>NC_137454.1:317966021-318566021 GCF_964235325.1 Thermobia domestica | reverse complement strand
TTATTCAATTCAAACGTAGCAATAAACTTTTCAACTAATCAAAACAAAGTTTTCCCTCTATGGATAAAAGGGAGCTCTGATTTTCAAAACAAAATTCCTATAACAGTTTGATGTTCAATCCAATAAAGTTAATTTCATGCTGACAAAATAAATAAATTTAAAACTGGCGTGTGTTGATTAAAAAGTATTCTTATATCTTCCACATATTCTATAAACAAACTATATGTTAAATACAATGTTTAATTATTAAAATTCGTGTCCAAATTATCCATAAACATACATTCAATGGGAAAATGCTCTGCGTATTTCGCCAGCATATGTAACAACATTGACAAACCGTATATTCATGATTAAATATTACAGATCTTTATTCCTGAAGATGTGTCTCGTAATTCTATATCACTAGTTTTCAGAAAAAATCATGGGAGCCCTACAATTTCCTATATAAGGTTAAAATTCATGGCGTGTTTAAATGCATCCTTTTGTGTAAAATGAGTTATACTTCCCAAATCCTACCATATGTAGTGCAAAGGTCGTTATTTTTGGTCTGTGAGACACCTATATGTCAAAAATGTCAACAAGGGTAAATATCGTAATAAAATGGTAAGGGTCAATAATACATCCTCGTATTCCCGAATTCTATAAACGTCTGAAAATATATATATACAATACCCAGGTTAAAATATAAATAAATCAAAATATACATCCTAAGGAAATTCAAATAGTCTGAAATGTGGGTGAACTCAGTCTTCAATCGCTTCATACATTCCCTGAATTTCTTACTTAATGGTGGAGCAAAGAAGACAAGCAAAACACAATACCAAATATTATATCCATAAAACTAGTTTCTTAAATCAATAAACCAGTACGCAAAAGTTGGATCTAGGCCGTATTAGTGAAATATTCCGTAATACAATACTTGTAAAATTCAATTAAAGAAATGTTCCAATTAAGTAGGTGTAAGTCTATGGTCAATGGAACCCGAAAAGTTCAATGGCGCATTCATAAAACTTTTTCAGTGACTATCATAGTTAAAAGTTGATACCATTCCGAAGTTTAAAATAAAACTATGTAGTATCAATGAGGTATGCAGTGCAAAAACTGTCTATTGGTTAGCGAAATCTCATACTTAAAATATAAATATGTCAAAAACAAGTCTTGGAAATACTCAATAACATGGGCTAAGCTTAAACTTTATGACCTATTCACATCTGTAGGACCGCACGTTATGCTGTACTGCGCCTCTAAACAATACTTATGCACGTACAATTCTGTAGTAGAAAATTCATGTTTACAATAAATCATACTTGCCTGTACAATATAAGTTTCATGGAGCATTTTGAAAATAGTCATACATGTTGAAGCAGATAAAACGGGAAATAAAATGAAAAATGTATATACGGTAGGGTAAGTTAGTTTCAATGATCAACCATAAATAGTAGTCAGAACATAACCAAACCTAACTGTACCCTCATATCAGCTATTTCATGTTAACCACTAGATGGACTCATGTATGCATTTAGTATTGGTTAGTATTATCACTTTCCCTTTAACAAATTATAATATTTTATACACTGTTTCATAACAATAAAAATTAGCTTCAGAAATTTATTTCTTGCAAGTATTCATAAATCATAAATAAGGAATAATTGCATTGCTGCATCATTTTACAAATAAGATCATATATGTAGCCTGTAGCTAATACTGATATACAGGTGCGGGCCACCTTTCCATAAGTTCATATATGCAGCCTATAGCTAGCACTAATATAGGTACAGTGTGCGGGCCAGGTCTTCATATATGCAGCCTGTAATCGGCCCCATTTAGAAATAACGGGGCTATACACACACACACACACACACACACACACATATATATATATATATATATATATATATATATATATATATATATATATATATATATATATATATATATGAACAAATATATTCACAAGGTATTAGTACTGCTAATGATATATATATTTAGTGATTGTGTAATGTACGGTAAGTTTATATTATTTGAGTGAAAACACATATATTTCATATTTCCAATATTTTTTTGTTAGTATTGCTACGTATGTATTTTAAAGCTTAATAATGTTTGCTAGGTTAAATGTTTGATTAAGATACTTATATTTCAAGGTTATATTTGACATTATGCTAACATCTCAGTTATTAACTTGTACTTGCACAAAAAGTAAATACAGTCAGCCATCAACTAGTTTCGTTACATTCAGCGACATGTGCCTTTCTTGGACCGTTAAAGCCTAGTTAAAACTCGTTACTAGATTCCGTATTGTCATATATGGCTTGCCCTTTATAGGGACTAAAGCCTGATTGTTATGTATGCTTTGTCTTTTTCATGAACTAAACCGCTGATTGTCATATATGGTCCCCTAGCGAACAGGGACGCATGGGTTCAAAATCCATTATAGTTATAACGGAGGACATGGAATTTCTTCTTTGCACGCTGAGTCGATTGCAGAAAAACCGTATCTCGATATTTCTTATTGTTTTTTCTGATACCTGTCGATAGACAGAGGGACAAAATGTTCTATAGGACTTCCGACACTTCAGCATAGCATAGTTTGGAAGTCTACAAACTGATGGACTTCACTGATAATATAGGCTCCAGTTTACGGCACTGTTTCATGTTTTGGGGAGTTTTATCTAATTTCCTACTATTAACGATAGGCCAATATATTCACAAAACAATAAAAGACACATAAATGGTGGTTTTCCTAGAATATTGTCGCATTGTCTGAGTTAGGACTATCGATAGTTGAAGTTGAGAAAATTATCTCTTCATCTGCTGTCGGACATGCACACGATACAGTATCCGTTCTACTTGAAATTTGAAACTGTATCAAGATAACGAGATAGGTAGTAACAGCTCCTGCAATCTGTAAAGATAAATAAAATTTACTTAGAAGATAAACGTATCACAGAAATAATAGAATAAAACTCAAGTAACATCAACAAACAACATTTAATGTGCAGGAAGTACAGAAAGCTGTCCCAGAATAAGACTGCCTAACTCTGAAATGTCTGATTTTAAAAGTAAGCAAAAATAAATCAATCGCTGTATCTAAACAACTTAATTATCTTTTTATTGTGAGGAATTGTATTGTTATTTCAATACATATAGATATAACTATTGTAGATACAAGCTTTCTTAAACATAGTAAATGCGAATTACAATTATTACATATTAAAAATTGATAACTATTTGAAACCTTTTTTGAATTATGACAATCTTATTCTGTGGTTCAAATAAAGACCTGCTGAAAACTAAAACTAATTCGATTATAACTGTTATGTTTATGAACTGATGCAAATTTTTACGTTCGGTTCCTGCCCCGGACAACCTTGTGATAGATCTGAAGAATAGTAAGACTACCAAGACGGATTTCATTTTATTAAGAAGCAGACTTACAATATACACAAGACAAATGGTGAGACGTTCAGAATCTGTTACAGACGTTTGAGTAAACGAACAGTCTTCTGGAAGTAACTGTATACAAAATATGGATTTGCATAATTTTATACAACAGATGAGAGAACTTATGGAACAAACCAATTCCAGGTTAGAATAATCATTGAAAGAGCACATGGAGTTGTCACTGAGCCAAATGAATGTTGAGTTGGAACACATGAAAAGCAAATTAGAACAATCGGAACATCAAATAAATGCCAAGTTGGAACAATTAGATCAATCTCAGTCTGCTAAAATGGAACAATTTGAGCAATCCTATAATGCCAAACTAGAACAATTGTCACTGAATCTGAAAAGTAAATTCGATAGTATGGAAGCCAGAATAAATTGTTAATTCTACGCAGAACTCTGATTACAAAGACAAGTTTTGGATCTCAAAAATAAATTAAAGACCAGCAGTGAAATCAACACGAGTCTTACAGCCAGAGAAGTTGTCCCGGAAGCACACCGCGTAATAAACATTCTTGAATCACGTTATGCAGTTCCCAGGCATGGTTATGAAAATGGATGTTCACCAGAAAGTACAGCAAGAGAAAAAAACAGTTCAGACCATGAAAGTGAGGAAAGACTAGATCAGAATTCTAGTCGGTAACATCTAGAAGACTAAAGTCTGTAAAATGTAGTAATACTAAATCTCTAAATGTACCCGTAAAATTTAGTAAGGCAAAATCTTTGACTAAGTTTAGTGGTCATGTTAATAGTATTCCCGCGAGTATTTCATAAAAATGTTTGAGGAAGAATGATAGCTATAGGCATTAACAAGTCTAATTTCCTAAAGATTTTACCATATGTTTTATTGCCACCCTGTGATGTGTGGTATAAAGCAATCAAAAGTGGCTTGTGTAGTTACGAAGAGTTTAAGAGTATTTTGGTAGCTAATTTTGAAAGTGACTATCTTAGCTAACAGAGATGCACAAGTCAGAAACAAGAAGTATGATAATAGAGTAGACAAAGGATAATAAATTTTGTTATTACCACCTACAACGATCTAAAGTTACTAAATCATTATCAACTAGATTCGAGAATTATTGCGTCTATTAGAATTTGTTTTCGTACAAATTGCAACAGGTTCTGATGTCATCACAATGCATGAATTTTAATAATTTATTATTGATAGCACAATATTTTGAAAATCAGATGGCTATGCAATACAGTGCAAACAAGAATGTACGCAATAGTGTTAACAGCCAAATACCTGTACGTAATGTAAATATAAGACAAGATAATTGCAATTAAAAGAGGAATTCTAGATTTATCGCTAATGTACCCGAACCTAACTCTAATGGTAATACAGTCTTTAGAAACAATAAGTACAACCAACCATACCTAATTAACACCAATAGATTTCGTAACAATTCTTATCGAATAGGTGGCAGAAATTTTTACAATAGCCGACAAACAAGAAATTACTTAAATTCTCTTAGTTCTATACAAGAGTATGCCGTTTAATGCAACTTAATTGATGTGACGCATAGAAATACTTTAAACTAGGGATGCAAATAAGCAAACAAAAAAACTCGCCCAAGGAAAAGGCTACTAGCTCACATCCCACAATAGAAATCATTTGCTTACCTTAAATTAATATTAAATACTCGCCCGCAAAGATAAACCACTCACCACGGGTGAGTGGGCGAGTGGTTATTTGAATCCCTGCTTTAAACTAACGCCTCCTGGCGGGAGAGGATTGAAACATGTCAGCAACCGATATCCAAAACCATAACATTATGAACATAGAAACTAGTGACAATACTTTAAATTCTTATATTGATTGTTTTAATATTAAGACTAGACATGTGATATTTCCATTCGAATTATATAATGTTAAACTTCTAGGTCTGCGCAACATAGACGAGTTAAAGAAATGATGTCATTCGCCTGATATGAAAAGCAAATGGATACAAAATGTTAAAGCTTTAGTTCCTTTAGTTTAAAGATGTATTATTCAAAATTAATATAGATAAGTTGATTTTCCTTGCTAATTCTCAGTAGAATAATTTTCTCGTTATGTAATTTTAATATATTAATTAATGTTTATTTCTTCTCCTTTCAATTATCATTATGATTTATTGTAATCTTTTGTCTGTGTCGTGACAATACGAATCATATTTTACAATTTTATGATAACTGTGCCCGAACTGAACACACTGTCACCTTGTATTTTAACTTATACTGGCTTTAAAAATAATAATTGCCATTTATTATTAAGAAAAGAATAAAATTGTGGACCTAATTAAATAGATAAATTGTCAAATTTTGAATTTTGCCCTCTTCGACGATTAATTAAAATGTAATTGATTATTGTGAATTTAAACATAGAAATGTGATAATGATTTAATATACAAGGATATAATATATTGTATTAATGAAATGCAATTTTATTATAGGAGTGCAATTTAAAAAGTAAGATAACTATGTTTATCATATGTAAATTACATGACGGCCCAGAAATTCTTTCTCAAATTGCGAACAATTTAAGAAGCATTTTAGTTCGGGAGCCATTATAGAACTATAACGTGTATTCTCTTTAATGCAGTTAATTATTTATTCAGGGCAAGTCTGATTAACTAACTGGAACAAGCTACTTAGTAGAAGAAGATGAATATGTAATATTGAATGTCATAAAAAGTATTGATTTGGGAATGGTTATTTTTTCGTTGTCCTGTAAGGGTGTTTGTTTATCCGTTGTTACGGCATTTGATTTGGTTACTAAGGTAACGGTTCTGGTTTCCAATTAGATGTTTACGAGTAATTAAAAAGGTATATTGAGCCAGGATATCGCGTAATACAGGCATGTATTGTAATTACTGAAAAGCAATTAATAATTATTGCAATTTTTAAAAAAATATTTTCAAGTATAATGAGTTTCAAGTAACTCTACGATAGTTTTAATAATTAGCAGCAGCTAATTATATACGTAATTTTAAACAAAAATCGAACTCGAGAAGTGAACGACTATATAAACAATGCGTTATTTTGGTTGCGTACAGAGATGATGTTCTTAGAAAATTGCGAGAATCATACATACATTTTGACTTTCCCCTTCGAGCAGAAAATTATAAAGACTGCTTCGTACACAATTGGCTCTGGTGAATATCTATCTCTAGATGATTCCTTTCTATTAGTCCAGGCAAATTAGTCAAAAAAAAAAAAAAAACTAGCTAATGGGGGGGGGGGATTTTTAAAGCTTTGAAACTTTGGGAAAATACTCCTAAGGGTGTACCTATAAGAAACAGAAAAGTTCCCACCCGTAGGGGGCGCGACCCCTCCAAAAGACAATATTTTACGTTCCATTTTTACGCAAAACGGTTTATTTTTCGAGGAAAATTGTTACAAAAAATATTCGTCGTAAAATTCTACATAAAAAAGGTCCTATACATGTTTTTTGTGAAAGCCAAAATGTGAAACTCCTTTGGAACTGTCATTTATTGCTTCAATAGAATTTACAATATAATTTATGTGTTCCATGTTATATACCTTAACTAATTTGCAATCATAACTATTTATGGAACGTCTTCCTCGAAATGTTCCGTGAAGTCAACGGGAATCGTATTAGCGCAGCTTTGACCTCGACAGCTTTTAGACATTGCTGTGTATCGTAAGTTAGCCTTCACACACTTACATTTTCTTCCGCAACCTTGAGTGCATCCACATAAGATTAGAAGTAATATCTTTCCAAGAGCTGGTGCTCGTTTCATGGGAATTGGAGAGAAGGATGAGTTTGATTCCCTCCATCCCCATATTCTGGGATCCAATCTGTTCCCAAGTCACATCTGGATTTGCAGATATACGCGATAAGAATGGAGGCAGGCTGCATCAATAGTGGGTGGCAAGCGTGAGAGTATAAGAGTATTGCTTGCCTGACCCACAAGTTCATTAAAACAGTGAAATCTGTGATCGTCCAATGTTTTATTAACAGTAATTTCTGGTGTACAGAGAGAGGATAAACTTTTCTCCTGCTTTCTCAGTGGCCTCAGGAGCCGAGCTTGGATCATTGAATACTCGGGGAATGTCATGAAGATGCCGGGATCGGTTAAACAATTGGACAGTCTGCAACTTCCCTTTCGAAAACATAGCTGAGGTGGTGTCATAACCACTTACTGCATGGAGGAACAGGATCGATATCTTGCAGTCATGGATGAGTGAGGAATTACGTATAGCTATGGAACTGTAACACCTGGTTTTGACGTTTCCTTTACCTTCCTTCATCATGAGAATGTCTTTGTCTTCTGGAGCAAGTGCTATGAGTAAAGTGAGATCATCTTCACCGACAATAACAACTTGCCGGTATAATTGTGATGCATTTATTGCTTTTCCAACAATTTCAACATGTGCATAATCTTTCGCAATACTCTAACAGCACAATTACATAGCAAGCATATGCCTATCATGTTCCCTCAGGTACATGGGAATGTGTCCATTATGTGTCTTATGTATCTGAGAGAGAAATCACACGGATGGCAAGTGATAGTTACAGTCTATAAATACTATATTTATGGTACATAGTTGCAAATATCAATTAGGTGTAACAAGTACCTAAAAGTGTAGGTAGCTAAAGTACATCCTTAGCATATGAATATCATACGTGCCAAGTGTCAGGCACCTAAAACGTAGGTAGGACACCTAAATGGCACATGCCTAGCACATCAATTAGGTGTAACAAGTACCTAAAAGTGTAGGTAGCTAAAGTACATCCTTAGCACATGCATATCATACGTGCCAAGTGTCAGGTACCTAAAACGTAGCTAGGACACCTAAATGGCACATGCCCAGCACATCTTGCTGTTAGGGTACTGGTTTCAATGCCAAAACTTTCCAGTTTTTGTGCAAGCTGTGCAACAAACTCTTCTTTGTTATTGAGGTTACCCAGAAAACAGGACTGAGATTCAACACACTTTGTATCTTCATTAAAGAACATGTCTCGTGATGTTCGCTTCATCAATCGCCTTTGACGTTTAACAGTTTTTATGTTCAGTGAACTTTCAGAATACTGTCAGTGCCGGCCGGTGGTTTGTGGTTTCGGGTTTTGCAGTACGAACAATCGAAGACAGAAGATATAAAGTGGACTCATTGATTAATCAGCATAAATTTAGATGCAAATGCTAAATTTATGACATGTTAAATTAAATAAAATTCTGTTTTTAAAAAATAAAAAATGCAGAACATTTAATCCGATTGATCACCTTATTTAATTGGTAAGTTCATTCTTCTCTCTTTGATTGGAACAAATCTGCCTAATACATGCTAGTTGAACTCTAGTATTCTTATTGTCAGGTCTTTTACGATGGAAAGCATAACCAATGGTGATAACCTTTCTTGGGACATTCAGTTTCTTGAAAGTGTCAATTCTTTTTGATGTGAAAAAGAACTTTTCTTCTTTTACTGACGCCATAGGTACAGTTAATATTAATTGCAGAAGCTTTGTAGATTCACTAAATATTTTTTCTAGATTTTTGGGAATAATTCATTCTAGCAAACTCAGTCCCTGACAGTGATCCGAATTCCTCTTCAGTGTAGACTGAAGAGAGTTCGTAGCAGAGATTAATGTTATTTAAAAAAATGTACATTGAACACGCTTTATTCACAATTTATCTAGGAAAATTTCAAATAAATTGTGGAAATGTACCTAGTGCATACAACATTACTGCCATAAGGTGTCCTGTAAACTTAAACGGTTTTTTTTTTCGAACACTCTCCTGAATTGCACTTTGCTTGTTTTCTCTAAGCCTTAATTGTAATTTTTTCCTCACAAGCAAGGGGCACGATATCGAGACTCGAATTGCGCAATAAGAGTTACTTATACTGAAAGAGCATCAGGTAGTTAGTAAGTTACCAAATTATTAGCTGCAGTCCGCCAGTAGGGAAAAAGTTATGGGACTGTAAAGTTCAGAGCCTGGCGTACGAAAACCACACAAAACTTAGCATTTGGCTTGTTCCTCTTTGTATTGACAAGAGATAATGAACTCTAACGTATTCCCATCACATAACATGATGTTTGACATAAGAAAATCTGTATGAGAAGAATTGTCAGTGTTGCCATCCATAGAAATTACAGTGTTGCCCGAATAAGAATACCGCGAAAAGCTTGGTTTGCAGCGAATGAAAGAGTGAACACAACGATGTTTTGTGACATCATGTTTTCGTGGTTCGCACGAAAATACGTTTTTATATAATACGTTATTTAGTTTGTAAGAATCAAAGTAGTTATACTTGTATTAACATTCCAGAATATTATTTAAACAGAAGTGCAAAAGCTACCAAGAGAACACTAGTATGAAGGTGCTTCGCAAAGTAGACCTCACGATAAACCTGTGAAAATGTCATTCGGGTTCGCATCGGTTTGTTCGTTGGGCATTTATCGTAAGGCATAGCGATAGACAGACAACACAAATGCCGAGCATCGCGAATCGTAAAACTCGGTTCATGTTGTCAGTGATATATCATCCAACGCCGTGATATATCATCCAACGCCGTGATATATCATCGAAGCGCGATACATGGACATCACACCGTAAGCATTCCAGACACCAATTCAGTACTGTTTTGACTCCCGTACCACAGAAATGTGTTATCACTGCGCGTCGCTGGCTATTGTCCGATGTGCATATTGTACTAACTGTTTTTGTTTGGATCACTCGATACTTTCTGCTCTTCATATCAATTGTGTGGCTTAACACTGTCATTTACATAGCTATCTCCCCTTACCAAACAAATACCATTTGCTATTACCATTTGTTATTCCTTCTGTTTGCCGTAGACTTTCATGTTCACTTTGCAGCCCCATAATTTTGCCCTACTGGCGGACTGCAGCTAATAACGTGGTCACTTCATGATTGGTGCTCTTTCAGAATATACTTTATAATCCGTATTGTGCAACGAAAGTCCCGACCGCGTACTATTTCCTTGTAAGCTTTTCGAGGTATTCTTATTCTGGCAACACTGTAATTTCTATGGATGGCAACACTAACAATTCTTCTCATACAGATTTTCTTATGTCAAACATCATGTTCTGTGACGGAAATTCGTTAGAGTTCATTATCTCTTGTCAATACAAAGAGGAACAAGACAAATGCTAAGTTTTGTGTGGTTTTTGTACGCCAGGCTCTGAACTTTACAGTCCCATAACTTTTTCCCTTCTGGCGGACTGCAGCTAATAATTTGGTAACTTACTAACTACCTGATGCTCTTTCAGTATATGTAACTCTTATTGCGCAATTCGAGTCTCGATATCGCGCCCCTTGCTTGTCAGTTGAAAGCTGGGCAATTTTTTTTTGCAAGTTATTTACAGAAGTCATGATATCCAATTCATTCAGAATTTGTAGATTATGTACAGAATTAAAGCACACACAATAAAATTAAATCTAATAACTAATAACCAAAACAGCTAATACAAAAGAGATACTAGTATATGAATTGCGAATGTCACATATTCATACATAAGGCTGTAAACTGGCCGGCTTTTCATTGGCCTGGCCGGAAAAATTGATGTTATTTTGATTAAAGCCGGTGACGGGTGCAAACTTCGCACCAGCCCCTTTATAACCGTTTTTTTTAATTTGTCTCTAGTTCGAAGTATAGATATTGAAAAGTAGCTGTCATTCTGTAAACTCAAAACTGTTACCTTTCACCATGTATCAACGATTAATATATTTTGTTCACCTTGAGAGAGATGGCAGGGACTGTATCAGGGAAAATATGAAATTTACTTTCAAGGAATTTTATACATTTATTAAGAGTGGAAAAGGACTTCTTAAAGCAATTTCCTATAGTTGAAGTAGAGACTATATGTTTAAAGAGTGAATTTCATTTTCCAAATCCAAAATTGTCACGTAAAGATTATTATACTTTTGTTCATCTGTTTCGATAATTTTAAAGTAATGGTAATTACTGGTAAATGCCGATTGATCAATTTCAGTTTCTCATTTATAGCACAATGTATCTATTAAGGTTATTAGTGAATGTTCCAAGGACATACAGAATATATGTGTTAATGCACTTTCGGTCACGATAGTACATTTCGCTTCCATGGATAGGTCCGAACAGAGATACTTCACGCTGAGACCTATATCATAGAAAATTTTGAGGAAGTGTCGGTTCTTTTTATTTTACAGAGTTGGCAACCCTATTCATATATCAACACACACACACACACACACTTGTGCGTAAAAGAAAAAAGAACTACATTCCAAATCATCCGTCTTGGTTGTTACGCAATGCACGATGAACACAATATACTTCCACATGAAGCGAAACAATGTTTATCAACGTTCTGGAAAGCAACCTTGAAACCCGCCAGATATAGGAACAACATGTTAGCTGGGGGGTTCCAAAGTATTTGAGGAAGGTCCAATACGTCTACGTAATAACGAACCTGTCTTTTACTGTACCCGAAAAGATAAGTAATTCTTAATTACTGTCACCTATATTTTTAGAAAAAATGATAGAACGATTATTTCTATAAGAAAAGAAAAGTAGATGATGAGGCGTAAAATAAAATATTTAGCTTACATCAATCATTTCTCTGTTAAACAAGTATAGTTCGTTAAGAAAGTCTACAAATGCTTGTCGAGTTTCGAAATTTTGGTGAGGTCCGAACCCGGTGGACCCCCCTCGTGGCTACGCCTCTGAGCATTGCTAACTAGTCCCAAATTCAATGTGGCGTTCCCCACCATACAGTTCTATCAAGAGTATAAAATATACTTATTTTATAAAAGAAATATGTATATACTAAAGTACTATCCACAGAGGGGGGGGGGGTGCATATTGACTTATTAATATTTGGTTCACAAATTACTGTAGAAGAAATTTTCATTATCTACATAAGCTAAGAATTAGCTTGTAAATGCGGATCTACTTTCATTTGATTTCTGCTCTACTATATATTTTCTTTTTTATTTTGTATTTCTGCTATCACTTTTTTAATTGTCATTATATTGATTTGCTTCAGTATTCGTACCGTAATATAAAAATATGAATGCATAAAAACAAATTCCATTTGTTAACTGCTAGTGAAATAAAATTTAGAAATCTTATTTAGCGCGAAAAACCTTCTCGTTCACTGGAAACCGGGTTGTGTTGCAGAAGCACTGCAACGACCAGTCCCTTTAACTTCTGAGATAGGGGAAAGAAGACTTAACATTTGCTCCAATTCCCGCGCTGAAGGAATCTGGTCGTTGCATGCTCGCTGCAACACAATATAAATTAGAGACTCTGTGACGGATTATTTTTCGCTCTTTAAAACGGATTAACGAAACGAACAGTTAGAGAAGTAAAAAAAAAATACGCTATTTAAAGTATATATGGGAGTATTAGAAAGTATTTTTTTCTGTTCTTTACTACTATTGCTAATAATATTTTTTTTTTTGAAATACTTTGGTCGTTGCGCAACGCTGCAACACTAACATTAGCCGCCACTGATATCTGTCAAACACAATCACAACGCTATCTTTATGATGTCTCTGAATATAAGGAACGATGGTTGCATAAATTTCACCAAATCTTTCATGTGTGGGCCACACATGGTGGATGAGAAACCCTCCGTCTATAACAAAAAAATATTTCTTCATTATTGTTAACATTTTGTTCAGGCACTTGATTGAAAAGATTATACAACGAAGATTTTTTGTTTTTTCTCATGAACCCACTGCTATTAAATAGTGACATAGGTACACTAGAAAGTTCATATGGAAAACAATCTTTCAAATCGTCTGGTGAATGAATCGTGCACAATATTCTCTGAAATAATTGAGTTGTATCAACTTCAATGACATCTTGATCAACTCTGACAGAATTAGTTGACATTGAGGTTGTCTTAGCCATGCTGGAACGCTTAAGTTTCAGGAAACCAAACTTCTTCAAGGCAGTTCCTATTCTTTGAAGTACTTGTTCACCAACTGACACAGGTCTGTAGCAGTTTACATCCTCAGAAGCAACCAATCCAGATGCTACTGAATATAATTTTTCCTTGTACACAAATGGAGAGTGCTGTTGCAACCAGAAACAAAATGTTTTGCGAATTTTCTCATCAATTGCTATCCTTCCACTTCTCAATTCAACATGTTGATTACTGGATACAGAATGTACATTGCAGAACCGTTCTATTGCTTCATATATGTGATGGGCTATTGGCAAAACACAAATCCATCTGTTCAACACACTGTCAGTGAAACCTCGTCCATGTGAAACACCCCCAACACTCTTCAAGTTCTTCATAAGGGTTTGTTCGATTACCATGTTGGTTCATACTCCGCACCAATTTTTATCGGAGCGTCGAACAGTGAAAAAAACCTTCCTTGGTAAATTTATCAAACTCCTCGGGTTTCATGGTTTCTTTTAACTTATCTTTGTTCTGGAGGTACAACTGGTAGGCCTTAGCATAGGGAAAATGTCCAGTTGCATGCAAGATCGGGAGCATAGCTCTGACACACTGTATATGGAGTTCCCAATTACCCATTCGTTCTACCTGGATGAAATGCAATGCCAGGATAACAAGCTCGCAGTATTGCACCCACAACTTTGACGTTTTACCTCTTTGTCTTATACCATCCATAGTATCAATAAATTGTTTTCTCAGCTTTTCTATAACTTGGCCTTTTTCCAAATTGCAGATGGATGGACCGTTTCCACTGAAGTTACAAAGACAGTCTTGAATATGGTTCTTCTCCTCCTCCATGATTGACATTTCTTCCATTATTATGGTGGAAAGGGCGCTTAATGCTGTGCAGTGAGAATGCTCTTGCGTATGCATGACTAGAAAGCGTATGAGGAACAGAAGCAGTCTCGAACAGTCTCGAACAACGGAGAAAGTCCACTGTCGTTTATTAGGTAGCCTATTACTCCCAGAAAAGACATTATCAAGTGAAAGCCTCCTAATCGAATGACTACATTAGAGAACAGTTCATTCCCACTATTAGTTTCCATTACAACAACATCTTTAGCTTTCATGTACATCGGTTGATCAAATGACACGAAAATGGTTAGTTGCATGGTTTGTTTGTTCTCTGTGACAGCATAAGTTAAGGCAGTTAGTATGGTGTTATAATCTGTTGGTGGGTTGTTCAGGAATAGAAGCCCTAGCACCTGTGATTGAGTGTAAGGTTCACTGGCTGTGATTTTCTCCATGAAACCTTGCCATGCAGGAATGGAAGGTTGTTGCAAAAACTTCCCCAAAAACCAAACGAAATCATGATTGGAGGGTACTGAAGGTTTAGTAAATGTTCCCTCTGTGTAGACACTTCGCAAAGTAACCTCTTCAATTCCAACCCTATCCTGCTTTTGGAATGTTAGTATACCGCTTTTCTGGGCACTTGCTCTTTCCATAGAGCTGGGCATGACAGACACTTTTGTTATGTTCTGATTTTCTACACCTGTACCAAAATTAATACATCTGATTCCACCCGTAGCATGGAATGTATTTTTACCCGTCAGTGTTGCAATTTTGAAGTCCGCATTATCGAAGGAGAACTGTGAAAACGAATCCTCTGAAATGCGTGGTTTCCAAGACTGAACAGCAGAAGCCTCAAATAAAACCACACTACTGTAGGTAGAACAGAAACCCATACTAGCTTTCAACAATATTTCTTGATCCTACTTTGCGATGCAAATATACTCCAAGACCAAGTTGCAGTGGGGAGATGAACGAGCGAGGTCTTGTGGCTGACACAATCGCGTGGGATATTGCTGTACACTTTCTAGTAAAGGATTGTTCACTGCATTTCTTTTTGTCTGCAACCACACATTTCAAAAATTCTTGTAAAGTTTCAGGAACCATAATTTCAAGTGCAAATAAAACATGTGGTAGGGTCCCACTAGAGACCTGCACGGGCCGGGCTTGGGCGGGCCGACACTGTTATTTCCTTGGGCCGGGCCGGGCTTGGGCTGGCCGACACTGATTTCTCTTCAGGGTGGGCCGGGCTGGGGCCGATCAATTGCAATTCTTTAATAATTATTGACTTTCGTTAAACGATAATTGGAATAAAGCCAAACGTTAAAGAAGTGTGTGCGTGAAAAATGTTACAAAGAATGCAATAGCTATTTACAGATTGTGTTGCTTAGCGGCTCCACTTTCACTATAGAGGATTGCAGGCATTATGCGGTAAATTGAGCTCTGACCTTGACCTTCACTGAACTCAAAATATAAAAAGAAGGGGTGAGAATGTTTTGCCTGTCGCTAAACAATATCGTCATCTTCACTTTATGCTAAAAATCAATTAAATTAGATTTTTGTTACAGGGAATGGAGTTTTTGTTCTCTCGATGACAGGCAAAGTTCTAGGAGGCAATGGTACCATTCGGGAGGCAATGGTACAATTGGGAGGCAATGGTACCATTCAGGTTGTAACCAGAGTTTAGAAAATGTTTCTGAGGGTTAGGTCAAATTTAGTACTAAATTTTGAGAAAGATTCGGGCTCGAGCTAATTTTTTTAAAAAAAATTACCGGGCCGGGGTCGGGCCAAAAACTTTAAAAATTTATCGGGCTTGGGCCAAGAATTTTGAAAAACTTATCGGGCCGGGCCGGGCTCGGGCCGAAAATCTCCAAAACTTTTCGGGCCCGGGCTGAGCCGGGCCTAGGTACGTTCGGGCTGGATTGGGCTCGGGCCGAAACATTCGGCCTGTGCAGGTCTCTAGGTCCCCCATTATTATATAGAATAAACAAACACAACGAAGAGAACAATAGAATTAACTGTCCCACACAGATTGCATTGCATAAGCACACGACATAAACACACTCCGCCTTATGCAGAGTCGTTTTGACGTATGATTAGCGTCATACTAAAGGCCTGAAAACTGCAGGAAACATATGTTAGTCGAATTCTTTAGTATGACACTAATCACGCGTCAAAACGACTCTGCATAAGGCCAACTCGGTTTAACTGGAAACTGGTAAACAAAGGAGACAGGAACAGTGTTTCCAATAGGAAGAAATGCATTCCCACTAAATCAGAGTTCAAATCTCACTAGAATCCTATCACGCTCAAATTCGTAAGGATGTGGTGAGGGCGGAAGGGCGCTGAGTGAACGAATGGGTTGGGAGAGATGACTTGCAACCTTGCACCTGTTCCTTTCCATTGTTGCGTTTACCTACTTTGATTCATACTTTAATACAATTTTAATCTTCTTTTTAACTAAAATATCTCGAAAACGGTTCGTCTCACGAAAAACATGCATAGGACCTTTTTAATGCAGAATTTTACGACAAATATTTTTTTGTAATAACAGTTTTCCTCAAAAAATAGCCGTTTCACATAAAAATGGAAGAAAAGGTAAAAAAATGTCTTTTGGAAGGGCTCGTGCCCACCTACGGGTGGGAACTTTTCTGTTTCTTACAGTTACACCCCCTAGGAGTATTTTCCCAAAGTTTAAAAACTTTATAAATTATTTCCCCCATTTTTCGTAATTTGTCTGGACTATATGTAAATAAAAGCTGTAGGCAGAGCACATTATATTATTATTATTATTATTATTATTATTATTATTATTATTATTATTATTATTATTATTATTATTATTATTATTATTATTATTATTATTATTATTAAAGATTAAGTCAATGCTTACCGAATATAGCAATGTAAAATCCAATGGAAAGAAACCACAGGCAGTAAATCCAATCTTCCTATATTGTAACTGAGATGAAAACATCTGAAGCTATAAGGAAAACATGTTTCTATAGTGTTGTATCAGTTAATGGGATGCTTGATTAAAGTGAGTCTCTGCACTTCTCACTATAGCGTTTACAGAGACACAAATAGTAGAAAGTATGGCACAGTCAATAAATCTATGACTCGTAGCTACACCATACAGAATTTAATTTCTGAAAATGGTGTTATCACCGTTGTTAATTTAGTAGGAAAAGAATGGAACATTTGACCCTATAGTCCAAAACAACTTTTAATCTGAAAATGTCCTTGTTAAAGCATCAAATTCGAGAAAATTAACATCAGGTCTTGTGAGATCATAGTTTCAAGAGGTTTTTGTCCCAATGCCTAATTTAAAGTCCGTTATTAGATTCGTGAAATTGTCATAATTCATCAACTTTTCAACCTATTTTACGAACGAAAGAGTACCTCAAAATAGAAACCATTCTACACTAATAACTAGTAGGATTTAGCCCCTTGATGTGTCCGTTTTTAGGCCTTGGAAAAACTTCTTGATGCATATTGCTCTACAACTATAACATAAATTAACATATCCGTAATAATATAATTTAGATCCAAATCACTGATTCATAATCAGTTTTCTTCTCCCAGATTTACAAAGCTTATTAGATATTTGTGCTGCAAAAACAGTTATTTGGAAGATGATTGTGCTGCAGTTTGAGATTGTCACAGTTATTGCTTTAATAAGGTGAGCTTGGTGTAAACAATGTTTATGCATCACACAGTTTTTACGAAATATAATTACTGTGAAGTGTTATCTCAATAAATTCATGATTATTACAATGGAGGATAGATGAAGTTCTGACATAGTGAGAGGCGAGGGTACTCACTATATATAAGCACCCCGAATAGGGAGAGGTGCAGATATTCACTTTAATCAAGCATTCCGTTAAAATAAAAAGGTTTCAAGTCAATAGAAAGGGGTTTCAAATCGATCTGCAACCTTCTCATAGTAACCCCTACCAACTATAATTGTTCTTGGCTAACTGCAGTGAATTTCAAACCAGAAGACATTTTGTAATTGTAATCACTATATTGGATCCGCCATTTTGAATTTTGTAATTTTGACATCAGATTCTGTATCAGTTGTTCTAACCCCCCTGGCAGTATGTTTTCTTCTATATTAAAAGATTGTTTTCTGTCTATGCTTGGCGACTACTCCTAACGTTTAAAGAGTAGGTTTCTACCCTTAAATCTTCACCATTGCCGAAACAAAAAAGTATGTGTTCTACAAGTGTGCAAAGTTTCATTCAGATCAGTGAGTGACACTTTCGTAAGTCTCCTTGTGAGTTTGATGCCATCCCTTTATCCTAAAGAGCTTCCTCCCTTCTATTGGGATCAGAAACCGTTACCCAGGTACCTGGAATACTCACTTTTCCAGAGTCATCGCTCAGTCTCCCTGCAGATAGTAAGCTGACATTCCTTTTCCGGTAGGATCGCCCAAGCAATATGGGACCTCATCTAATTACGGTAGAGGTAAACCATATATTAACAGAGTCAATGACTGATGTAGTCCATCTGCAAGCAGACATGTTTATTTGGGAGTCAGAGACCTCCTCTAGTAGGCTTACTCAAGCAATACGGGGCTGCCTATCTTTATCGTATTTAGGTACTACGAACATAATGTAGCTAAGCTACCTTCCGAACCAATGGTATATGCAGGCCACCATTGGGAGGGACCACTACAACCTCCCTCTTTAGGGCCGTTCAAGCAATACGAAACTTCGTCTACGGTACATTACCAGACCAAATGGCTGATATAGACTATCTCCCTTTAAAGACAATGGCCATTTGGGAACGGCTGCTCCCGTGTTAGGGTCGTGGATCGTGCATGAAAATAATATTATTATCCGTAGCTTCGTTGACACTGTTAAAACGACCGTTTATTAGATTAATTTTCTTAACATTGTAAACGCCTAGCTTTGCTTATTTGAAATTATAAGTATCACATAGAAACGGGACTGTATTTACTACTGTCAATAATTTTCTTTTCAAACATGAATAGGGGATGGAAGTGCTCAATTTTAGCAATGGTAAGACATTAAAATTCATAAAACTGTTATCTATATTTGTCAACAATAAATGTATACCCTTCCCGGGTTACTACGGTCATACAAATTTGTTTTTTCTTGTTTGAATTGAAAATACTGCTTCATTCAAGTATTTACCTGATTTTCCTTTGTACGGTCCTATTAATTAGATAATAATATTAATAATTCACTATTTCACTCTCAGCTATAGTATATAGTTTTTATAGTACGTTTCCAGAAAAGATAGTGAATTTTAATTAAGTATGCATTGATTACCTACTAATATACGTTTATAGATAAGCCTTTTGAAATAATTTGTGTATTTCCAATGGCTTAAACTATTTTTGATGAAATTATCCATTGTCTGGAATAGAGACTCAAAACTGTTTGTGGGGCCGCGGTGGCTCAGTGGTAGAGCGTTCACCTCTGGTACTTGGGGTTCAGGGTTCGATCCCAGCCCCCGCCAAGTGAACTTTGTGGTGGACAAACACCGTGTGCGTGGGTTTTCTCGGGGTTCTCCCGTTTCCTCTCACTTTCTTCATCCCACCATTTCATTCATTTCTCATCTTCACCGTCTCCTTTAGCCTAACCGGCATACACGTGGGACGTAAAACTCAAAGATTCCATTTCATTGTTTTTCAAAACTGTTTGATCATTTTTCTTTAACAATTTCTAGTGTAACAATAGCATTGAAACATTCAGTGAACTTGTTAAAATTTGGAGTTATATTTTGCAATTCTAAGCAGTAATGCAGCGACTGAAAAAGTGTTTTCCTTAATCAATGTTTAGTGAACAAAATAAAGTATATTTTCTGAAAGAATCTCCGACATTTGATAATTTAGATATGGTAATCTCTAGCTGCATTGAGAAAACTTGTAATGTGCCAGAACATTTTACAGGCATATCTTCATTTCTTAATTTCAATGAATATACTTTATATGGAAAGTGCAACTTTAGCCAATTAGATGTTCATGTGCTAAGGTAAGTTTCAAGGCACTGATAGTTGTCTAAGGGGTCGTCCACATATTACATAACGCGGCAAAGGAGGGGGTTTAAGTCTTCGATACGTAACGCACGTTACACAGTCATTTTAAAATAAAAAGAAACGTTGCTTTGTTGAGTGATTTGTATTTTTAGTTGAAGTTAAAAGATGAGTTGATTTCCTTAGGAAAACGACATTATGCAATTTCGAAGAATTAAAACTGGTTCATTAAACAATTTATGCGATTAAAATATTATTACGTTACTACCATTTTTAATACTTTGATTTATTGGTGAAAAAACACTAGAAATGTATTCAGAACACAAGCATTTTGTAACAATAAGTTATATAATTAAAACTACTTTTTTTTGGTAATAACCACCAAAATATGCAAAACTGGTGGAAAAACAAAACTCAAAAGTGTTAGGTAACAAAGGGGTTCGGCCTTGCGTTACAAAGTGTGACAAGGGGAGAGAGGGGTAAAAATTGGTCAAAAATAGCGTTACGTAATATGTGGACAGCAAGTTCTTGTCGAATGCTTGCGCTGTATAGGAAAACCTGACTATGGATGGGTATCATAAGCCACTCAAGTTGGCACTTATTCCAAATACCCTTCCACAGATTTTGTAGAACTCCAATATTCTAATGAGGAGGAAGATACCATTCCACAGTGTTTTTAATCACTTAATAATGAAATGAATTGAATCTTTTGGAGATGTTCGAAGTGAAATGTTAGCCCAATATGTTCAGTAGATATGTAGGCTCATGAGAATTGTTCTGGTTGTGAGAGAGACACTTGTGATTGTAATTATTATTAATATGAATCTGTGCTGTAATTTTCATTTCTATTATACGTGTTTTTCTTGGTGTTAAAATGTTTATAAATAGCACAATGTAAGTGTATTGATAGAAACTAGTATTTCATATCTTTCCTACTATTCAATAACCCTTTGTATATGTAAATTTTTGTTTCTCGAGATTTTGCAGAACTTCGGTTTATTATATACAGGTCAAGTCGAAATTACATTACTACTGAAGTGATAGAAATTTACAATTCATCAAATGTGATAAATAGTTTACATGACGGTATCAAGCTTTCAGCTATCATGTTCAACATACAAAAACCAGCCATCAGCAGTACAGTAAAGCCTGTACACACATTTCGTGACAAATGGGTAATTTCATATCCCGTATCCGTTCAAGTAATTGATGTCGCAAGCTTTCTTGCTATACACACGCATCTTTACCGTATCCCATAACCAGAAATCACAATGTTTCAAGTCCGGACATTAGAAATATCTGCACAGTAGTATACCACGACCAATTCACCGACCTAAAATGTGTGGTCGAGATAGGCACGAACAATAAGGGCATAAGGCGATTGTGCACCATCTTGTTGGAAATATCCTGCAAGTCGGTTTTGTAGTGGTAGTTCATCAATAGCGTACTGCTGCAACATCATTAAGTACACGTCTAACGGCATTGCGGAGGTGTCAAAAAGGTAGGGCTTTGTGGTCACTGCGCACAAAGCATTTCTCTTTGGGGAGTCACTTCATGCTCACGAATGATTCTAGGATTATGAGTGTCCTAGAAAATTGTGTTACGTTGGTTGACAAGTCCATTTGTGTGAAAAGTGACTTCATTGCTGAATACCACTACATTCAGAATTTCTCCTGGATATTCTGCACTTCAGCTAAAATCTGACAGCATTCTACTCTAACACGTTTCTCACCCTTGTTAAAGACTGGACGACTTGGATATGATGTGATCGCACCCCAAGGTTGTGTTTCTAGATAGGCCACAATGTTTTTCTTTAATCCCTTTTATCCCTAATTTACTGCTACTACTTACGAAACTCCATACTGAGAAACATTTGTTACAGGTACATAATACTAGAGCATACTTCCACGCACGCACATCTTTGTCAGTGTTACTAACGTTAAATATAATCGGCTTTTTCTTTTGACGTGCACCTTATACATACATGTATACTATGACAGAAAACGAAATATATATATATAGTACCTCCTCCTTAATTTCCGGATCAAGCTTTCTATTTTGAAGTTTGTGGACCAATACACCGATGTCATGTGCCTGTAAAAATAAAAGTAATGATTATTGAATATTGTTAGAATTTGTGTACATTATACTACATTACGTAAACTTGTACTACTGTTAATAGAGTTCCGGTGGCGTAGTTGATTAGGCGTCTACCCACCAATTAGATAGCCTGGTTTGATCTCCGGTAGGTGCAGCGAATTGCAGGAGAGATAGATAAGAATTAATATTCTACTAAGAAGTACAAAATGAAATTCCTAGAACTACAGAACATGAAAGGCTATGGACACCCATATAGCTGACTTTCAACTGGGTGATACATGATCAGTACATCGGTTCCCAGACACCATTATTGCTGACTTTCTAAATCGAAGATCACTATCTCTTATTTCAGGTACTCTCCAATTGTTTTGTAATGCTGGCTCAATACCGACAAAATTTAGTGCTTCCTCCGAGAGTAGAACCGGGGACAATGCACACTGAGGTCGTTCACGAAAATAATTCGGTTAAACAGGAACTAAATAATAATAATAATAATTTAATTCCTTTATTAATGATCTCTATTAACCCGCAGACGATAAATTTTGATGTAACCAAAAGTAGTAAAGAAAACGTTTTAGAAAAAATATGAAGAAAGCAGTTTATAAATAATCTGTTGGCATCTTATGTACGGTTAAAGATAAAGCTTATGGAAAGAAAACTCGTTTCATCTACAAATATAATAATATTAAATACTTCTGACAATAATGCAGTATCCTCTCATATTGGAGGCATCTCATACTAGTAAATAGATTCACTTGCTTCGGCAGGAACACCAGCAAGCAGCCGACAGATGCCGTAACATCGATGGAACACGAAGAGATATGAAGAGAACCCCTTCAATTCCTCCAGAGGCTCTGCCTCCAAAAACTGGTTTACAAATGAACGTCTCGAAGCAGAATTTATCATATACTGGTAATTCCTACCTTTCACTCTAAGCTGCAACGGGCGGGATAGACTTCTTTAACCTTACATCTGAGATGGAATGGGAAAGTGGTATGCTCATCCATTACCGAGCCGCAATGAGCAAGAAGTATCTTCACTCATTTCGGAGCTGAAATGGGCAAGAGATACCAATTCTACCCTTAAGCTGCTATGGGCAAGACCCAGCTGCAAGAGCAAACCTCAAGCCTCCGAGCTGCTCCGGAGATCCAATTATAGAGGAAATAACTTTTAGAGAGTTACTTAATTTAATAATGTGTACAAACTACATAAACATCTATTAAAAAGGTGAGGAAAACTCCCTGTTTATCGTTACACTACCGAATATTATAATAATATGTATAATATGTATGCAGACTACGTATAGTGAATTATAAAGCGGAATCATAACTTATTCTGGTACACAACATACCTGGATTTATTACAATACAATGAAAGCATTTTAAATCACAAAGTATAGCTCCTCGTGTTGAACCGTCTGCAGCCCCCTTCCTGCAAGTCCCTCAATTCTACGTCGATACTACGTCTTGTCCATAGAAACAAAGAAGTCAGTCACTGCTGTTTCCACCTTCTGCTGATTGGTGAAGCATCATGATTTCAAGAAGTGCGCCATGGACAGAAATTCTTGCAACCCAAAGCGTAAGACCAGGACAATATGCCAAGTGTGGAATCAGTTTAATACCATCAAGTTCCTTGTTTAGAGTTATCCTATTGCAGAATGAATAACTTTCGATTCACGAATACAAGGCATTTTTGACGAAGTGCAGCATACATTCACTTCAACTGCTCGAAGTAAAGATCAGCATTGACATATGACCGTCAGGAATGAACTATAAGTAAATTATTCCATCGTAGTCCCACAACATAACTTTATGGTCGAAACAACCTTGTTTGCAGACCAGTTCTGGAAAATGGTCTTTACTCAACCACTGTTTTTGAATAATCAGATTTTGCAAAAACACCAACTTTTCATCCCATGTAACAATTCATTTTAGGAAATGCACATCACAAAAATCTTACAGTAGTTTTCGGCATTCATCCAATGTCCTCTTGACCTTAGCTGGGATCAACTTATGTGGCACAATACTGCAACTCTGAAAGTGACGCACTACAGTGACTGGGAGATGCAGATTTAGTTTGACAATCGTCATATGTTGAGGGATAGATTTTCCTCAGTGACATACAGTATGATCTCAGAATATGTTACTTTGGGGGGGGGGGAAGGGGACTTTATTGACCTTCCACATTTTTACAAGCTGTTGGAACGAATTGCTGTGCTGCGGTTCACTTGCTTTTTCGCATGACAAATGTTTTAAGTTTTTGCCGCAGCGTTATGCTCGATTTCTAACTCATAAATAACAGTTCAAGTATCAGACATTGTTGAGCGCTCATTATGAATGCCAATAAGAACTGTCCTAAGATATGGACGGAATGGTGGCTTCTGTGTTAAATAGTTTGCTTGCCACACTATCTCTCAAACAAATTTGAGCTTGTATTTATGGTCGATCTCAGCGCATACACGCACCTCTGCTTGGGCTGTGAAAATATCCCAAGATTTATGCCAGTAGTCTATTCATTTTGGGGTCCTCATCATACCAACAACACAGCATTGTTGGGTAAAGAATTTGAGATGTTCCAAATTCTCTCACAGAGCGATGTACACGTTCCCCGCCTTATGTTTCCCCTTACGTTCCGTTTGAACAGCCAGCTGAATTGGAAACGCTGCGTTTTCACTTAACATTGGGCGCTTTACCATGTGGAATCCAAATTCCACAATTGGAAAATTGGAAAATTCCACAATTTTAGATTGAAAATAATATAATGTGTTTCTAACAACTTTTCCCTTTCTCCCCTTATTTCGTATTTTTGCTCATACTAACTAAATTATTAAAACTCTAACAGGGGCTTAACTTCAACTTAAACTATATATTTCATTTGCGTGAAGTTTTACTAAAATCATACATGTATGCGTTTTTTTTTTTTAGATTTCGGTTTTTGCGCCGCAAATTGCTGAAGAAATTTAAATTTGCGAAACAATTTGTAATTCTTGTATAGCATTTTGGGCAGTGCACAAATGTATTATTATTATTATTATTATTATTATTATTATTATTATTATTATTATTATTATTATTTGTGTTTTATATGTATATGATACAACAATATTTTTGTATATCAGAAACAATGATAATAATGGAAAGCAAGAAAAGTAAGAAGTCATTTTTTAAGTGCTAGCTTTATCATGTGGTTTGTCTATTATATCGGTTCCATGAACTAGTATTTTATATATGCTTACAGACATTGTTGTATTCACCAAATTTGTTCGAATCGACCGCAAATTATACTCTAGAATTCCACCAAAGCGTTTTATCAATTCTAAATTAACTCTTGTTATTTCAGGTGACTTTTCTACACTTTTGAAAAATTTACAGGCTGTGTTACCATCATTCGTTTTACCAGTTTGTTGTTTTGATACGAGATGTCAACTAATAACCCGAGTTTTTTTTTTCGAAATTGATTTTGCACGTGCTTCCTTTTTTATACTACCCTTTCTTTTCTTTTCTTTCCTTCTAATTTGACATGATCGAAAGTTTGTATGAAATATGGAGTAGGCATTTAGAAAATAATATTCAAGCATGCAGAGGAGATAGTCTAAACAACAATCAAGCTTCGTTTACTGTCTTCTGTACTGTTTATTTTGCTTGACTTTGGTCCATATATATAACGTTTGGGTACTTCCGGAGGAAGATATAGCATTGCGGATTTTACCACCGATTATACCTAAAATAATTTTAACTTTACAAGAACTTCACTGTTATTTAGTTAAACTACTGCGTGCAGTGGTAAAACAATGTATCCTTCATTTTCTTAACTTCTGTCTTCGTCATTTCCACTTATTCTCTTGCACAAATAAATTTCATTGAACGAGAATATTTTGTAGAAAACGGTGCAAGATTTTGCCAAACGACTTTCTTAGCACTATTTTTCTTGAATGTATATTTTGATTAAATCCGTAGAAACGCGAAATAAACTACTCTCATATCAATTTTCATCTGATAATTTTTGTCGATACGTACTTTGCCCAGCAACATTGTAGCCCTACTTCATAACTATATGGAAGGTTAGTTTACTTATGCTTAACACATTCCTGTACTTTACATAACCATCTTATTGTATCATGGGTCAAGGAATGGCAGTGGTATTTCAGCTGATGTTACTGTTATTGTTATAGTACTAAAAAAAAAAAACAACTTTTTCACATCTTTCACTTTATGGTAATAAGGGTATAATTCACTATTTAATTCTCTGGCTTGATTGCATATAATATTATACTGATTTGTCGTAAGATGGGCATCAGTCATAAGTGCTAGTGATTAATCTGGGGGTACTTGCGAATGTTTCTTGAAGGGCAGAGTTGCGTGCTTTATCTCCATGCCCTTTGAAGGAAAAGCAGAACATAACTCTTTCACAATTGCAGCTAAATACCTTTTTCTTCTCTTTCGAAGCTGAATTTCAGTTGCTTTTGCTGATCGCTCCTTATTCATTGAAAAATTTCTTTCTCGAGTTTATACTAATAGAGACACAATCTTGAAAAGATTTTTTGGGTCTACCTGATTTGACATTTAAGATTCTTTTCGAAGAGCTTAGTTTAGCTTGAATGATAGACACAGAAAAGTTTTCGTCACTATCTAGTTCTGTTGCACTTACTTTCAGAGATTTGTCACGATACTTTTCCGATTTACACCATTTTAAATTAGTTTTCTGCGAACAGCATCTTACTACTGCTTTAATTTTATTTAACACATGATATGGAAATGTACGGTTTCTCAATCATTCCAAAGTATAAGAAATTACGGCTTTTGACCTAGTATTCTGTGTATGTTTAATTCAATTCTCGAAATTTGAGAAATGAATAATTTCATAATCTATTTTAGGAAAAACAAGAAGTAAAATGAATTTAAAATGTAAGAACACAAATTTGCGCAGATTGTTGCATATTTCTTACATTTTTACCTTAAAATATATATCTATAACTCTGCTTTATATAACGTTATATAATATATTTAAACTTTAAGTTAACTACGAGAAACGTTTCAGTTACCTTCGTAATTTTTTTTAAAGTTTAACAAAAAAGTGTTACTCACTTCTTTAAAGATTAATGCAACATATAAACTCTACAACCTTTCTTGTACAATTTTAAGTAGCAGTCGAATATTCGGATCCAAGACAGGCGGGAATGGAGAATGATGGAAACTTCATAACGAGGAATTGCATAATTTAATATGATTTACCGAACATTATTAGAGTCATTAAGCCTAGGAGCTTCCGATAGGCAGGCCTACAGCCAGAATGGTAATGAGTAGACATACTTTCAAAATTTTAACTGAAAACATTATTGGAAAAATGACGTTAGAAAAATCTAGGAGTAGATGGAGAATCAATATTAAGTTGGATCTCACAGAAATAGGAATACAAAGTAGAAACTGTATCTAGTTGGCTACGGACAGAACTCAATGGAGAGATTTTGCGAACGAGGCATAGGCTATAAAGCTAGTTAGTTAGTTTTCTATTTCAATTAATTGAGGACTAAAACCAATCAGAGGTAACAATATAAGTGAACTTATATTTGTGGGATGAGTGAAGAAAACAGAGGTTTTATTCAATATTTTTATTGTTTATCGCATTTCTTTCTAGTCTGTCATTAATTTATTAAAACAGTAATTTGAAAGTAAAAATGTGTTCTTTTGTAAGGATTTCGTTTAGTCATTAAATTGAATAAAGTATCCCTAAAATATTAAAAAGTTACAATGTGTAATGGTATAGATCAACTAGATTATTCTTGCTCCTATTCATTTACCGCAAAATAAAGGGTACTGCTTTAGTCCCATGTTAGCAAATCATCTTGTTTCTGAAGCGTAAGATGGGTCTGGCATCTTTAAATCTCATTAAGACGGTTTATTTCAGATATTATATCAAAGAACGCAAGATATCTTTGTCATCAATTCTATGATCAGTTTCCAATAATATGGTCTGTAGTGTGTATTGGATTGGTTTGTATTATTGAAAACTTAAAATACACCTAAAGAGAAAAGGTAAGGTTTTCTGTGGAGGAGTTATTTATCAATTATTATTTAGTAGGTCTATATAAGACATCGAGAGAGAACCGTTCTGTCTTGAATAAAAGACAATGATATATTATTATTCTCTTTGTTTGTTGCAAAAGTAGCTAACTTCGGTAACAAATTTGGGCCATAAATGAATCGGTAATTTGAGAAACACCTCATATCCAAAAAAGTACACTTTCGGGAAATCAAAGAAAACCCAGCTGGTCCGTAATTTAACATCATATATTTTTTGAATTTTTTGTATGTTTCTACAGGGATTTGGTAAGCTAATTCTACGAAAATAAAATTTTATTATTTTTATTTTTAAATTAAAAAAAAATATAAACGTTGTTGGAGATGTGTTGTTTCTCAAATGACTAAATAAACGATATGTTATCAGGTATGAAATAAAAGGTAAATCAATTCAAATTATTAATAAAAATCAGTAGTTTCTTTTTGAAATAATATATACACATTTTCCAAACATTGTTTCTTAAAACAGCTCAATTTCATCCATATCGATAGTTGGCCGGTCATAAATTTTTGAATAAAATTCACCAACAATGTCTGCAGGTATATAGGCTTCGACTTTCTTTAGGTCATTGATTTTTTTTGATACTGATAGGTACACATTTTTGCGGGTAGGTACTGATTTTTGGAAACTCTGGTAAACCAGATCCCGATTTTTTTTCAAGTCAAAAGTTTGTTCATTGAGTCGACCAATAAAGTTTTTTACTTTAACTTGGCCTACATGTTTATTAGAGTAATGAAACTCCATAAAAGTTGAAATGTTGAATTTTATTTTGTTTTCCCTTGGGATGTTCCTTGCTTGGGTTTCCGTAGCTATTACTTTTTTTTATAAAATTGACTACGCCATGAATTAAAATCCTTTACTTTTTCACTTTGTACTATTTCCACCAGGAACTTGTCCTGAATAGCAGCAGAGTGTTTGGATTAAAATAGAATAACAAAAAACAGTGCTGGAACCAGCCACATTAAAATAGAATAACAAAAGCAGTGCTGCCACCAGCCACATTTTTTGTAAGTCATTTGAGAAACAATACATGTCCAGGAGATGAGGTGTTTCTCAAAGGAATGGATATTTTCTAATGCGCCATCGCCATGGTTACTAAGTGGAGATGAGTTGTTTTATGCGTATTGCATTTGTCTAGCCTTCACCAACAATTTAATATGTCTAACTCAATTTTGACCAAAAAGGGACATGTGGTGTTTCTCAAATGACTGATTCAAATGTATCGCATTTTGCATGTAATATTTAGTTTGTATCCAATTTCTACGATTTTGTATCGCAAACTACGATGCAATACTGCTTAATAAACGCTGATAAATATGATAAATAACCATTGGGCAAAAACGAAATGTCCGAAACTAAGAGTTAATATGTGGAGGGGAAAAGTCATCTTTGATAAAATTAGCCCGCGTCGCCATCCTGATGGTGGGGTAGGGGACAACTTTAAGTACTTAAATGGGAATTCCAATTTTTATTGCAGATTCGGATTCTACGGGGGGAAATACATTTCATTCCAGAATAAATCTGCGTTAAGTAGTACCAATCTTTTTTCTTAAACGTTTTCTCCACTCATGGAAGGTGTTGTAAAAGATAATTCGTGAATTCAGATAATTTAAATACTGCATGTAATTAAGTGAAGTCGGCGTTGGTAATCGTAGTTAGCCAGCAAACATTTTATGTGCTGGATCTTTCAAGAGTCATGGAGCTAGACAAAATTAGCTCAACAACAACAAGTGAACGCAGTTTAAGACAAATGAATCAACTCAACAAAAATCCAATATTTGTAGTAAAATATATCCAATTCAATGTGGTATCAGTAGCACTCAAAATGTGAAATAAAATACATTTCAAAAGTAATACAAAATAAACGAATGAAGGGACTGATAAACAAACTTCTTGGTTAACAATTAGATTAACATAATTCTCGATTAAAGAAGTGAGTCGTAACACTGTCAAATATATATATATATATATATATATATATATATATATATATATATATATATATATATATATATATATATATATATATATATATATATATATATATATATATTAGCCTCTAAGGTACCCTAGACGTGGACAAGGAGCGATAAAGCCGACAAAATAGTTGGTAGAAAACTACCATCGCATGCTGTACCTAAGCAATCTTCCACACCACTTATGACGAGTCGAGAAAATGTTTAAGACAAAAGAATGATGCTGTTTATTGCAGATTTGTTATGGAATGAAACGTGTCGGCTCCCAATTGTAGAAATATTAATGAAAATAATTTTCACTGATTACTGCGTCATCTATAAGAAATCGAAGTAAAATTTACTTATTTTTTCTCAAAAGAATCCGAATCTTCAATAAGAAAGGAGATCCCCATTTAAATTTTCAAAGTTGCTCCCCAAGAGGAGTAATTTTATCATAGTTAAATTTCTCCCTCCAAAACATTAACTTTTTATTTCGAAGGTTTTTTTTTTTCGTCCCATGCTTATTTCTCCAGATATTTAGCAATCTGAAGTTAAAAACCGCACGATGTATATAAGTTTGCACAATTATTTGATAAGCTAATATACACTACGGTAATACTTACCATGTTTTGGATATATACACATGGAGCTATTATGATAATGAGCATTCCGATGTACCACAGAATAGACACACAGAATGAAACTAAAAACAAGACATTAAATAATATCCGATCTACAGATAAAATGAGATGAAAGAAATTAAATACCATTTCGCAGAATTTATGAGTAATTAATATCAACACACGTAAACCGAATGATGAATTCAAACTTTCACTTGATTCACAAAGCAAATCATAGATGAATCTAAGCTCCTCTAACATATGAACATGTTTCCATGTTTTAAGGCTCTTTGTAGTTGTGGAAAATACTCTATTGCATGTGTTTCTGGTGTGGGACATAGAAATTTTCAACTGTTCATGCTTCAAATTTATGTCATTTAATTGCTCCTTCAAACATATAGAAAGATGAATTTTCATTGTTTTAAGGCAATGATGGATTACAAAGCAAGCAACAGTGAATTGAAGAGCAATTATAGCTTCAAGAAATGGAACTATTAAAGTAGAGACAGCGGGTGATTTTATATAATCAAAGAACGTTATGATGTCAAGAAAGCTCTTAAAAATAACAAGCAAAAGTAATGAAACAGAAGCTGTAGTGTATTTCCAAAACAAAGATGAATTTGAATATTTTGCAGATGTTAGTCCGTTGTATAATTCGTAAACAGTTTCCAGTGTGTGAACACTTAATGAAAATTGCTTTACTGATATTATTGCAATTAATACTCCACTTAAAGTTATTAAGATCTCATCTGTATAGGCGACGTAGCTTAGGAATTTCACTCCTAATTCTTGGAACGTGTTGTTGTGCAAAGAAACCATGAACCAGAAACGAATACTCAATAAAGTGACAAGTATTATAATTGAATACGTTAACCACTTATTAGACTTAGAAAACACTTTCGAGTTGTTTCGATCACGAACAGAGAAAGGGATCAAACCTACAACACGGGCCATGTTAAATACCACATAAATTAACAAAAAACGGTTAGCTTTACGAAATTTTCCCATCTTTTTACACTGTTTAAATAACAGATCACTTAAGACTGAATGGGAGAAGTTGCCTGTGTTTGAACAAAACAGATGCAGTAAACCCTATATCACAACAATTGGTCCTCCTCTTAAGACGATAGAACTAATTTGTCGGAGTACTGTTTTGGATTTCACCTTTGTTTCAACAACGTCAAGAATAGCTCAAAACAGTTGTTTCGATTTCGCTTTTGATTTCGTTTTTACTTGAGGATAGTTTGTCAGAATGTCCTTTTGGATTCCCCTGGTACTCGAACCGTAATAAAGAAATATCACAAGGGCTGTCTATATTTGGACTTTGCATGTATAAAAAGGACAAGAAACTCTTAGAATGGTTGCTTGAACTCAGAAAATACTCAAGCAAAACGAAACAAATGCAGAAATTTAATTGTGTTCAAAGTTTCAGGGGCAATTATGTAAGCTATATCAGAGTTGATATTTTCGATACTGAGCTATTTACATTCAGAAATGTTATGACAGAATTTTTTATACTATTCATGTGCTAAAAGAGAACAGTCAATTGAATCTTTTTGAATTTCCTACATGTGAACAGTCAACAATTAATGTAACAGAATGACTTATTGAATTTCGCCGAAGTTTAACCAAACAAACATATTGTCTAATTTTTAGCAGAACTTTGGTATACTTTATTCGTTAATACAAGCTGATGATCAATAACTTATATTATCCTAATTGGACATTTCCAATAAAAATGATAGCTATTTCATTCATTTGTAAGAGACAAATATTGTCTAAATTGCTTGTTAAAAACGAGAAAAATCCTTATAAAAGTATTTCCTGTGAAAACTTGCACATGTGCAACTACATTGTTTAATGAGGTATTGATTCTTTCCTCTCCACATGTGTCTTTATTTTTGAAAAGAAAAAAAGGAACACCATTAGTTTATCCTATACGTATGCCTCCGATCCTCATCCTCATACATGTAAAGGAAATGAAAACTTTTCAGTTATATACGTATATATAATCACCATATGAGATGGATATGTAATTTGTTCTTATAACTATTTTACATGAAATATTTTGCTGTAATATATATATATATATATATATATATATATATATATATATATATATATATATATATATATATATATATATATATATATATATATAATATTTTTTTCCTATAATTACATGTTGGTTTTCATTGTTGAACATTTATTATATGGAATATTTTCAACTTACAGAAAATCAATATGCACTAATGTAAACACACTTAAGAATATAGAGTACAAATTCATGGATCTCGCCCAAAGTTGGTACACAAGATAAAAGGGATGGTAATATTGATGATTCCAAAATGGAGTCTGTGAGATATCCTGAACGTCATTTAGTTACTTTCATGCCACGAAAAACTAATCCAACTTCCTACAAGCATTTGCTCGGTCAGGTAGCCACCATATAGATGCCGAGTATCTATTTTATGTGATGTTCCACGCTCGCTGTAGATCCATACGCAACTGGCAGATGATCGTTGCCGGATTGCCGTTCGTGGTCAGTCGCAGTTCCACCATGTTAATTACGTGATTGATAGTGCTTGGTTCCGGAGAACCAGCAGGCCATGTTAGAAGACTTATACCAAGTAGAGCACGCTAGATTTTCTAGCAGTATAGGAAGGCGCATCATCGTACTAGAGTTGAATTAATTTTGAGTTTAACGTCCCTTTCAGCAGCGAGATGATATGAGACTGGACCTACTGATTAACGTGGAATCCGAACCACATGATCTCCCTCCGGGAATCGAACCCAGGTCTCCCACGCCAAAGGCGCGTGCGCTAACCGCTTAGCCACGAAGGAGCTCTAAATCCTACTAGAGTACAGGGTTAGGAAAGGCAACAAAATAAGTTCAGGTCGAAGGACGTCAAAGTAGTCATACTCTGACGCGAGAGGAACGTGAAGTTTATTTCGCACATTTCAGAATTCCAGATTTGAGTCCCGTGTGAAGAGTGTAAACTCAATCTATTTGTAGATTTTCCTGGTCCCCTCTACATCTCTCGTGAGCTTCTTTCAAAACGGAAACTACTCTCTTCATTACATACTACAATCCTCCATTTGTCTAGCCACAACAGTTACTTCCGACACCACCGAAGTACTTACAAGGCGATGAGAAAGCGTCGGGAGTAATAGTGGAAGAGAGGAATTCGAGAATGTAGACCGAGAACAAAGGAATCAAGTAAAATTACCGAAATTGTGAGAAAAATAATATTTGCGATATATTTTGCAATCCATTATTTGCAGATAGAGGTCTTAAAAATGAAATTCGTACTATGTCCAAAATGATCAATAGTGAATTTGATTCCCTTGTGCACTGAACACACCATATAACCCCAGTGTTGACAAGGGGTGATAAACTTCAACAAATAACAACAGCAATAAACATTAAATGAGACTTCACAAGTAAACAAATTAATAAACACTAGAATAACTTTCTGCATGAAGGATACTTCTTTCACGAGGTAACTTTTATTTGGAGTGCTTTGGATTTTGCCTTCTTCATGCATATTTTACGTTCTTTTATTACTGTGAATTCATTTTGAAAATTTAATAAATTTATGGTAGAATTAATACACGAATAAATGAATGGACATGAATACTTGAATGCTCCCTACCTTATTCGTATTTGATTCGCAATAATATTGAAAGGTTAACACCGTCTTTGATTTTCCAGAAGTTGAGAGTTTCGAAATACTTTGCTTGAGTCCTTATGTCACTTGGAAGTTGATTTACCCTGAACTGTGTTCACGGACTTCTTAGTGATGTTCCAGATATCTCTTTCTCTTGACTTTCTTCAGAATCACTATCTCCCTCTTGGCTATGTGGATAGAGTCTACACTTTTGGTGCGGGAGATCTGAGTTTGATTCCCAGCAGGAGCTCATGTGTTTTGAATCCTATGTTAAACGTAGCTCCATGTCTCATATAGCTACGATGCTGAACGAACACTAAACTTAAAAAAATCTTCAGAATTACTACTTGCATTGTTTCCTCATCTCCAAAGCGGTGCTTTTACTTAGACTCTTTTTGTCGATTCAGTTGGGATATTTTCACTTTCATCTCAATCGATTGTGGAAACAGAGCTTCAGATCTATCACCTACATATCGAACGTGACGCATTGACTGCCAACAGAATTGAAAAAACAGGTTGTACTTTCTGCGATTGATTCAATCTGATGGGCCAGCGTAGTTGGCTATATCGCCAAGTGAAAACTCTTGCTACTGGAAATGTTTGATGGGAAACAGCAAAATAGAGTGTGAACTCCGATCACAATTGTTTTGAAAGTAATGATATGATAAGAATAATGATTGTCTATGGAGTGCAAAGAAAACTTTTTTTTTTTTAATATCAGAACATTGCTAGAGAAGCCTCCCTAAAAGCGATCATAACACAAATAACCTCTAAAATGATAACGAACATTTCCACTGATTTTTTATTATGCTATAAAATACTTTAGAGCTAGCTGATTACAGGAAGCACTTCCTTTCGCTCATGCATTGATTCTAACTGGTCGAAATTTGCGATTGAACTTAGGTCTGCTACTCGTGAGCTTGAAGCAATGAGCGCCATGTTGATACGTCATCTGTCGGTTCAGGGGAAAATGTCTGCGCCGCACAATAGATAAACTGCTTTAATAAATATACTCTGCATGTTTTTCAAGTGTGTACGACGTTACTAATAAAACGAAGAATAACAGAGTAACAAAACAAGGCTTCTTCGAAAAATAAACTATTTGTCTATTTTTGTAATTAATTATTTGAAATATAATCAATAGCTAAGGGGACAATGTTACAATCTAGTCATCGTCACCCGAATTGGCGTGTGGCATCAGCCAATAAGCTAGCAGTGTGCTTAAACCTTGAGGGACAAACAAAACCATTTATGAATGATTAGATTCCTCCCTGAAAATTTAGAAACAGCGTACTGCGAGCTTATTGGCTAATGCCACATGCCAATTCGGGTGACGCGAACTATAATTACTAAGATTATGCAATAAAACATCTAACATATAATCCTGAAGTATTATTAAGTATTAAAGTAAATGTATTGAATTAACCAAACCACTTAAATATTTAACTAGTATTACCTCCCTTAACAGTAAAACACAATCAGTATCTATGAACATACGTACTTACTCAAGATTTCCAGTCTTTTTAAAAGCTGTAAAGTATGCTACAAGTAAAACACACGAAAACTATTGTGATAGTAATAGTAGTTGTGATAGTAAATCTTATTTAGTATAGAACAATGACTGTACGAACCTACCAACTTAACTACCTATATGGAATTATTATTATTATTATTATTATTATTATTATTATTATTATTATTATTATTATTATTATTATTATTATTATTATTATTATTATTATTATTATCTATATTTTAAACGGTAAGGTCTGTACCAAGCCAAAGAAATTAATGGTTCATAAAAATTACCTTCTAAATTATAATTTTATATTAGGCATTAATACAAAGTACTTATTCACTCCATGTATATATTTCTAGGTAACTACAGCCGAATCTAAACCAAATTTAGTGGACAAGTAACCCACCGTCTAAGGAATAAAGGTTTTAATATTTAGTGCTCAAGCACGGGCAAGGACAGGTTCGGCTCTAATCGCCTAGTACGTGGTCCGGATCTGAACGAAATTCGCTGGGCAACTACCCGGGAACTTTTGACTTCGGTTCATCTTGGCTTGTCTTATTATTATATAACAATAAATACTTATCTTATTAGGCTAAGTGAATTATTTTCTGCTATTTAGTTCTTTTCTTGAAGCTGGTTGTACCTTATAGATATTTTAGTTATTCAACATAAGAAGCATTAACTATATTCTAACGTAAGATGTATGTGCAAACTTAAACACATTACAGGAATACAGGAGAAGAATAAAATAAGCTACAAGATTTCCATTGATATTTTTAATTTATTAAAATTGAAGACGACTGTCTGGAACAAGAAAACACACTTTGCTTTCACGTAATGAAATCTTATTACGTGAAATGAACTTTGAAAATGGTCTTAACATTCACTCACAAGGGACCATTCTTCTTTTGACAATTCGATTTCTGAAAATGCTTGCTGGAAGATGCAGCTCCCAAAGAAACCGAGAAAAGCAAGTTTTTATGCAGACTGTAAACATGGCCGGAGTTCGAATACGGGACGCAGAAAGTACATATAAACATCATGTAATTTTGAAACGAATGGAGGAATTGAGATCAAATTTGAGGTGTGAGTATCGAGTGTGAAGCTTTTCGGAATAGGTACATTGCGCATCATGTCGGTCATCTTACAAGTAGTATCGGAGTTGTTGAAAATAAAGAAATGAGAAGGAAATCATGTGGTATATCAATTTAGGCTAGTTTGTTCCCAGAAATTCAAATATGAAGTTAGTTTTTACCAACTCTTATGTGTTGAGTAGTTACGGATTCTGGAAACTTTGAGCGTGGCGAAATTAATGGTAGTGTCTTCTGCCATTTCAGTCGATTCAACGTGAACCAGAAACGTGATCAAAATAGGGCTGCAAGTGTGGGACAGTTTTAGAGTTATTGCTGTGGATGAGGGAGTATTATGTTGTTAAATCAAGCTTGAAAGGTGCATACAATAAAATGGCAGAAGACACTACCATTAATTTAACTTGTTCAAAATTTCCACAATCCGTAACTACTCAACACATAGACTAAAGGTTGGCAAAAACTAACTTCATATTTGAATTTCTGGAAACAAGCTAGCCTAAATTGATATGCCACATGATTTCCTTCCCATTTCTTTATTTTCGATTTTGGGCCTCTGTACCTCCGGCCCCCGCTGCATCCGATAATAGCAAGCATTTTCAGAAATCGAATTGTCAAAAAAGGAATGGTCCCTTGTCAGTAACATTAAAAGTAAATTACATCGGTCATCCACTCAACAAACCTTTCAAAAAAGCAAACTTGCGCAATCTAGCAATACTATGGAGTCATGTTGGTTGCGGAAAGTCACGGCGCTTTTCAGAATACGTTTGTCCTCTACATGGATCATGTTTACAACTTCGGAATTTTAAGCTCAGCAAGGAAGTTTCCGTAAACTGTTTTATTAAGCAACGTGGTAATAAAAGTAATTATTTGCTGTGTTTTACGAAAACTTCCGTAAAAACTTCGTTATTGCATGTTATATTTCAGAGTACCTAGTAACATTAATTTCTTGAAGCTTTAAACATGCAATTGAATATAATCTTAACATGAAACTAATTTGATAATACGAGGTGATCAAAAAGTACAGCGAATGTAGTTGCACAGTGCCACCTATCGACATTTTATTCTTTTCAACTAGTAAACGTGATAGGCCGAACCTTTGGGACAGCCAGGGTCGAGTTTGAATGAGTTGTGACGTGTCAGTTGGCTTCCAGAGGCAGAATCAGTGGCGTGGCGTAACACTTTGACGATTGTTACCGGTTGTTGATATTACATGTATCTCTAGTTTTTCAATATCAGAAAATCTAGTACTTTTTTTCTTTTAGTGTAGCAACCATTTCAAACTATAGGCATTGGCATCAATTTTTTAGGGGGAGGGGGTCAAATCTCACTCCATTTACTTTGATCTTTTTGAAAAATGTGGCTATTCAGGTTCTTCCATTTTTTACTAGATAGAATCGAAACCGTCTCTCAATAATCTTAGATATTCTTCAAAGTCATCTATTTTCTTTCTACGGTAACTTACATAATGAATTTTCTTTTCTAAGATATTGAACAAGATTTACTTTACCCTATAACATGAAACAGTTTAAGTAAAAACTTGAAGTCAAAACTTTGAAGGGTTTGATAACTCTGATTTGAGAATCCCATTTACCGATGTTTTCGTCGTGGATTTAAACAGTCCTAACAGTTCATCTTTTAAGCTATACAGCACATCATTCATCCTACTTCTATAGTTCCACCTTGTGTTTGAGGCTGTTGGGGTACTTTTGTTGACTACATAGTGCAGAGCATTTGTTCTTTTTGAAGACTTCGAGAAAAAAAGACGGAAGTCACGACATAGTTAAAAAAAACTTATACTCTTTTGTACAGTCTACGGACTTTTCTAAAACTAAATTAGACTTCTACCTCACCAACCATAACCGAAGCTCCATCTTTTGCTTAAGCAACAAGTTGTCCGTATTGAAAACTAGTCAAACAGTCAAACTACGCTATGATGAAGACGATTGCACAGTTTTTTTTTCAAACACATCGAACTGCATCAAAGTGCAAATTCAACTACTAGGCTAAAGCTGCAAATTTGCTGAATAGAAAGTATTCTATACTGAATGAAAAACAAATTATTTTCACTTAGCATAAATCCTAAATAATAATAAGTATTCAAATTAGAAAGAGCGCCGGAAACATTTCTACTTCTAACTATCATTACTATTCCCCCTTGATCTTGAAACAGTTCACATATAGCACAATATGTTTCATCGATGGGCATTTCTGTATATTTAATGACGCTTCAGAGACTGACAATATCTTTGCTCTTTGAGGCACGAGACAACTACAATCTAATTTTTTCTATCGTTTAAACAGCTAGAAAATCTCAGTAATAATAATAATAATAATAATAATAATAATAATAATAATAATAATAATAATAATAATAATAATAATAATAATAATAATTCCCATAGCTCAAATTAACATTCAATAAGAAACTTTATTTTGAATCAAAGCAAACATATTAAATTTGTTTGTTAGAATATCCTATGGAATATATTCTTCTTGTTCTCTATTGGTTTATTATTCAAATTTAAAGGTAACATAATAATACAAAGTAATGCGAAAATGATATTTTAACATATAAGTCATGCACTTCGGAACATACAGTCTCACAGTGGCAGGTGTTCAATGTTATTACTATGAAAAACCTGCCATTTATATTTATCTGAAATTGTATACTGCTAAGACAATATAATAACCTTACGAATATGGAAATTACAGCCAAATTTCCGTCCTTGGAATGGGAAAGCAAACGAAACAGTACAGTAAAATCACTGCCAGCTCGATCCTATTAGCGAGAGGAGAGCGGGTAGAGTAAACATGCTGATGATATTCTAGATTCTCCTTGTTTTGATATTGAACGTTCCTACGTTTTCCTGATCCACTCAGCCGAACGGTAACATAAGGGCCATTCCGAAAAGTTCAAATACGAGCGCGCAGGATGCTTCTGGTTGGCACGCTGAAAGGTACTTCTGGAGTGAATGACCGCTATCGGGGTTCGCGTTACCTCTGAAATGTGCGGTATCAACAACAGTATGTTCCTATTTGGCGCTGGCTAAATGCGGCATAGGCCGTCTGAACTTTTTTTTTTAAAAAAAGGAAAATATGTAAACATCTTCCCATGTTGATGATGAAATTGAGACATATGAAAACCACGGAAAACTGTTATATTTTTACCGTTACCGCCGGTAACAGCGGTAATATGCACTACACGTCCCTGGGCAGAATAATGAAGATGTGTTTAGAGTATCTGTCGTGCATTGGATTTCGTGCAACAGGTCAAATTAAGTGTCGTTTTAAGCTGCAGAAAGTATCAAATAAGCTCACGAAATCAGTGTCTCGAGATTAAATGGTGATATTGAAGACTATTTACAAGTGGTTTGAACGATTCAAAAGCAGCAATAAATTGTTTGAAGATGAGCAACGATTGAGGAGTCCTTTGACGTCAAAAACGGATGCAAAAAGTGGCCGTGAATGACTATTCGAGAGCTTTACAAAGAAGCAAACATTTCTTACGGGTCCGTGCATTTTAACCACCGAGTTACAAATGAGAAGAGTGAGTACGAAATTCATTCCCAGAGTTTTGACTGACAACAGCGAGTTTTTGTTTGAAAAAAATTTCCTGTCTGTACACATCCACTGTACTCTCCGGATATAGCACCACGATACTTCTGATTCTTCCCAAAATTCGTGCTAAAAGAAAAACATTTTGACATGATTTCCAACATTGAGAGGATAACGACGACGCAGTTGAAGATCTTGAATAAAGAAGACATCAGAATTGCTTCAAATCCTGAAGTGCAATCGTTGGAATAAGTGCATTACAAGCCAAAGGAAGTACATTCAAGAAGATTTATTCATGTTTGATGCAAGCTTGGAAGCTTATTGCTTTGATAATAATATAATGATACACCGTACTTTTTGATTACATCTAGCACATACTGTGATAAAATATTTTTTTATTAAAATCTACATGGTAAGAAAGCTAAAGATATTTAAAATGTATTCTACGTTCGTTTGCCTGTGTATATAACAATACATTTATCTATCTATCTATTTTCACACACATACACACAGGCTGGAAGAAATTGTGTCCCTACAAAGTTTTTCAACGTGCACACATCAGGCGTTGAAAATGAATAAGGTAAATTGATATTCATTCCATCTTTACTTTCTTTTATAGCAGTGAGTATGCGTTTTGCAACATGTATTGAGTTACCGGTTTCCTTCCACTTATATTTGAGATGGTGTTAATCATTTGTTTATAGGTCAAATGTCTTATTATAAGACCCTTAACGGGTTCAGTACATGAGACCGGTCTCATAATGTGACCCGTATACTAATATTAGGTCTTATATTAGGAGCTCATTTGTATTTAGATTTTTGTATTCGTAGGGTAGTCTCTTAGATTGCGTCCTGTACATAGAGACTGATTTTGTTGGCATCGTGCTGTTATTTTCGACACATTTCTTACTTATTAGGTACATATTTGCGCATTAAAAGAATAACAAATCGCTGCGGTTTATACGTACAAAAAGTGTAAAAAATTTTTACAGTGCGTATATTTTAAAATTGAAGAAAATGAGGCAGATAGAAAATGTAACGTTTTATATTTTTGTGTCATGACAGGATTTGGCTTAAAGACAGTGTTGAACGATGAACTAATAAAAGAAATCTTTTAATATTACACAAAAATAGCTGGGGTCTCTTATTACGTACCTCTTGTAAAAATGTCAAAATGGCAACTTTGGTCACATTTTTATTATAATTATAATTTTCTATTGTAATGCTTTTATGTATTCCAATAGTTTGTATCGTAAATTAGACATTCCACAGAATATATTAAAGTAGCAACAATGTTTGTTTATACTTTAATTAACCAGTATCTAGCATCCTAACTTTTAGGGTCTCATATTCGGGGTTCTTACCCTATACATATAGGAAAAATTTGTTTTGATCTATTATCAGCTTATTTGAAATGAACTATATATATAGTTCATTTCAAATAAGCTGATACTAGATCAAAACAAATTTTCTCTCCACCACGCTCATGCAAGTGATGTGATAAAAGTGAATTTCAGTGTTTCTTTTAAAGACAAAAATTAAAAATAATAGCTGTTGGTACGGGAGTTGAAACTGAAAGTTAGAACGTTTTCTTAGCGACATGAGGTGATAAACATTTAGATTTAACGTAATACTGTATGTTAGGAAGTTGCCCTCCCCATCACGATCAATGACTTGTTTTCATCTTCTGCGATAGGAAACAAGTGGGGAGGAGACAATTTGTTTCGATTGCCTATCAGTATATCTGAAATGAACCATAATTATTTTGTTATATTTGTTTTCCCGTCTTTCATTTTTTTAAATCAATCATAGGGACAGCATATATAGAATGCGATCTAAAATTATACCTTGACTTGCTTAGTACGAATGTATATTATTTTCCTGTGCAAACTTCGTAGTTCCCAAGTTATTGTCTATGAAGGTTGCAGTTTGGACTTACTCAAATTTTCAAGTACAAAAAATCACTGTAATTCATTCCAACTAAGCTTATGGTTTGTTTATCTTATAAACACTACTACTGTCACAATTAGTACTACTACTACCGTGTTTCCAAGAAAATAAGTCAGGTCTTATTTATTTTATTTTTTATTTTTATTGTAATTTTTAATTTTCTTTGTCCAGAGGACATATTGAAGTTTATTCTCAGGAGACACTCTGCCTCGGAACGTAAGCGTTAATAATGTGCTCTCTGATTGCTACTAAAAATGTGCAAAATAAGCCTTGTAGAAACTCTTGGAGCAGGACTTATTTCTAGAGTAGGACAATTTGAAAACTTACGATAGGTCTGATTAGGTCTTATTTTCAGGGAAAGACGGTACTACTATCCATTTCATAAAGATAGGCCCCTGACTTCGCGGTGCTGCCGTGACGTCCAGTCAAAACTTATATTGCATTGTCGTACCTCGTTGGAATTGCTGGAATGTTGTCTTTTCAATACTTAAGACATAAAATTTTTCTTTGTACTATGTAGTGAGAAAAAAATAAAAATAAATGAAAAAGTGCATATTTTTTCGTACTTTTTTGGTAGATCAATGTTTATAGGACTATATCTCAGAAAAGAGATCACGTAAAATAATTTCCTGTGTACAATATGTAGATGCATCCATTAACTGTAAGTTGTGAAAAGTTCAATTTTCATCACTTGATATTTTTTGTGTAATTAAAACAAATGTACGACGCTCTTATCTCCTTTCCCATGGTAGGTAGAGAAACGTACTAAACACTGTTCGAAAATTTGGAAGTCTAGTGTTCCAAATATTTGAAACTATTAACAAAAAAGGGTTTAGTTGGTAGAGTATTTATTTTTAAAAAAAAATATTTACTTCAACATATTCTCTGCGTTAAGCGGTGAGCCATGTTGCAGCCCAACCTTTAAATTCCCCGCGCTTATATAAAGAAACAGCATACAGTAAGTGGAATTGCGGCAACGCTGCCCTGCAGTGTTGTCGCGTTCAGGAAGCTTGTAGCGCGAAGCCTACTTCATAAGAATGTAATAGGAAAAAGTATTTATTATAACCTTTCACATCATCATAAAAATAATGCATGTACACTCATGTCCAAAATTATTGTCGCATGTCTATAAATATGTTATTGTAGGAATATAATTTTATAACGAATTCGCCTGGTATTTCTTATAATGTTAGTATGTGTATAATCGGCAAAGACATGTAGGCTATGTGGCAAATTTCATGTCAAAAGAGCAGTAAATAAGAACAATAAAATGAAAATAAAATTTTCTTATCCATTTAGCAACATTTTGTTTTACTCATGCTAATTTTCGTATTCTTTTCCTATGAAATTTACCACAAATAGACCTATACATTTCCCGACTCTACATATAGTATCAGTATTAAAAGTACCCTGCAAAATCAATATCAAATTATATTCTTCCAAGAAGACAGTTATAGATATGCGACAATAATTTTGGACATGAGTGTACACATCTCAATATAATCAAAATAAAACGTTGAAGTAACACATTCAAAAACTCATCTCTTAATCTATTTACTTTATTTACTTCATTCACTTTCGTCATGGCTTTGTTGACTCATCGCTGCTCCTGCTATCTTCCTAAATACTTATTAACAATGGCTCCATTTCTACCTCAAGATCTATCAGTATAGGGCCTACACACTTTCCAGCTTACGAACATGTTAAAGGTTAAAAAGAAATGTAGCCTTGGCAATCACATGTTCACCCAAGTTCTGCGATCAATTCCCCTGCCGAATGTACAGTAACACAGAATGGGTCCTTTGTTTTCTTTCAACGAAAGTAAACAATGCAATGAGTAGGTGACGAGGTCTGTATTTGCGTCAAATCACGTCGCACTGATTAAGTCTTCAACACTTCCCTTCGGTTCGTAGGCGTCAAAAACTTACACATGCACTTATATCATATGGGTTCATTGCAATGAGACGGACGAATGGGCATTTACATTTTCCTGAGTATATCTTGTGCCTTTTGATTGGAATATATATGGATATTCCTTTACGAGCGGCGGTATTACAGAAAGAAGAGGCAAAATGTTTAGCGATAATGAAATTGCAGAACTGATGAATGACTCCGACTCAGACGGTTATGATTTAGTAATTAATAGTAATCACATTGATTATTCTGTGCTCAGTGGCGTATCCAGAAGTGAACAAGATAGTAACTCTGTTTCAAGTAAACCTGAGGCTGCGCCGGGAAAGAGAAAAAAACGCGTCATTCCTATTCAAAGGCAGATTCTGATGTAGCTTGGAGCGATAATATTCAAGTAAATGCAAAACCCTAGTGGTGTCCCGGGAATTGATCAAAATGCTGGGCTATCTACAGAGTATTCCGCATATAAAGTGTTTCAGCTGTTTTTACGGATGAAGTTTTATAGTAGAAAGAAAAGTTGAGTTGATTTTGTGTTTAACGTCCTGTTCAGCAGCGAGGCTATATGAGACGTGTACCTACTGATTAACGTGGCATCCAAACTACATGAGCTCCCGCCAGGAATAGTAGTAAAAGAAATGAATCAATACGCAAAACAGCAGATTGAGAAAAAGAAAATTTACTAAAACAAAAATCTTTGTTTTCTAAATGAAAGCGTGTTATTTCAATTGAAAACAAGGAACTTTCTCACTAATTATTCACATATACCTTGTACGGAAGCCAGCTTTACGCGATTTTTACAAATCAACTACGCCAGAGCTATTAGTATGTCTGCCAAGTGGTGGAAGAAGCTGTTTTTTCTGCTGTTGTACTTATCACACATGTCAATGCTCACATACTGTACAGGAACAAAGCAAGAAAACATATCGCACTTCGAACTTTTTATGCGAATGTAGCAGATAAACTGCTGCACTCAGCAGGCGTTGAAGTACAGGGACCTGGTAGAATTCTGGTAGCAAGGGACCATTAGAGAGTTTCCCCCCAATATCTGCAAATTCTAACACAGTAGGACAAAGGAGATGCAAAGTGCGTAGCATCCGCACGGTGAAAGGAAGTTTTTAATAAATATTAGCGTTTATTGCAGAGATGCAAACAACCACTCGCCCGGGGCGTGTGGTTCATCGATGCGGGCTAGTATTTAATATCGTACGGAAGTTAAGTAAATTATATTTATTATGTGATGTGTGCTAGTAACTTTATTCTTGGGCGAGTAAACTCTTGATGCTTATTTGCATCCCTAGTTTATTGTCTGATATATAAAGTTGGACTTTGCGTGGGAAAGTGCTTCGAAATGTACAACACTTAAGAGAAGTACTGGGACTCTTAGATCTAAAAACAGATTTTCTGTGGAGTGTAAACCCAATATTACACATCAACTAAGGTTGTATCATATAATAAACTTTGTGCGTGTATTTGTTTCTGTGCAAATGTATTTTTTACTGCGAGCAATAAGTGAAAACCTGACAAAAAGCAACAAATTTTCGAGGACCATCACATGCAAATCCAAACAAGATAAGAGTTCGCTTTTCTAATTTTGAACATTTGGCACATTTACTGTATATCCTGTTAATTTCTAAGAAATTGGTTTAAAACCTGTGGAGACATTACATTTTAAAAATATCTCTAAAAGGTGCCGGACAGTGTGCGTGACAAGTTTAAATACCCGTCCGGCTGAGAGTGTATAGCGCCAGGAAAATGTGGCAACGTAGCACTCCGTATAAACTACGATAGCGAAGGGCGCAAAGCAGAGAAAATCATAATGTCATATTTGTGATTGTTTATCTTTTAAAACAAGTCAAAACAGTTTGGTTGAAAAAGCTACTTTAAGATCTTTCTAAATGTTTTTTCAGATTGTTAATACACCGCAGCAATTCAGAGATAATGATGTCTCACTTTTTACTGAATAACAAGAAAATTACTACGTGTTGAGTAATGAAATTTTCAGAACTTACAGGTAACATATGCATCTACATATCGTGCACAGGAAATTATTTCATGTTATCTCCTTTCCGAAATATAGTCCTATAAACATTGATCTACCAAAAAAGTACGAAAAAATACGCACTTTTTCATTAATTTCTATTTTTTTCTCACTACACAGTGCAAAGAAAATTTGTATGTCTTAAGCATTGAAAAGATAACATTCCAACAATTCCAACGAGGTACGACAATGCAATATAAGTTTTGACTGGACGTCACGGCAGCACCGCGAAGTCAGGGGCCTATCTTTATGAAATGGATAGTAGTACTTCCCACTAGTTGAAATCCTGTTCAGAAGTACTCAATAATTGTTACTTACTTCCTCTACCATTCCAACGCTGGGTACTGTCCATAACAAAAGTTTAGCCGCATGTAGACAAAATGTTAAAACTCGGGCCGTAAATTCAGTTTCAATTGTTCGGTCTATAAATGAAGTTGTGACGCCGGAAAATACACAAAGCACAACTTGGATGAAGTTCGTGCAAATATCAAACAACGAACACAAACCAAATGCTTTATTCATAATGCTGATACATTCACAACACACATCATAGGTGACCGTAGCAGTTCTAATACAATGCAGATACCAAGATTTGTATTGGCGCATATTGATATTTCTTTGCCCTTCTGCCTTATATGGTGCTTGGCATTTGGGAAAGCAGACAGGAATTACTCTACGATTAGTTTTGGTAAACAGCGACTGACCGCAGTTTTGCCTGTAACCTAGTATCGTGACAAATACATCAGATATACCTATCGGTGTTTCATTTTCACAGATTTCACCATAAATTTGTTGAAGTATTTTCTTACATAAATGCAATCTCTGACGCAAATGTGAAGATAACACATTAAACATGATAATTACTGTTAAATTAATATAAGTAGCAGCATAAAAAAACAATGTGATGATATACTCTTCAACATATTTCGTATTCAATGTGTTCGTAAAATAATCTGTCAGTTGTCTCACTGTTAGGAAAAGAAAGAATGCAAATATTTTCTGGTTGCATTGTTTTAGTAACAAGGAGTATGGAACGTGTAGTTTTAGAGATGTATCAAGATTATGAAGTTTCATTAAAACATCGATTATTTTAGATGTGTTTCTTAAGGAAATAAACATAAGAAGCATAGAAGTTGATTCCATGATGCCTGCATCCGTCAATACTAAAACTTTTAAGAAATCAGTTGATGTTACCAGTCGAAAGTAGATGACAAATATTGTGGATATAGTATTTGCCATACCCAATAAGAAAACAGTAAAGAAAAAAATCGTTTTCCTTTTGGATATTTTAAATCTTTTTGTGTTGTGTTCTTTTTCTACAGAAATTGGAAACACACAGAAAATATTAGATATTATTATGATGGGAGATACAGACCAAAATAAATCGTAATGCATTTTTGCTAAGAAATACACGAATCGTTTGCAGAATGAGCAACATCTCTTGAACTAAATACTGAATTTTATTCTGTAGTTAGTACAAAATCAATGCTTATATTGCAATTACTAATAGAATTGCTGAACACATTCGAATTTCGAAACATAAAGGGAAATATTTATCATTCTAGGTGTGTTCTTAAAATATCTAATTATCCATTTAATCTTATAAGCAAATTAAACACAAACGTTAAGAATTCTATAATACAATAAATTGGATTGCTTTTATTATCAACTAGTTGAAATGCTTCTTCTTCACACGGGAAGAAAAGATTTATGGAAAGTACTTAAATCCCTCTTTCCATAGCATACTTACTTCAATGAAAGTATCGGCAATTTCACTCCTTCCCATTATAATCCTTCTCACTCCCAATGCAGTGGTGGGTGAATTTACACTTAAACGCCATCAGGAGTGCCATTATTCATCTTAGTGACCCCAAATGTACAAATTGAACACTAATATCGGTCGTTTTGGATTATTTTTCTGTTACTCACTTCTCATACCCACCCACACCCTCCATGCCAATAGGAAGTGAATTTAAACTTAAATGGAAGTGCCACTATTTACCTCAGTCAATCGTTTCTATTTTACGTGTCATTTCTCCCTAACCCCTATGACCTAATGGCGAAAATTGTCAATGTAAGATCGTAAGATTTTTGTGAAAATTAAGGTTGATACCATGCCAAATGTAATTTTAATTGCCTCACTAGTTATTACGTGATGAGGTAACACACACGGCATATACGCCCTTATATATCTACAAGCTGAAACGTACGTTCTTTGCATGGGAAAATTGCGTTTATGAAAAAGTCTATTTCCTTTTAATCAAAGTGACATCACGAAAATCCAGCTTGAGATGCTTACTATGTTCCAAAAGTCATTTCGAAAGGCCAACCGTTTTCCCATGACCCTGAAAACTATGGATTCGACACTAATCTGTCATATTTGACTTTTTACGTTTCACCCATTTACACTCATCATACTGGTGGACCTTTATTTGGCCTTAAACGGCATCGGGAGTGTCATTATTTCTCTCAGAGACCCCTAAATTATGGACTCCATACAAACATCGATGGTTTTTGATTGGTCTTACATGTCATTGCTTTCCCTTAGGGTTATAGGGGTTTTTATCTCCACTAGAGGCTGAAATTGGATTTTAACGGCATCGGAGGAGTCACTATTCATGTCAGCAACTCTGGAAACTATGAAATCGATATTTATATCGGTCATTTTCGATTATTTTTATATGCCATCCTTTCCCAGCTCTTAGGGGTGCTAGGGTTGTCTTACCCCCGTGGTATTTTTTCTAGTTTGTAAGTCATATCAATTCCAAGTTTGGTTAAATTGCGCAAAGCCTTCCAGAGTTATGATGCAATATATATACATACACTTCTGTATAGATTATAAAAATGTCCCCTTCTCCCCTTTCAAAAGCGCTACAAACTTATCCTCAGTTTTAATGAGGAATTTATATACACTGTTCATCTCTCTTTCTAACTTGACGGACTCGTGACATGCTACATTTTCCGCACAAATTGTTGAATCTTCTCTGTACCATAGGATACGTCTGTTGGGGAACTAATGTGTGTAAGCGACCTTAACTCTTGTTGGGCCTAAGGCGAGAGATACCCGTGGCACAATATGAAAAGTAAAAGTTCGACGACAGTATATCACCCGTCAAAATATCGTGAATAAATTATACGAGTAGAATTTTTCATGATTTCAGCAATGTTTTTGTTTACAAATGCCAATACTACAACGCGTCGCTTAACATAAGTAATATCGCATATAGAATTAGGACTAATAAAGTAGCACTTGGTTTTTAACAACTATCTCAAAACTTTTCTTTTCTTTCCACGAGTTTTGTGAATTCATTTTGAATATTTCTGCTGAGAGACTCCTAAATTCTAAATTGTACGAAGCTACAAACTAAACAATGACTAATAAGCAACCTCTCTAAAATGTATTTCAGTACTGTTGTTTCGCTCGAATAATTATATATGGTACGCGATCGATAGTTGTTCCACGTTTTAGTCTTTATCGAGATCAAATCAACACTCTTTGTGGCGTTTGTTGACTAGCGTGCGTATAATTAGTACTGGATTCGATTACCGGTGAGAGAGCATTACTACCTGAACTTACTATGATCGTTGGAATTTATCTTAAATTGTAGATTCACTCTCATATAGCCTTGGTACAAAAAGACACTAAACTCCAACAAATAATCAAGACATAACAATGCAAAAAAACGAGACGTTTCCCGTCTGAAGGCTCAGAACGAAGCATGGAGATATGTGCACTGATAAACACTCGCAAATATAGAAATATGATTACATAGATAAAAAAATATGAGAATGGTGAGAAGAGTCTTTGGAATATGTCAAGAAAAAGGAGGCATGTAAATTCTATTGTTATATACAAAGGAAGGTCATAAAACCTTTTGTTATTGTAGATATAGAAGAATAGGGTATCATAAAAGTTATTGTTTATGTATATGTTAAAGAATAGGATATAATAAATCTGTTGTTAAGGGTATAATAAAAATCTTTTGGAGTGTATAAACAAAGAGAATAATGGAAGGGGTAGGAGAAGCTTATATGTTAGGCTTTGACGGTATTTAAATAAAGGAATAGTGGAAGGAGGGGAAAGAACAAGCGTGTGTTTTGTTATTATGTAAACAATGGAATAATAGAATTGGTTTGTGAGGGAAATATATTTTGTTAGAATGCATGTGTTTACCTCCAGGTGTTTTTGAAAGAAAGGAAGTGGGTTTTCTTTGTATGAAATTTTGAAAAGAGAAAATTATTTAATGTCATCATAAACAACATTTAAAGCTTTTATATAATTAAGCGGCAAACATAAAAAGAATAATAAGTGTATTTTATATGGAAAGGAAGCATGCATGTAATAATAATAATAAGCAGAATATACATGGAATTGACGAATTATTACAACATGAATCCTGTTATTGTAAACATATATAACATTTTAAATCTTTGATATAATTAAGCGGTAAACATAAAAATCAAGCGTATTGTATACGAAAGAAAACGAGGGTGCAAAGGTAACAACACGTATACATGTTTATTGTTTGTTATAAAATATTATTACCCCTACTGTGCTTATTCGATAACTGCATAATAATTATAATAAAATTATCGTATGCAAAAGAAAAGGATACATAGTAAGAATACACATATTTTTATTGCACTATGAGTGGAATGCTGTTATTATAAACATTTTTATTATGCTTAATATTGCTAACTATTTGCTTAATATTGTGGCAGTATCCGATTTTAATCATAATTTCATGTATAATAATTTTATTTTATTGATCAAATTTTAATTATTTTACGGATATCGGGTTTTTATAAAATAATGAGGTGAAGGTAAATAACAGTTAAGAGTTGAGGTTAACGCAAGCTGAGGCAAATGTATTATTTAATGGTCAGCAAGATTATGTAAATAAAATTCTCTATTGAGAGTCTGCGAATGCAGGGAGACAATGCATGTAATGCGTTAACTCCTACATAAACGAAATTCTGTAAATCATGAAAAGAAATTGTAAGCTTTTGTGAACATTTCACACATTCACGGATATGAGGAAATTGCTTAGAACCGGGAAATCGGAGTGTGTCGAGTGTTGCAGTTTTTGAGTCTTGACACGAGGAAAGAATTTGTTTTCCAAGTGAAAGGAGGTCACACGTGCCGAACAGCAGACGACAGGAGAGAATTCCAGAACAAAGGATTTGAACAAAACGACGAGACAGGAGGTCTTCTGGACAGACAGAGAACCGGGAGTTCGACAGAGATCGAGACCGAGAACCGTGAGGTCTATTGAGAGAGAGTTCTATTGAAGGAGAAGTCATTGCGATCCGAATGGAAGCTTCAACTTTTCGAGAAGCTCCAGTATTCTATTAAAGAAGTTTACGATCCATCTAGAGCATTTGGGAGTGAGCCAGACTCAATGCTTATCGACAATACCTGTCCATAAGAAGTAACAACTTGGCGATACTGGATTCAACACCGAGGTCATCAGGGAACGTCAACTGGAAGAGAAAAGGCATGTGTTTCTTCTATTCAGGATTCAAATGCTCAATGCTCGATAAGCGATACTCGACTGGCAAAGTTTCCGAATATCCGTAATCTTATTCACAACATTTACATTCATCACATTTTACTAAATAGAAATACAATTGTTATCTAGTCACTGAAGTCAATGTTTTATTACTTGAACTCAATCCCCAATTGGTATGTGTAAAATTAATAAACCTCTCGCATATAAATTTAAGAACTTGCCCACTCATTCTAGATGGTGAGTGGAAGGCGCTCAGCTTCACTCAATTTGCATCCCCAAATTAGGCACGAAGGGAGCTGGGTTGTCATGGTAGGAGATGCTGTGGGTTTCGATCACAGTACAATACTAGCTGGTCAAGATTAAATACCACCCTGTCATAGTAGAGGTGCTGTGAGGCTTATGCCATTTTGTAGCGATCTCAGTAAATATAGTAAGTCCCTCCCATCCCACCCGTTCATGGTGGAGTATGCTTTGGGTTCGAGTCCAGGCAGTGTAGTTCATTATAAGAAATTAATTAAGTCCCTCCCATCCCGCCCTTTCATGATGGAATATGATTTACATTAGTTCGATCAAGTGCAGTTATATCAGTGATTATTAAACCCGCCCAACCCACCCTGTTGACGATGAAATTTAATATTACGAATATCTCAAGTATTTTCTCGACATTATCAATATTGGTTTAGTTATAAGGTTTTAGTTATAAGTAAGATTTTATGAAACGTGATTATAGTTTAAGTGATAAGAATAATTCCAACCAAAACACCGTAGCGAATATTTTAGATGCTCGAAATATAAGTATTATATGAATAATAAGAATTCAAGTGAATAGTAATTAAATGAGTGAGGATACAATTCGTACTAGAGCACAAAAAGCAGGAAGAGGTGTACAGGTCGGAAGTATATTCAATATTGCAACCTCAAGTAGGAAAAAGCAAGTTAAAGTTACAGAACCAGAAAGTGCTAAACCAAGTTTAAAATTAGGTCCTGTAGAAAATTTTCCGTCAAGTCCAGTAGCGAAGTCGTACTCTGAAGATTTCGAGTCTATTTCTCCGTTTGAAAGTAGTGTTATAAATAATAAACAGTCTAGTAGTGAAAACAGTAGTTCGCAAGAAAACAAAATGACGACCAGTGTGATGTTTTATTCGGACGTTAATAAACTCCCGAAATTTGATTTAAAAACCGATAATGACATTGTAGGATTTTTCGATGAGTTTGACGACGCGTGTCAAATGGCAGGCGTAAGCGAAGATAAAAGAAAGGAACTTTTGTCAAGCGTATTTAAAGGAAACGGTAGGCAATGGATCAAGGTATTTTTGAAAAGACGGAATACCAGTGACATAGGTTATAAAGAGCTACAAAAGAATATTATAGATGAATTTACGAGAACTAATGTTACTTTGGACATAGAAGAAAGGATTAGGGAGAGGTTACATCTCGAGGATGAACCTATTATCAATTACGTCTATGATATGTTGGAACTATGTGAAAGGTTAGACTCTAGCATGGATGATAAGAAAAAGATAGGAATCATAGTAGGTGGCCTTCAGCCATATTTTATGGAGAAAGTGGGGACGATCTCGTATTCCACAATAGACAAGTTCGTTGAAGATCTCCAGAAAATAGAGAAAAACAATGTAAAGTAGACAAACGTGTTAAGAGAGAAAACGGAAAGGTTACGGTGAAAGATCTACTTAAGAAAATGCGTGAACAAGTAGAAGAGGAGGACAGTGACATTGAAGTAGACAAGTTATTATTGAAGAAAGAAATTAGGAATACGGACGAAGTGAAAATTAAACAAGAGCCCCAGAGTATCACCCAATTAGGCGAATTAGAGAAAAAGATAGAAAAGCTACAGCTGACTAGCTGCGAAGTTTCAAGACCACGATGATAGAGAAGATAGACGAGATAGGGAGTCTAAACAACAAAAGAACGGAAATAATTTTAGAGGAAACAAGAATTTTAGAAATAAAGGACGAAATTTTTATAGGAATAACGGTAATAGAAGTTGGAACCGTGATAATGGTAATTTCAATAGGAATAGAGGCAATAATGACTATAATAACAGAAGAGGATATAGGAATAACAATTGGCGTGGTAATCGTGGTGGAAGAAGGACAAATTATTGGCAACAACGTGGGAGTTGTTGTGGTAGTCGTTCTAATGTTCCATCATGGTGTCAAAATCATGGTCAGATGAATGGTCAAGTGCAATATGTACCGGTTGTACCAAATCAGATTAATGGGACAACATATTATCAGGCTTCAAATACAAATAATTTAAACTAAGTGATACTGTAAATAACGGAGGCGCATTTACAGGAGGTAAAGCAAAGATTAGAGAAATTGCAGCCTCTACAGTAACCGAAAATAATATGTTGTACGTACCGATAGAAGTCGACGGGAGAAATCATAAGGCATTAATCGATACAGGTTCCCAGATATCAATCGTAAATGAAAAGCTAGTTCCACCAAGCGCGAAAGTAATTTCTAAACCAACACGAATACGTGGTATAACACAGAATGTGTTAGTAGTAAATAAGATAGCTATTATAAGATTCAAGATGGCTGGTCAAACGTTTCGTTTGGAGTTTCGTGTAGTAAAAGATTTTCCGTATCAAGTTTTGATCGGAAATGATTTTCTACAAAGTCAAAATTGTCAAATAAATTACGGACAGAATAATTTAACATTACAGAGATTTGGAAAGCCACGGTTTAGAAAGAGGGAAGAACAGGAATCTGTGATTGTATCGGAAAACGCATCTATTGGCTTGAGATATAGTATTAGACCGAAATGGGTGTTAGGTCATAAAGTACGATATTTACCTAGGACAAAGACAACAGTGGAGGTTAATTTAGTTAACTCATGGAATAACAAGGAGTACTTGTTAGAACCAGACAGGAGTATAGAACGCCAATATAATGTCTTAATCCCGCGCGCACTTTTATCGACACAGAATAACAAGATTGAAATCGTAAATCCATCAAATAGATCAATTATGTTAAGAGCAAATGTAACATTAGGACAAGCAGAAGAATGCATAGATGAGGAACAATTAAAGCAGGAAGGATTGTCGAATGAGGATATAGAAGGTATTTTAAGGTCAAGGAATTACTTTGACAAATCTCGATTAAAATTTGGAGAAGAAACAAGACCAGAGATTAAAGAGCAAATTGAGAAGTTATGTTTCAATTACGCAGACGTTTTTGCATGGCAAGAGGATGAATTAGGTCAGGTTAAGCATTTCCAGCATCATATCGAGTTAGAGACTAAAGTACCGTTCAGGAGACATCAGTATCCCATTCCAATCGCACTCAAGGACAAAGTAAAAGAACAGATTAATATTTTGCTAAAACAGGGCATTATAGAGGAAAGTTCAAGTGCTTATAATTCTCCCATGCTGTTTATACAGAAACCATCAGGGGGTATTCGTGCAGTTTTGGACTGTAGATTTTTAAATAAATGCGTTAAGCTACATAGCATTGCGCTGCCTCCCATCCATCAGATATTAACATGCATGGGAGGACATAAGTATTTTAGCATTTTGGACGTAAAATCGGCTTATCACCAAGTTCCCATCTCTGAGGAGTCTAGAGAATATACCGCATTTAATATACCAGGCGTAGGAGCTATTCATATCGAGTTTTGCCTATGGGATATCTTCAAGCGCCCGCTATTTACACAAAAATAATGGCAATGACCTTGGCCAATGTAAATCCAGAGTCCGTATCCTATTATATGGACGACGTGTTCCTTTACACCGATGAACAAGGGAAAATGATAGATGTACTGCAATCAGTGTTCAAAAGGTTGAGGTATTATGGTCTCAAGTTGTCAGTAGAGAAGTGTCAGTTTGTTGAAAGGAAAATTTTAGCCCTTGGACACATTGTCAGCGACAGGTTACGAAGTTAGCCCAAAAATAATACAGGCCATTAAAGCGTGTAAAGCCCCGAATAACGTTAAGCAACTTAAGTCATTCCTCGGACTAACGAATTACGTTAGGAAATTTTGTAAAGACTATGCTAAGATTACTTCAATTTTCCAACCAATTTTGAAAAAAGGACATAAATTCGAGTGGAACGAGTCATACCAACAGGCTTTCGAAAAATTGAAATCGGCATTGATGAATGCACCATTGTTAGCCCCGTTTAGAGAAGAGTTAGAAACGAGGGTGTACACGGATGCATCGACAAGTTCGATTGGTGGCGTCCTTATGCAGAAACAAGCTAATGGTGAATGGACACCAGTAGCGTATTACAGTCGTGTACTAAGACCACAGGAAAAAACGAGACATATAGTAGAATTGGAAATTTTGGCAGTGATTAGTTCCTTAAGAGCGTTCAATTACTACTTGTTTAATAAGGAATTTGAACTATATACCGACTGTAAGGCGTTGAAGTATCTACAAACATCGCCGAAGTTAGCTCCAAAACTTGTGAGATGGAGTCTAGACTTAGCACAATACAAGTATACGCCGGTGCATTGTCCTGGAGAAAAGAATCCGAGCGATATTTTGTCTAGAAATACTAATATTGAACGGACGATGTAGAGTTGGAAACATTGAAAGTAAATTCTGAGGATTTGCAAGTCAACTTGACTTTCGATAAAGATATTGACGAAGGGGAATTACAACGTAAAGATTCATTTTTTGGCCCTATAATGCACGCAATTGAACATCCAGAAGAGGCAGATGTGAAAGCAGAAAAACAGGCGAGATGATACACTGTTAAAGACAAAAGGTTATATAGAACACAGCGTATGGCTGGCGGAACGAAATTATTGTTGTGTATCCCATATACCTTGAGAGAGCAGGAATTTAGGAATTTACATTGTTCAGTGTATGGTGGTGAACACTTCGTACATAAAGTGTTACAGACGAGCATTGAAGATAATATATTTTCCCAATATGAAGAAATTCTTCATGGATAAAGTAGGCCAGTGTATAAGTTGTCAAATACAGAAGAGGAAAACAGGTAGAGTCCCGTTTCATGCTCAGACTTATCCATATTACGCTCCATTTCAATCAGTTGTAATGGATGAGGTCGGACCATTTAAGTTATCCCGTAATAACCGAAATAAGTACATTTTAGTGTTCGTAGACAATGCGACAAGATTTATCATTGCTAGAGCAGTACCAGCGGTAACAGCAGAAATTGTTGCTCAAGTAATTTTTGAGGATCTTATTACAAAACATGGAGTCCCATCTCAGCTCCATCTGGATAGGTTGTCATCTCACCGCAGCAAGATATTAGAGGAGATGTCTGAAAAATTTAGTATGGACTTACATTTCGCAAATACAAGTGCCCATTATTCGATTGGAAGTGCAGAGAGGGCCATAGGTTCATTACAGCAAGTAATGAAGCACTATATAGATAAAGATTTTGCAAACTGGGACGAAATACTACCTAGTTTAATATTTACGATTAATACGCAAGTGCATGATGGTACTGGTTTTTCACCGTACTATTTATTGCATGGAGTCGAACCGAGAACATTTCTCGAGCAGGATTTAGATATTCCTTGCGAGTTTGTGGACAACGAGGTGAGACTTCAAGGCATAAAGGAGGCACGTCAATTAGCGTATAAGAATTTGCAAAGGAAATTTAGATCCCAGAAAAAGCAAATTGAAAAGAAATTTGACCAACCAAGTTTTGAGATCGGCCAAAAAGTTTTGATTAGAGAAATGCCAAGAGCAGGTTTGCCGGCATGTTTCGGTAATCGGTATAATACAAAAGGGGTAGTCGTTGACAAAGTCAATAACAATTCATACAAAGTTCAGTATGAAACCAAAAAGGGCGAAACTAAAATTGATACTATAGACATAAGACGGCTGAAATTGTTTGTAGCTAGTAACGATGAAAAGTTTGGTGATATTGATCAGTTATCAGATGGCGAAGAGTAAATTTAAATTTGAGGAAAAAAAATTTTTTGAAAACATCTAAGTCAGGGTTTACTGTAACTATGGTACAAATTGGGTCTACCGATGAAGTGTCAGAAAGGGGGCACTTTCTCAACCAAACCCTCAACCCGAGATTGGAAAAAATGCTAATCTCCATCAGAAAATTTCCCGAATCGATAGACACTTTTTGGATTATAGTTACTAGAGTTTTAAGTAAATAAATAAATATATGCAATATGTAGGTAATATTAAAGTTAAACTGAGTTGGTGCCTAGAACATAAAATGAAATACGAAATACATATAAATTAATAAATGGTTAAAAGTAATCTTAAATATAAATAAATAAATAAATAACAACAGGAGAAAGAATTAATTTTAGGTTTTACTAATTTCAGACTTGTTATACGAGACTGAAAGGAAAGCATTATAAAATGGAGTCAAGATTATTGTTCATCATTATAAATTGGGTAGTTATGGTTCATTATGGAAACACCGACGATCATCATCAACTGACAATGAAGGATGTAGGGATAGCGTTAACGCAAGACGCTTTGGCGGTTCATGCGTCTAACATGGTTTATACGACGATTAGAATGCACGTGAATTTCCATGAAGCAGTGCCTATGCACACAGTATGTAGTGAGTCTTACGATATTCTAGAAGACTATGCAGAGAGAGAAAAACAATTTAGAAATAACATTATTAATTCTATCCCATGTCAGTTTGTGTTTGTTAATGGTAGTTCTAAGTGTGTAGATTCAACGAGAACTAAACGATCAATTTGGTCATTTTTATTAGGATTTGGTTCTATAGGATTGTCAGCCTATAATCTAATACATACGCAGCAATTATCATCATCAGTTCAGAAACTGTCTGAACATGAAAATTTGTTAGCGCAGGAAATTCAGAAGTTGAAAGTATCACATAACCAAGAAATATCTATAATGCATGGTGTTGTAGTAAAGGTTCTTCATGTACTTCAAAATGTAAGTAGCAAACTGCAAGAAATGTACTGTTACTTGCAGCAAGCCCAACGAAAAATTTTAACGAACTTATTTTCGCACATGGCTTGAGAGAGAGTGAATAAAATATTCAATGATATATTAAATAACCTATTATCCTATCATATTTTATCGAATTTAGATGTAAACAAACTCATAAGTACACATGATATTCTAAAACATTCTATTTACCGATTTGACACAGGAATGTTCTATCGAGTTTCATCAATCTACTTGATGAAATATCATTATAACGAAAATAATATTGATTTATTACTAAAAACGCCTATTGTTTACGAAAATACAGTATCAAGAATGTTTAATGTGATTTCGGTGGGTTACCTAACGAAAAATTTTCGTACCTATTACAAATTACCGGAAGTGGTATACTTAGCAAATGGTATGTATCATACGTTGGATCGATCTAAATGCGAATTTAAGAGCTTTTTGTATTTCTGTGAACAGATAACATTAGATGACGAAGCAAAATGTCTAAACAATATTGTTTTTAATGGATCACTAAGTGGTTGTCAACAACGAACAGAGAAATACCTAGGGAATGTAGTATACAGATATACTCATGTTGGAGTATTGTATTCATCATTAATAGAAGGATACATAACCAAATTAGGAAATCATCACGAAGTCACATCAACGAAAGTAAAATTTGGAAATAATTGTTCTTATGTTATTAAGTACAGTCTATTTGATAATTTAATTTTTGGAGAATTGGCCATTCCAACGAAAAAAGTAATAAATGTCAACAATAAACATCTAAATTTAATAGGAAATTGGACGCAAAAGCAATTAAATTTCAGTTTACATCACGAAGAACTGAATAGTCTAGCCGAAAATTTGTTAAAATTAAAAGTGGATACTACTGTACCACTGTTAATAGTCAAAACAAACTATATAATGTATGTAGTTGCAGCCATTATACTCGTTTTAGTAGTTTCTGTTGTTGCTTTAATAATATTGTATTGTAGATTGTATAAATCAATAAGGAAGTATAAATCGGAAAGCAATGAACCATAATAATAATAACAATAACAATAATATCATTTAGTGATACACAGTATAAAATTTATTCATGTTCTACTGCACGAAAACTCACGAAAAAGTTTGTAAACAATGAAGTTATGGATTGGTAAATCGTTAAAAAAAATGAAAACGAATGTAAATAAACAAGTAGGAAGTATCAATAGTGTATACGAATCATGCATTAGGTACTCACCAAACAGCCATCACCAACAGCAAAGACCATCACCAAATGTAAGAATGAATTGAAGTAAAGAAAGTCTATAGATCATAATAGTTCATAGTACCCAACCGAATAGATCGTATTGTAATACCGGACCGAACGATGTCCCATTTACGTCTCATGTGTAAATGAAAAAAATGGAAAAATAAGGATAGAAATAGATGAGAATAGATAACCTAGATAAATCTAGGATAGTAACATCAAAGAAGGATAGACAAAGTCAAGAATGTCCAAAAAGGATAAGAAAAATAAAAGTAGAAAATAATAACAAAATTAATAATAATAGTAAAAATAGTTAATAATAGATAAAATAGATAAAATAGAAGTAGAGTACTATTATTGTATTAATAGTTAAAATATATACATAAATACTACGATTATTTATAGAAAATATAAAATAATTAAGTTTGTTTAATATTTAAATTGTGAATTAAAGGGTTAACTATGAATAAGCATAGATACAGCAAGAAATAGTTCGCAAAGAGTATAGAAGAACGATTAATTAAAGTAGGAATAATATATTTAATGGTTATTTTCAATGTAAGAAATTATTTTTTAGAAAAGAAAAGAAAAGAAAATAATATACTATATTTATGATATAATTGGTAATAATCAATCGATTTTGATTAAAAATAATGATTGGAATTATTTATTTCATCGTTGTATTTACTTTGAATGCGCTACATGCAATAATCATATGGAAGTCAGTAATCATTTGCGTCAAGACATTCAGTGAGCTCTGCCCGCCAAGAGGTGAAAAAATGAACAGAGACCCTGTGAGAGACTAGAATTACTCTCCAATCCAGGTCTCAGAGAACACTGCAGACGAAAAACGAACAGTTCCGAGCGAGCACGAATGATTACGAAATCTATCTCGCCCAACACCTAACTTTCCAGCCGAGACGAACATCCCAGTCCACGCGTAAACCAAAGAAATATGATTTTAAATTACAGAAAATAAAGATATTAAATATAATTAACGATATTTAAGTATGTAGATTGTTAAAATAAGGTTTAAATGATAGAAATACGTACGTTTGAAGAAATATAAGTTTAAACATATGGAAATATAGTGAATATAATTTAGTACTATATTTAATGAAGAAAACGACGGAAAATACGAGCTTTTAAGTGTGAAACAGAGTTTACAGCTCATAGTTAGCTAAGTTTTTACACACAATTATAGTTTTAACGGTCTTTCACTAGTATTACTTCGAAAGTAGCAAGTGTGTTAGACACAGTAGACAACAAAATGAGCCTGCTTCAACAACACGCGAATTATAGTCGCAAAAAGTGTAAGCAGACACAAGCTAGGAATATTAATTATTCAAATAATTATAGTAAATGTAATTTTCTACGAATTTTAAGTAGGCCTATCCCGACTTTATCTATTTCTCGTCTATTTCAGATAATATCCAAAACGAGGAAAATGGACATCGAAACAATTTTATTATTAACATCTACGATAGTTTTAGGAAGTATATTAGTTATAATAGTGATTATTACACGTTATATTTTAGTAAGATTAAGTAAGCTAGAGAGAAAATACGAAAATAGAGATAGTAAGAATAGTGTAAGATCGAATATACAATTAGATGTAAGTGGTAGAGATGAGTCTGAAACTTACGTACTTTCACAAGTTTCTCCCCTCTATGCCACAATATTAAATAAGAATAAACCACCACTTAATAACATATCACAAAGCACTGATAACACAATTTTTAGTAATTTGCCAGATTGTAGTAAAGCATATCGTAGCACTAGCACTGAAACTGAATTGAAGAATACACAAATGAACCACACCACTAAAGAAGAAGATGCACACACCAATACACAAATGGGACACAGTGAAACCACGAAAACTAACGTTTTTGTTGGAAATTCCGGAAAACACGGAAAACCGAGTGCCCGACAGACATCAACAAGGAATTTTTCTTTCCATGTGACGTCATTGTTTTGTAAAAACACGAAATTTTGGCGAAATTATTAAAATTTCGTAGTGCATTTCGACATCCAGTGTTCATGAAACCAAAACGACGCGCAAATGGAAGTGCTAGCGTGGATGTAGTTTTAACCTTGGGTAAATTTTGCTGAATTTGCAGTTGCTGCCCAGAAACCTTCTCAGTGTAGCAAATGCCCTAGAGCAGAATTTTATTTCTTCACATTTAAAATTCAGTGTTCAGTTTTATTGAAAAAATAAAAGTGATAATATTTTGCGATTTATTTTAGTGCTACAATTCTACATTAAGTGAATATGTTTTAATTATTTGCAAAAAGGTTTTATCTTCTAGATTTGGAAGTGTAAGACAACTGGAATAGACAAATGAAATCTGTTACTTATACTATCAACAAATGCTTGAGTTGGCAAGTATGGACAACCAAGTAATGGAAAGTTCCAGAAATCTGACACTTAAAGCTGAATTGCGGTGTTCTTCGCAATCAAGAGTACTTTTGATTTTACATGCATATATCTTTCGCACAGAGTACTTGTGCTCATCTCATGCTCATCTCATAATTCTAGTACATCTCACAAGATGTCGTGAGTGTACACTTTTGAATATAGATATATTGATGTATTTGTTTCACGTTATTTTTCTTTTCACTAATTAATGGAAATGATTAAAAGATTAAACATATATATTATGTTAATGTTCTGCTGTAGGAAAACAGTTATTGATTTATAATATTGATTTATGTAGATACACATGTCTCACTTATTTTCAAGTTTATGTTTATTCTCAGTGTTATTTATTTTTATATGTTGTATATATCTACAGGGAGTTCAGTAATATAACGCCCTCTTACGAGTTCTAAATTGGATAGCAAAACTACCAAGGTCTTAAGGGGGGACATGTGGCAGTATCCGATTTTAATCATAATTTCATGTATAATAATTTTATTTTATTGATCAAATTTTATTTATTTTACGGATATCGGGTTTTTATAAAATAATGAGGTGAAGGTAAATAACAGTTAAGAGTTGAGGTTAACGCAAGCTGAGGCAAATGTATTATTTAATGGTCAGCAAGATTATGTAAATAAAATTCTCTATTGAGAGTCTGCGAATGCAGGAAGACAATGCATGTAATGCGTTAACTCCTACATAAACGAAATTCTGTAAATCATGAAAAGAAATTGTAAGCTTTTGTGAACATTTCACACATTCACGGATATGAGGAAATTGCTTAGAACCGGGAAATCGGAGTGTGTCGAGTGTTGCAGTTTTTGAGTCTTGACACGAGGAATGAATTTGTTTTCCAAGTGAAAGGAGGTCACACGTGCCGAACAGCAGACGACAGGAGAGAATTCCAGAACGAAGGAGTTGAACAAAACGACGAGACAGGAGGTCTTCTGGGCAGACAGAGAACCGGGAGTTCGACAGAGATCGAGATCGAGAAACGTGAGGTCTATTGAGAGAGAGTTCTATTGAAGGAGAAGTCATTGCGATCCGAATGGAAGCTTCAACCTTTCGAGAAGCTCCAGTATTCTATTAAAGAAGTTTACGATCCATCTAGAGCATTTGGGAGTGAGCCAGACTCAATGCTTATCGACAACACCTGTCCATAAGAAGTATCAACTTGGCGATACTGGATTCAACACCGAGGTCATCAGGGAACGTCAACTGGAAGAGAAAAGGTATGTGTTTCTCCTATTCAGGATTCAAATGCTCAATGCTCGATAAGCGATACTCGACTGGCAAAGTTTCCGAATATCCGTAATCTTATTCACAACATTTACATTCATCACATTTTACTAAATAGAAATACAATTGTTATCTAGCCACTGAAGTCAATGTTTTATTACTTGAACTCAATCCCCAATTGGTATGTGTAAAATTAATAAACCTCTCGCATATAAATGAGAACTTGCCCACTCATTGTAGATGGTGAGTGGAAGGCGCTCAGCTTCACTCAATTTGCATCCCCAAATTAGGGACGAAGTGAGCTGGGCTGTGAGAATTAAATGTGAATTAAATTATGCGTGATAATAATAAAATTAATGAGTACTATTATGTTATATTCCTTGGATGTATATGAAAAATCGCACATGTACTTACCGTACGTATATCTTGAATTCACAGAAAACACTATACGCTCTATAGGATGTTAGCATTATTGGAAAGCGGGAAAACTTGTTTTAACACGCACCCTGGCGGACGGTCCCAGAAACGCGGCGCACGCGGACGTATGACCTTTGTTAGTATGGCACCAGAAGAAGCGATTATTCAACGTGAGATTGCGGCAGTCAACGAATTTGAGTGGAACTCCAATGTTTCATGGAGTGACACTGAGGAAATAAATTATATTTCCGATGATAATGATGAAATTACATCTCATCATACACATCAAGCAGAAGTAGAAGATTAAACACAATCAGTCATTCTTCAGAATCTCGTGAGGATTCCCCTTCATTATTAAGTAATTTACCACACATTACATGTGGATGTACATATAATAACGTTGATGTGAACTGTGTGAAGAAGAGTATTATCAAGTGGCAACCTAATTATTGCTTTCTGTGTGATGGGTGTTATAACCATAAATCCTGTAAGTGGGTGCATATGTGTGAAGCTTATGATTATGATGGACTTGCAGGTTGTGCCTGTTCGCAACTAAGAAGAGATGGTATACCAGAAGAAATTTTGCCATTTATGCAGTCATAAAGTTAACGAACAAATATGTGAACAATTTAATATTACATATAACCTCTTTGCCTATGGAAAAGATTACCGTGAAGAATTAGTGAATATGTTATTAGATAAGGAAATGAACGCAACATATCCAGATAGTGATAACCAGTGAAGTGTGAAAATAAGTTTACATTTTGCAGTGAATGGATATTTTACCAAGTGTGAATTAAATTTAACGTTTTCTTATATTACTATTTCCAAGAACACTCGTACAAGACAATATTATGTTTTTGTGAAATTTACGTGTGTCTTCTCAAGTCTATGTTTGCAATTTCGGTTTGGCACTTTTTACCTTTTACGTATTATTTGCTTACAACTTTTGTTGTATCGCATTTTTCACTTATTCTTTCATGAATTATTCGTTCACTTTGTATGAACGTACTCAAAGCTTAGATGTTACATGTGTGATGTAAAAATATTCAATTTATATTCCGGAAAATAATTAGTCTGCACAACTTTAGATTTGAAAACTAATAAAATAAAATGGATAACACAAGTGTTACGCACTGCAGTGCTAATGAATTTAAACATTTGCAAAGCTTAGTAAAAAGAAAAATGAAAACTGTTATTACGCAAAACGAAGACTGTAACTTAACGGAAAAACGTAGTTATGTTTCCGGCGTGGGAAAGTTTATGTTGTTGGAATCAGAAAAGCTTTTACCTTCAGCATTAAATTGGCCGACGTGTACTTGTACATATGAATTCGTAACCATTGAATGTATTAAACAATATTTTAAGAAAACTTGACATATGAAATTTTAAGTCCTGCATTAACACTTACTTTTCTCAAATATATGCATAAACATTATTGTAATATAAATATAATTTCCTTTTGAATGATGTAATAAAAATTTAATTGTTATTGTTTTGTTTGTCTTTGTTTTATTATTGCTTTTTATGAGTAAACCTGGTATTATTTTTAGGATTATTTTTATGAAATAAACTCATTTCATCTTAAAAGAACTTTAACTGTACACACAGTTCATCGTTTTGCTTATTCATAACAAACATGTATGGAAAAAATAAACGTAACTGTCAAGAATTAAAAAAATAATATGAAACTATTTTAACATAGTCAAATAAAAGTATTTAGAATTTTGATAAACTTATTTAACTTTAACACGAATGAATTTCACTTTACCTATTTTAAGAATTAAAGATTCACACAATCAAAGTAAAGTACGAAGACTTATTTATTTTACACATTTTATTTTTAAACTAACATTTTAAAGTTACTTTTAATATGTATTATTATTTTTACAAAGGTACATATCCATTTTGCAACTTACAGTTTATTAATTTTTCATTCTCAGTTTTATTTTTAAACTTGTACTTTTCATTCACAGTTTTATCATTTTTATTTTTTATTCTTAACCCATTACTGCCCCTTGGCAACTTAAGTTGCCACGGCAATTTTTGGTTATAGCGCAGAAATTTATGAATTGACGTTGCAAGTTTTAACCATGAAGTTACTTTGGAGTCTGTTTCGTCATAGCATCGTTGCATTTTCTTTCTATGATATATTGACGTAAGGTTAGCATTGTTTTTGGCTACAATGTGTTTTGAGGAGAAAGACTCAACTGGATTGATTTCAAAGACTCCAGAAGGAAGGATTGAAGGTCTGTAAAGGAAGGATTAACTTTATTTTAATAGTTATGTTTTCGCAGTGTATTTTCTCCCTCAAAATTGTAACTTTCCAAAATGTTCCCTTTTTTGAATATGTATGTTGCCATTTGGCAACTTAAGTTGCCGGCCTAAAAAACAAGAAAAAAAATAAATATTTTTCAAAAATATTCTAATTTCTATTTTAGAGTACTATTAAGACCAAAAAGGCGAAAAGAAACTTTTCAAAATACCATTGGGGAATTCTGGGCACTAATGGGTTAACTCACATTGGAAATATTGTTTCATATAATTAAACAAACATATTAAGAATTGCATTTCCTGTTTTGCAAATTACATTTTAGTTTTGTAACCATACAATTTTAGTTTGAAAATTACATTTTCATTTTTGCAACTTGCACCTTTAGTTTTGCAACTTGCATCTTTTACAAAGTTACATTTTCAATTTTAAAACTTGCATTTTTAAAACACCATTTCTTAATGAGATTCCACATGGAATCAATCGAACTAATGTTAGTAACAACTATTGTAAATAATACGAACAAATTATTTGTAGAATGACATTTTTTAGTATTTTCGGAACATAATTCCTTTGAGTTTTCTTTGAAAACAATCTAATGAATAAACAGATTTTCTGCAAGAATTATAACCAGTTTCATTGTAAATAATACGAAATAACAATAAAAACAGGAATCGTACGAACGAACTTAAATTAAAAAAGAAGATTTTGTTACGCAAACGAACTAATTGCAGTTGCAAAAGTGTTTGAATGATTAAGACTAAGGAAAATAAACAGTTTTATAGCATACTGTTCTTTTCTTTAAAATTCAAACTGTCACACGAGTTTTAATAATGTTTAGGAAATGTTTTTTAAAGATATTTTGTTTCATTTAATAAATGTTAAATTTTCATATATATAAAGGAATAAAAAGAGTAAATAGTTTTCAATCGAATCATATTTATAAGTATAAAAATTTTCAAATAAGTCAAGAGTAGTTACAATTTATATCTTTTTTCATAATGCATACAATTTTAAAATATAAATAATAGTAGAAGAAGTTCAATTGTAATAATAATAATAATAAAGTATATCATGAATAAAATTGTAGTGAACTTTAATCTATAAATATTTTAAAAAACAATTACATTATAACATTCACATTTTTCTTTTAACAATGTTATTTTAGTTAGATAATTTTATATAATTAAAAAACACGAAGTTTCTTTACAATTTTAATAAGATATTTTATACTACTTTAATTTAATCTCTCGTAATAAAATAGTCAACAGAAAAACTTAGTTGTGAACTTCTAAATAATTATTTGGGAAACTTGGTAGTTATTAACTGGTTCGTTTGCTATGTAAGCTCCGAACAATCGTAGATTGTAAAAATAATAAAATTCCCATGGAAAGTTGATGGTAATTATTTATTGGATTGATTTCTGTGAAACCCAGAAAACTATAAAAGTTTTAAGCTTTAACATTTTTTATAAGTCAGTATATGTTTGTATGTATATGAAGTAAAATATTTGTTGTATGCATTCATTTTCAAGCAAGATGTTAAAGTATCAACTTCCGTCTACCATTTTAATTACTGGTCCTTTGCGTGCAGCTAAAACATGTTTTGTAAATCATTTATTAAGTGAACGTAATCAAATGTTTAATACAAAATTTAATAATATTGTTTGGTGGAATGGTGCAGTAATACCACACTAGGATGCAAGTTCACAAATTCGATTCATCGAAGATATTCCAGATATGAACAGTTTTGAAGTACAGGAAAATTCATTATTAATATTAGATGATTTAATGTCTGAAACAAAGGTGTTGTTGCAAACTTATTTACAAAATGTGCATATCATACAAAATTAACTTTAATATTCATTGTACAAAATTTATTTTCGAAAGGAAAACATGCATGAGATATAAACTTAAATGCACATTATATTATAGTATTTAAAAATCCTCGTAATAAGTTACAAATTTAATATTTAGCTAGGCAAATTATGCCACGTTATAGTATACAAGTTGTAAATGTGTTCGAAGATGTAACACGTGAACCTGACACTTATTTATTATTTGATTTAACGCAAGAAACAAATGATGTATTACGTTTGCGTACAAATATTTTTCGTGATGAAACACTCCATGCATATGTAAATGTAAAAGACAGTAATTGAATAGTTTATGTTTAGTTTAGCTCAAGATGTTGAAGATGAAATAACACATTGATAACATCCATGCTTTGTGCAAATGTAATAGTGCAAAGCGGAAACAAATTATACGTCATACATCCGGTCATTTAATACGTATTATTTCACAAGCTGCTAAAAATACAATAAAAGGAAACATTCCGTTGAATTCGCGTCAGAAGAAACGTTTACATAGACATAAAAAGATCTTCGATGGTTTAGGCATTGGAAGATCTTTGGTTTAGACATGCGCAATTCATTGCATTTTATTTTACCTACTCTTTTAAAATTTTATTTTTAAGTTGTTAAAATTTAAGTCAACTTTTAGACCATATGTTCTGAACTTGTTGGGTATTGGTGTCATCGTGAGGTAACCAACTTTCCCCGCTGCTAAGGTTACTGTTAAATAATCAGTGATCCATCGATTAATGGTGGTTGTCATGTGCTTAAAGAGCGTGAACATAACGCATAGCCACGAAGTAGCATGCATTTCGAGAGACGCATAGCATTTCGCATAGCCACGCATATTTTAACATAACGCATAGCATTTCGAGTTGTTAATTACTGAAGTATAGACTGAGAAATACAAATTGAATAATCGAATAATGAAATTAAAAGAAGGTAATCGCGTTCCAGGCAGTAAGGGCAATCTCAAACAATGCATATTTCCTGAAAATGTACTGTGAACATCATTATCAATTTATTTAGAAAGAGAGTTTGCTAGGAGAAAGATAATCGATTTCTACTGTGAGTACGAGAAACGGCTGTATTTCTCACATAAATATAAATTCATATACTTTTTTCAAAGAAGGTTTAGGTTGTAAATTCTTTGCGCAGCACGTTATAGTTACTCAAGCCCCTCAAATGTGATTTCCGACAATTTAGATTGCACAACTTTATGTTCGCCATTACTACCTGGAACACCTAAGATGTTCATAAGTAACATGTGAGTTCTAACCTATCTGGTCTAACACACAAGAGTTCAAGATAAAATTCGTTGAGTATCAACTAGGAATTTCTCAGTTAAGATTTGTCGTATATTATTATTATTATTATTATTATTATTATTATTATTTTATTGCTGCGATCAGCTTTTTGCAGAAATACAGCACGTGATATCAGAGCATTAAATTGCGATGGAATAATAATACTAATGATAATAATAAATAAAAAACAATATAAAGAAGAGTACTAATATAAAATACAATATAGATAAAAGTCTGTTAAGCAGAAATAATTCCTTGTTAACGTTGTAAAAATTATCAAGTTCAACATCTATCTAAAACGACAAGCTAAGAACAGCATTCTGAATGGCTTAGAACAGAACATTTGGGCTTAATGTTTCTAAACGTCATTAGTTAAAAATAATCAGTCAGATCGCATAAAAGTTTCACTTGCTTAATGCAGTAAACATCTGTCAATCTTTTTAAAATTTCACATTTCCAATTCAGAGGAACTCAAATCGTACTATTTCTTATGCTATGATTGGGTACAAAACTTGTTTGTAAACAATATTCACTGATATAAACATTATCTAGTCTTTTCTGCATGGATACTCTGTCGATTTTTTTCATTTATTCATAAGACTTACCAAACCTCAATAACCATTCAAATATTCATAGCTATATGAATAGTAGCTCATTTCCATCTTAAAACATAGCAGTAATATAAAACATTTTTGCACAGACTCTATCTTGGTTGTCAAAGTTTTAGAAATGCTGTTTCAAATTACCGAACCAAATTCTAGTTTTGCTCTTACAAGTAATTTATATACAAATATATATTTTTATCTCTTTGAAATACGGGCCATTGTTTAAAAATAAAGCCTATTATCCTTCTGGTACCTTGTATAATACGATTTATGTCATAAGAAAGTTTTGGCTGACCATCAAATATGATACTTAGGTCTTTAATAATGCTTACTTTCTCTATTTGTACACCATTGACCTCACATTTACTGACATAATATTGAGTTTTATTGATGTATGTCACAAATTTTGTTTTCTTATTACTTCATTAATAATAATAATAATGTTTTTATTATGCAACTTAATTATTGAATTATCAGGTTTAGATATGTCTTTACGGTCATAATTAACCTAAAACCAATAATTAATTATGCCTTAGGAATAATTATTTTTCGACAATACGTCTGGTTTTTATAACAATAACCTCTATGGAAACCTGATACTGTACTTGCAAGATATTGTGTGAATTTTAGAACATAACTTATTAAACTTCAGTAGGCATCTGACCGTAATTCCAGAAAGAAAATAGTAAATGTGTTTAACGATATAAAATATCTTGTTATTTAATAAAAGTTATTATTTTGAGAAACTTAATTCTCTTTATATCTCACATTTTTGCTAAGTATAAGAAATGGTATCATTGCTTTATGTTAGTCAGATAAAGGGTCTAAAATGTAAGGGTGAAAAATTTTTAATTATAAATGCATAATGATTTGAAATTCTGTTCCGAAAATTGAGCGAGTGAGATGCGAAACTAAATGATGGATGCAAAATGAATGTTAGTTTTGTAATTGTAATGACTTGATTGATGATTTTACCCTTGCAAATCTACAAGAAATTATTAGACATATGTTTTTCGCTCCGATTTGAACTGAAGATAATAAATGCTAAACGAATCTCCGGAATCTCATGGACGGAAGGCTAAGTGGTACTTACGTGTACGCACTTAGTCGGTTGAAAAAGCTGGGAAGTAGTATTGATCAACATTTCCTGATAATGAGAAGGTGTCAAATTTAAATGTATGCTGGATGAATGTTATCGTCTGTAAATATTTCTCAGCTAGTTTGGCCGGCTTTACAGGTTGGCCTCCTCTACCGTTCTGTATATTGTTACATATCTACTAAGACATCACACTTCACCACATAAACCATCCCATAATCAATCCTCTTGATCTCTTGTCAGCGTCATACACTTATTCCATTCAATACTATTATAATCGCTTCGCAAAATATACACACTCTGAAAGTCATATATATATATATATATATATATATATATATATATATATATATATATATATATTACACATATTATATATATTACACATTTCTTTGTTGATGCTGTTGAGCTTGTACTTGTTGTCTAGCTGTAAGTTTTAATTTTTTTATTATTTCAGTATGTTGAGTTCAAATTGCATTTTATTGTTTTATCTACTTTTTTAAAAATTTTGTTTGTAAGTACTTCTTATATTTTTAAGTATTTGTTATTTATGTTGTCATTAGGTAAGACATTTGCAGTTGATCTACGAATGAAAATAGCCAATAGACTTTTAACAAAATTCGACAACATGGAAAGCAACTGCATATGTCATACTAATTTGAGGGTGCTGATTTCAAATATGAACCAAGAAAACACTCAGCACGTAAGAGTTTTTTTGTTAAAATAATGTGTATTTTTCGCATTTGCTTATAATTTGTATGAGTAGATTTAACAAGTTACAAATGCAATTCAGTAATAATTTTACGTTGTTTTCTTTGATCTGTTCATCTAGAGTGTGTAAAAAGATACACAAACACTAATACGAAATAAGAAGTAAATTATAATTTTATAAGTTTACATAATACTAAGTTGGAACTGGTGTTGCTCACGAGACGAGAAATAGCAGTTCACAATCTGATTTGTAAGTTCTCATCAAATAACCGAATGAGAAATGTTCATTCTTTCCTTTTAACCATCCAATTAGATCAACAAAGCATATGATACAACTTACTTGCGGTGCCACTTCTTGTCCTGATCACCAATTTGACAGCCGAAGTAGTAGCAATGTGAGGTCTTGAACTTAAAATCATTGAACGGCGCTGACACTAACAAACTGTTTACACACGTAACAGAACATACCAAGAGAATTAACACAACCACTATGCGGTGGCTTCTCCATTCCCAAGGCCCAGCATACCAACTGGTTACTCGTCAAAACTACTGATGAAAACTCTGTGGAACGTCTCCAGTATTGCCCACATACAAGATATTTTCCATCTATCACAAACATTCGTAACCTTGTAAGACAAAATAATAGACAATCTCATTTGCATATATGAATACAGCGCAAAAACTATAACAATGCGCTACTTTCATCCATGTTGGCGAATCCTTGTTGGACAGTGAAATTATTGTTAACTGATAGAAGTACAGTTCAAACTTTCCAAGATTTCCAGGGCACTTTTGAGAGCATTATAAATCGTTGACATATTCTCACAAGAATATGATGTAGTGTTACTTCCTTCGGAGACTTGAAATTGCAGTAAAATTACTAAATAAGTAGTTACAGCACCAGCAATCTGCAAGTAGAAAATGTGAAGATTTAATATTAATAAAAATATAAGGGCATGGGAGAAAGTTAACACACAAATAAAAGAGGACGCTACTACCAGGCAAATATGTTTATTCATGGAAATACCAAAGCATTGATGGGGACACTGTTGACAAATCATCTTACTTGTTACAATGCTCCATAAGTCCGTGGTCCTCAACTTGTCGCAATTTCTGGCGTACTCCCTTGAGCATACTTTGGATGGACCTAAATTTCAAGTTACGTTCCTTGGTCTTAATACGACGGATAAGCTGTGGTGCAGTTTCGGCTTCCCACCTGTTATTATAGACATCCGTAGCCAGCTTAGGCCAGAAATGTTCTATAGGGCGTTCTTGTGGGACAATTGGTGGATTGGCGTTCCGTGGTCTGAGTGCGCCGTCAACCAGCCAATTGTTCTCCTGGCACAATAGCTGATTGCAAGGTCTGGACAAAATACGTAGTTATCATGATATGTGTTAATGAACTGAATCAATTTCGGTAGACATCTCCTGGTGTACAGTTCAACTGTGATTGCTGAGCCATTAACTGTATTTATAAAGGGTTGGGTGACACCCTTTGGTGAAATGGCTCCCAAACCAGTACTTCTTTCTGAAAAGTTTCCGTATTGTACAGTAGATGGCATACTCATAATAATGGTACAATACTAACATCCGTTGTTTCCTGGTATTTCAGCTCAGGGAAATTTTTCATCATCCATAATAATCATTATATCAGGATGCAGATTGTAGTTCCCACATTTGCAGTTTCGACGAAGTTTTCTACACTTGCCTGCTATTGTAGCGAGTTGCTTCTGTGTACACTTCGGCGTTTGTTGACGCTTGAAATATTTCACATCAATTTTCTGTAAATTTCGAGCAATTGTTTTCCTGAAGACACAAACTTTGCCAACCAGTTTCAAGACACTTGTCACAACACAGTTTTCTGTAAGTTTCCTAACTTTCCTCTTGTCCCTGTGAGTCAGTTTGCCACGGAAGGCACACTTTGGCAAGTCTTTAACCAAAAGATCATTTTAATTGCCTTATATGATGGTTTATAAACCGTAGCTAGAGATCGCCCCGGGTGCTGATAGCGAGAGGTGTCGAACGAGCAAGAAGAAAGGAAAAATATTGAAAATGAGTATCGATGTGTCGCCCCGAAAAGATATTAGCGCCCTATTAAATCAATATTATTGTCGGTTTGAAAATAAATAGATTTGGTGAAAAATGTCTTGCTCGCTTCACTCGCAACCCAAGCGCTTCAATAACTCACAAAAAGTTTTTATTTAAAGGAAGTTATTATTATTTTTTTTTGTTGTTGTTAATGACGATGTGATATTCAAGGTATCGGGTAATAACTTATAGTGTACGCACCAGCGTTTTCAAAATCAGAAACTGTCAAAGTCTGAAATGCGTGTTCAGCGTTTTGATGGTGATGAGTTTGCTTAATTAATCATGATTTTCTACCCAATCGGATTAATCACGACAGTGAGAATGAAGGTATGAAAGGAAGGAGGAACTAGAGATAAAGGATTACTGGATAACTATGGAAATATGGTAAAGGAACTTTTTACTTAAAAAAACATTAATAATAATGAATATGGTGAAATGATGTTCACTTTCCTTCGAACTGTGTAAATGTATCACTGACTGGTGGTCGCGAACCTACTGGGCCCGGTACAGGTATGCTACCACCAATAACCGATCCATTCACCAAAACCAGTTGTCATCGGAAAATTGAATTCAAATTTGCCCAAAGAAGATAATTCCCGAGCCTCTTCAATCACAACTCACAGCTTGGCATCCAGGCCTGCAGTCCGTCATCCGCAACCCCTCGTGAAAAAGGTTGCAAGCCACAAACTACCGACACAGGATGTCAACCTGTTAGTTATGCCGACAACGAGGACTACGGAAAATCTGACGTTTTGTGTTTGATGGCCCTACCAGAAAAAATCTACAATGTCCAAAACAGAATTTCTTTTAGCGCAACGGAAAAAATATCGAAACTGAGAATTTTGAAAAAAAAAAAAAGAAGACTGAAGATAAGAAAAAGGTCAGAGTATTCGGTCATTTCTTATGTCGGTCACACCAAGGACTCGAAACTTGTGAAATCTCACCTTCCACTGTAAGTTTAAATACCTCTAACACTGCTCATGCATTTAGCACCTTGACTACATATCTAAATTTTACTATAAGTGTTAATAGAGATTACTGCATTTTAAATTTCCAATTCTACTCGAAAGAAAACGTTCAGATTACAATTTCTACATTTTATTAAAGAAAACATTTCGTTTTGTTTACACAAATGCTAGAGCTCCACCTTGAGCAATATGAAGATTTAAAAAAAAAAATTCTTTCAATGTCTCTATGATATTCGATTTTTCAGTTAAACAGGAAAGCTGTGACAACATATACATAATGTTTCCTTTCATCAAAATTTCTTACTGAATATTTTTTTCCATGAATAGTACTAATGGTAACACTAACGAAATATGTTGACATATGAGAGTCTTATGATTCTTGGCATCTCGACTTCAAGCTGACATCAGTACACTTAATCAATGCCATTTATACAAAATTTACTAAAATGGTTGGTGGGCTAGAACTTCTCATATTTAATATTTCTTATTTTGCTGCTTTTGTGTTTTTGGAAAACAAACAGTGACTCCGGCGACAGGATTTATACACATTCGGTCACCTGTCCTTTGTGCATTGAAACATTGTCACTTTTCTGTGTCTTTTCTCCCTAAAATTTTCTTTTACAAACATATAGGAACACAAAATCAGACTATCGGCACATACAGTAACCTTAACCTACACCTATCCTAACCTACACTAATCTAACCAAAATTACCTTAACCTAGAACATGAAAATATATCACTCATATAACATTCGCATTTTATTCATAGCCCACATCACATCTGAAATACAAAGACGTAAAAGGATGTCAACTTTACTAATCCAACCAAACACAATAAAATTGTAATTTCAGACAAAATAAAAATAAAAATAAAAATTACTAAAAAAATATCAAATGTTTAAGTAGTATTCCTATTCATAGGATAGCATAACTTCCGCGAGTATTCGAAAGAAAATCTGTTGTCAGAAGTTACCATGATGCACGTTTAAAGTATATCTGAACCAGGTTATCAAAGTAAATATAATACGTAACTGGAAATCGTACATGTTTTCTTCGAATTTCTAACTACCAAGTCAAAAGAGGTTTTAAGATTTTAAAATTTATACTTTATGAGCAGTATTTTTGTTCCCAAAATCAACTGAAGCTTCGAGTAAATTATTTTCTTTTATAGAATTACATTACTGAAAAGTTAATACATAAGGTTGGGATGAGACTTGCACTCACAAGGAGCGCAAACCTACCTATTGCAACAATCAAGTCATTTTGTTTGTGATTCTTTTCCTGACTAATCCGTGTAACATCCGGGCTCACATGACAGATAAATTGATTGCAATTTCTAGGGAAACTGAACTTTAGTTTAAAACTGCATGATGATCTTGCACACGTACAATTCACACAAGCAAGCCATTATTGTTTTCCGAACAGAACTTTGAGTTAAGAGAACAGAACCAGTAATTTTCGTTGCATCCTGTCAGTTTCACTAAATCACATAACTCTAATTACTTACTTGATTTATAATCTGCACCGATTTTCAGGATGAAAATCTTCCGTTGCTTAAAAAGAGAAAACGAGGTTCACCCACTCTTCGATGTTATACTAACATGGAGGTAAACTACCAATCGGCTTTCACAAGAAATTCGTTGCTCTGGTACTCGGCTTCACCATCCATTGAGCATTTCCAAAATCAAATTCCCAACACGTTGTCTAATTTAGTTAGTCACTAAACCACAGTTTCCACTAACTTTAATTTTAGTGGTAATTTCCAAATTTTTCACAATTTATGTACGAAGAACTAAAATGCCTGTCCGATCTTCAACACAGCGTTTTGCAGAAAGACAAAGAATGACCAGGAGAAAAGCTCTAATTGGCTTTCCGATGACGCAACAAAAGGATAACACCTTAAATCTTGACACATCAAAAGAAGCCGAACCAGTGATGATATCTGGAATGAGCCTCAAACGAAGTTGAGATTTCTCTGCTCCAATGAGAAAATAATTGCCACCTAAACAAAGGGAAGTGCCAAAAGACATCATGGCCGAATTTTTTAATGTGAAATTTTTGAAGAAATTACAGAATTAATTTTTTTAGTTTTCTCGCCAAGATTCCCTACGTTAAAATTTCCTTGAAAATAATACAAAACCTATGACAACTTACAGAATATACACCTTTGAAACCACATAACATGTTAATATGGACAAATTTAGAAATATTACTAAAATATCAGGTTATATGTAATTTTATAGACACTACTTAAGTATGGTATTATTTTCACCGAATATTACAATTAAAACTGAACCTTAAATATAATAATTAATTTAAAATAATTCTCAATTGTATTCTCGAAGCTAAGCATGAACTGAAATATATATATATATATATATATATATATATATATATATATATATATATATATATATATATATATATATATATATATATATATATGTATGTATGTATGTATGTATGTATATATGTATAGGGAGTTCCAAAATTTTACGGACTATGATACATTATACTTGAGTATAATGTAACATCTTCCGGAAGCTTCACAGAAAAAATCTAAACTAAGAAGTTCTTGTTGAGTTAATTTTTGGACAAGAATATACTAAATGAAACATAAAATTAAATAAGCAAAACAAAGTATCTAAACTAACCTTAATTCTACACATGGCTATATGAACACCCTATAGACTAGTATTTCCTTAATCTTAACCTAACATCTTTTTTTTATCCGTTTAGCAACTCTTGTTTCTTTTCTTCATTGATTCGGTTCAGGTGGTCTTACCGGTGGTGGAATGTATGGTACGAAATACATCGGTTGTCCCATAGTCGTGACCATGTTCACCGCTTAGCCAGAAGTGGTAGTGGGAGTTGCCACTCCCCCTCCAGGAGGCAAGTTAGGCGCAAACACTGGGTAAGCTGGCGTTCGCGCTTGATTGATGAAATTACGTGCACACTACTGGGATGCACCCCGATAATAACCCGAGTTTTACCGCTTCCGGTTTAGATGAACCGTTTGAATTGTATGGAGCATACCGGTTTCTTCGATCTTCTCTTTCCCATTGGTTTCCATTCCTACGACCTTGCCAAGATCTTGTAAATGGAAAATTTCGTCTTCGACCTCGATTCCGGGAGTACCAATCTCCGTCCCTTTTTTTTTTATCGGTGCCTTCACCACTTTGTTTACTATCTTCATCTGTCTGCGAGGAAGTATCTCTCGTGTTCTGTTTCAAATTCTTCTCTCTCTTCTTCAGAAGTTTAGCCTGGCGGATGTGAAAACGTTTCATCTTTCTGTCTGTCACGGGTTCCACTGGCTCTGGGTGTCCCTCAATTTCGGCAATTTTGACTATGAGATGTTGGACACTCTTGAGTTCCACAGCTCGCAATAATTTCGCATCGACTGTGGGTAAAGAGTCTAAAACAATTTCAATCAATTCGGCTTCATCCGGATCTTGAGCAATTACATAGTATTCCGCGATGACCTTCCACGCGAATTCTGTTAGCCGACTGTACTTCGTGCGATCGAGTCTCATTCCTCGAATGAATTTCTTCTGGAGTCTTTCCATCCTAATGGAAAAATAATGTTCCTTGAACAAGTGAACAAAATCAGAATAATTTTTAATGTTTTTATCAACCGTTTTTTTTACCAGGTTTTTGCTCCTGCCGTTAAAACGCAAGGTAGCAACATAAGCTTTTCATGTTCAGACGCCGAAATTAATTTGAAAGTTTGTTCTAAATTTTCTAAGAAAGATCTCGCCAAACCGTATTCTCCAGAAAATGAAGGTAAATACTTAATTCAGATAATCTTAAATTTAAAGCACGACTACTCGTGTGTTCTTCGTAGTTGGTGGGATTCAGGGGAGAGTTAACGGGGCTCTTAGCTCTTAAAATTTTTGTCCAAAATTTGCATAGGTTATGTAATTTTGGCCTGAAGGATTTTCACATTGTCTTGATACCACCGTTTGATTGCATATTCCCTCCTGAATTTCAGCATTCGAAGAAGTGAGTTCCACCTGCCTATTGGGCAGCGAAGAATGACTCAATCTGAAGCGACTGAACACAGAAAGTTGACCCCTGAGGCAAAGCAGATAGAGAATTCAACCCTTGAATTTGGGACTGACATCCAAAAGTGTCTGTAGAATTGTCCTTTCGGGAATTATTTTCCCTAGATTGTGGAATAAATCCTACTGGGATCACATTGAAACCATGACTATTAGTCGGTTGACAAACAGAGACCGTCACAGTGGGGACAGTAGAGTCTTCTCGACAGAAGAGACTGGCACCTCCACTGGAGTGTCGGCATCTGATTCACCAAGATCGACTAACTCATTGGGAATAATGTCAGGTGGGTTTTGGTACCCACGCCTACTACTTTTCCCCGTTTGACTTTGCACTAATGACTTAATTTTGGCATCTAGTAGTTCATACGCTTCTTTACTACTAGATTCAAGATGTGATATTTCGCGAGCGAGGGCATCACATCGTCGGTTCTGCTTTTCTTCTGACAACCGAAGATCTTTGTCTAACTCGTCTACCCGGACATTTATCTAATCCTGATAGGTTTCGACCGGTTTTGTAAGTCGCGTACTTCCGACCTGACATCGTCTACCTCTTTGTTTACATCTGCGATTTTATCATTGACTACTTGTAATAACTCAGATTTCAGGTTTTCAAATTTTACATCTAAAGTACGATTCACATTATCAACCTTCTCGCTAATATTCAAGAATTTACTGTTGAAATTTTCGCTAATTGTCTGAAATTATTATCTAGTGAAACATTCAACGACCTTCTAAATTGTTCCAAAATTGCGGCTAGATCCGCCGGAAATACCATTGAACCGGTTTGTGCATTTTCTTGCGTTCTCTGTCCTACTGATTCCCGACTCTCAACATGTTTGTTCACATTACTGCTAACACTAGAACTTGACCCATGGTTGTCCTTACTTGACAGTACAAGTTAACTTTCATTTGAGATACTATTCCGAGGCAAGTCTGGGAGTAATGAGACATTTTCGTGTTTAATCTGAAGGGTATTACAGAACTACAGTTCCTCCTTTTTATCCAATTCTTGGACTTGTTCCGGGGTTAAACCATAACACTGGGCGTGTACCCACAATTGACAACCGTCACAGTAAACACTATATCCTGATATTTTCTTATCACAACACAAATATTCCTCAGGGTTACGAGACTCGTTACTAGCTCTGATACTTCCAGACATTTTCAGTTTTCATGAAATTGTTTGACAGAAACTACACTCACACTCATCCATCAATTATCGGACATTACTCGAATGAGCCGATTGCCGCAATATTATCCCATTTCATCACATGCTGTAATTGTTTTCTTTTCTTGGCGCTCGAGTAACATAAGTACTACAGAATCCTGGCTGTGGAAAGCCAATTTTACTTTAAAAAATATTAATAAAATATTAATAAATAATGTGGTGAAATGATGTCCACTTTCCTTCGGTCTGAGGACTGTGTAAATGTATCACTGACTGGTGGTCGCGAACCTACTGGGCCCGGTGCAGGTATGCTACCACCAATAACCGATCCATTCACCAAAACCAGTTGTCACCGGAAAATTGAACTCAAATTTGCCCAAAGAAGATAATTCCCGAGCCTCTTCAATCACAACTCACAGCTTGGCATCCAGGCCTGCAGTCCGACATCCGCAACTCCTCGTGAAAAAGGTTGCAAGCCACAAACTACCGACACAGGATGTCAACCTGTTAGTTATGCCGACAACGAGGACTACGGAAAATCTGATGTTTTGTGTTTGATGGCCCTACCAGAAAAAAATCCACAATGTCCAAAACAGAATTTCTTTTAGCGCAACGGAAAAAATATCGAAACTGAGAATTAAAAAAAAAAAGAAGACTAAAGATAAGAAAAAGGTCACAGTATTCGGTCATCTCTTATGTCGGTCTCACGGTTTGAACAACCTTCCTACTTATTTCAACGTTTGCAACGACTAAATGCTCGCCACGATCACAATAAAAGATCAGGTGTAAATAAACTCCTTTCTCTTCCCCTACATTCGTCAAAATTCTACTCGAATGCGTTCTTTGCATCCACTATCCGTGATCTCCCATCCAACACAAGACAATCTCAGATAATCAATCTATTTAAGAAGTCGGTTGAACAGACCCTCCATAAGTTTATCAAGGCTTACTAACATCTGAAAAAATGCTGATTTTTATTGTTCTTACCTTTCATTTGTTCTTTTTGTTCACTAAATAAATATGATTATATTATGTGGTTATTTGTTATAATCCATATGTGCATGTGATGTGTTGCGTGTGTGTGTGTGATTGCGAGAGTTTTATATATTTCATACATATTTTATTATTATTATTGTATTATAAATCATGATCATTGCATGGTCAAGTGGAAGACAACGCATGATTAGCCTTAACTTCGCCATGTAAAATAAGACTAAATAAATAAAATAAATAAACATTCAACCTCACCTGTCTTGCTTTTCTTTCTTTTTCTTTTTCTTTTTTTTTTTGGTTGGGAATAGTCGTGGTCTTCCACTAGCTAGACCATTGCTTGGTTTCGGAGTCATATTCGTAACACCAACTTTCATCACCTGTAATGAACTTGGTCAAAACGTTTCGGTCACTTTCGATCTAAGTTTTCAAATTTTGGCTAAAAATCAAACGAATGTTGTTCTGATCCTGTATGATTAGGAGGAACAAACTTAGGGGCAACAAATCTCATTTACAAATCCTCAGTCAAAATCCGCTGCACGACCTCAAACTCACTCCTCTCATACTCGTTGTCAATTTTGAAACAACGATTCTCGTTGATTTTTGGAGGTATATTCTCAATGGTTTCGTTGTTTCGATAAAGGGAGCCCAGAATGAGTATGATCTTCAACATTTATCTCACCATGTTTAAAGCGTCCAAACCACTCGAAACCTTGTGTTCGGCTTACAGCATCCTTCTTGAAAGCCTGTTGAAGCATTTGATAAGCTTTTATTGTCCATTTCTCTGGCAGGAACAAAATTTCAAACACACTCTTTGTTCATTAATCCAATGTTCACGGGATTGCTGCCAAAGTGAATGTTGCTGTGCTGAGCTTTCGTTATCATACATCGGTAACATCTTTAGAGCTGTGGATTGGAGTGTGCTAGTCTTCCATTTTATATTTTAGTCTTAAGGTATTGCTGTGTTTCTATTGGTTGTTTTATTGCTCAATAGCATGCTCTGATATTGCCGGTGGAAACTGTTCTCTGATTGGCTGTTGGTTCTTTTCGTACTGAGAAGCTGAAGCCAGATGTCAGGTAGATGATAATCTTCGTCTCTGTTGATGGAGGGCTTGTGTATACAAATGAATAGAGATTCATGTATTTTTCTGCCCCAGTACTGTTTGCTTAAGACTACAATATAAATTGTACGACCAGCACACTACAACCCATAGCTCTGAAGATGTTATCGCTGTATGGCAACGAAAGCTCAGCACAGCATCATTCACTCTGGCAGCAATCCCGAGAACATTGGATTAATAGTAGACACCAGCAAAACTTCAAGATCATCGACACTCTTTGTTCCTTTAAATCAGCCATAATGGTTTCGCAGGCGGCAAACGAGAACAGCTGAGAATAACAACACCACGATCAAATGTTAACCTCCTTGGACAACTGATTTAAGAAGGTTTCTAGTAGACCTACCTATCATGAGAACTCTCTACTATGCCTAGGAACAACTGCGCGTTTTCAATCTGTTTCTTTTGGGTCCTCTCTCGTACACTTTAACATACACACTACTAGGTGACTAACAAATAATTTATTACATTGTATGAATCTAAGGATAACTCGATGGTAGAATTGTGCTATAGACACTAGTGTCCTTAGATTTCAAATATTCAGGCATGAGTACTAAATTTCACATGAGGAAGTTACTTTTTAGCTGTATATTATTGTCCTGTTTAGTTTTAAAAAGACAATTAATGATTTACCATAGATTATGTAGTAAAAGAAACTGTCATTCATAATCATACAAATACATAGGAGTGAACCCAGGAGGCTTGGGAAATATATCCCACCTCCCGGCGAAATATCAAAGACATTTAAAAAGTTGGATTATAATATGAGAGAAAACAATACTCTAAGGAAACTATATGTTTTGAAAAAATCATACCTCTACCAACCGAGACTAGCCCCTACAAATACGTACAATCCCTATTACAATTCGACAAATTTGGTTGTTTTACCTGTACAGAAAACCATATTATCCATGTCAAAATATATGTTCAATCTAAAAGGATCAATCCATATACCGAAAGATAGAACATCATCTAACGTAAGCTATCACTATTGTTTTCGACCAAACTGTGTTCAGTCATTCTTAGAAACAAAAATTGCAGCAACTTTCTCGTCAACACTGTCTAGAAGGTCTTATGAGTATAACAAACTGCCACATGATTTAATCACTTCTGGGTCAGAGAAGAACGCAAATGTTTTCAAATGGCGAAGAGCTCTGAAACGTCTTCTTCACAGCTTGAATTCAATAAAATTAACCAGTCGAAGCAGCGCACCCACGCTTGAAACTAAACTTCTTTCTTCAGTGCTTATTTCATGGAAAGCAATCCCATAACACTGACACTGACAAGTTATTATTCTTTAGGAACAATCTCAGCTCTAAAACTAAAGATAAGATGATAATCATTTTCCGGACATATTTTGAGATATCTCAATTTCTCCTCCATTAGTAACACATTTTCTGCCATTATAACTTGCTTAATTCCTGACTGGTCGAATTTATTTCCTCAATCCCAAAAGAGCATAACCAATCATCTCGCAGTATTCTCCTCTATATTAGTGTTCTGTAAATTTATATTTATGAACAGGTTGAAGTCGTGTAAGTTTTTCCGGTGGTTTCTTCAGTGTTGGAAGAGTTACTAGAAGATTATGAAATTCTTCAATTTTTTCGCGTAATTCGCAAGTACTGCAGAAAACTTGTCTTTATTATGCAAATCACTAATGGTATTTGCGATCAATTTCACAATTTCATAAGTCCTGACGGAGTAATGCCCCATCCTTGAAATTTTTCATTCAGTAACCTCTATATATAAAATTGAAAATCACTATGTTTGTGACTCTAAATCTCCTGAACCGAACGACCGATCTCGATCAAATTTGTAACATAGATGAGGTTCGAAGCTGAGTTGGATTTAGGATATTCATTTTGATGGTATCACTGAGGGTAGGGGTAGGGAGTAGAAAATAAATAAAATTTAATAACTCCTGAACCACTCGGCCGATCTTGGTCAAATTTTCAACATAGATGAGATTCAGGCCTGGGATTATTTTTATGATTTAAATTTGACGAAGTAACGTAGGGGAGCAGAAGGAGGGGAAGATATATAAAAATCAATTTAAGACTGAAAGTGACTATTTTTGTAATCAATAACTCTTGGACTATCCGACCTCAATCAAATTTTCAAGATTTTCATATCAGAGGTTCGGATCTGGAAACATTTTTGTAAGTTCACTTTAACAGCAGATCCTAGGGGACGGGGAGGGGAAGGGAACGTATAAATAAAAACTAAAAAAAAACCTAATAACTTTTGAATCACCCAACCAGTCTCGATCAAATTTTCAACATATATGAGGGTCGGGCCTTGAGTGTTTTTTATCGTTTCACTTTGACGAGCCAACGTAGCGGAGGGGGAGATATATGTAAAATAAAATATAAATGACTGCCTTTGTGGCCCGACCGATCTCAATCCAATTTTCAACTTACATGAGTTTAGGGACAGGGATTACTTTAGGCTATTCACTTTGACGATGCAATGTAGGGGAGGGGAAGGGGGAGAGAAAGTTAAAAATTAAAAAAATGACCGATATTAGTGTTGAATCCATAGTTTCGGGGTCGGTGAGAGAAATAGTGACAGTTCTGATTCTGTTTCAATCCAAGTTCAGCCCTGATAGTTGGGAGGGGAAGGATACAACGTAGGTTAGGGAGATAAACATTTTAAAATGATCGAAAATGACTAATATTAGATCCATAGTTTTAGGAATAGCTGAGATTAACAGTGACAATTCTGATGCTGTGTGCCGCAGCACGGAGGAGGGGGAACTATATATAATAATTATCGAAAATGACCAATATTAGTGTCTAATCTATAGTTTTCGGGATCATTCAGATGAACAGTGACATTTCCGATCCGGTTTAAATCCAAAATCAGCACCACCACTTGAGGGAGGGGAAGAAAGAGATACATAAAAATGATCGAAAATTACCGATATTAGTGCTGAATCTACATTTTTTGGGTTCGCTGAGATGAACGGTGACACTTCCGATGCCAAGGGCTTCAATATGGGGCAGGATATATATATATATATATATATATATATATATATATATATATATATATATATATATATATATATATAAATGATCTAAAATGACCGATATTAGTGTTGAATCTATAGTTCTTGGGGTCGCCGAAATGAACAGTGACACTTCTGATGCTGTTTAAATCCAAATTCAGCCCCGTATCTTGGGGAGGAGAAAGGGAAATACATAAAACTGATCAAAAATAACCACATTAGTTTCGAATCCAAAGTTTCCGGGGTCGCTGAGATGACCGGTGCCACATTCGATGCCGTTCTAAACCAAAGTCAACCCCGCAACTTGGGAGAAGGGAGATAATAAAATGATCGAAAATGAACAATATTAGTGTCGATTCATGGTTTTCGGGGTATCCGAGATGATTAATGATCTTTCTGATGCCGTTTAAATCGATGGCATTAAAAATGAAAACAGCATAATTCACGGGTACTAAACAATTAGATACGGAGTTGTACATTTAAATTTTCATTTCAACCCAGCGAAACGGATAATACATGCTAGTCTATATTGGAAAATTGTAAGTGACTGTGTTTGTGACTCTTAATCTCTTGAAACGCCCAACCGATCTTGTTCAAATTTTTGAGGTAGATGCAGTTCTGGCCTGGGAGTGTTTTTAGCTATTCACTTTGACGGTATAACTTAGGGGAGGGGGAGGAGGGAGAGAGAGAAAAAGTAAATAAAACTTAATAACTCGTCAACTACTAGTTATATAAATCAAATTTTCAACATTCGCATGCACACATACACACATAGATCTACGTCTCACACAATGCTGAACAGAAACACTAAGGGCCTTATACAAAATCATTCTGACGCGTGATTAGTGTAATACTGAAGAGTTCGACTAACATATGTTTCCTGCAATAGTCAGGCATTTAATATGACACTAATCATACGTCAAAACGACTCTGCATAAGGCCCTATATGTCTATGTGACCAGAAAACAAGAATTTGAGTTTCACCTGGAAAAGGATCATCAAACACTTCTAAAACATTATTTGGATTCAAAACTGACAGAATCGTACATCTTATACATATATACCTTTAAAAATTATCATACTAGACAACACGGAACATAGGATTTTTTTTCCAAAAGCTTCTAATATTTGTAAGATTAGAGTGCAAATACCGCTGGTTAAATTTGGTGATTTCAATTTGTTAATATATATATATATATATATATATATATATATATATATATATATATATATATATATATATATATATATATATATATATATATATATATATATATAATAAACAGTAGGCTATAAACAAAGAAATAATCGTATTTTACCGTGCACAACAATGTGAAGTTAAGGGGCAGAAAGCCGCAAGCGTGGAACGTGACATTCCGAGTTTGAACCAGAGCAGAAAACATCCAGAGCTGTAAAAATAAAAGTACTTAATTAACACATAAGATATTTAATAACCTAAACATTCCAACAGATATAGCAAAAAGCTACATTTTTGTCAAATTTTCAGGTTTCATATTTTAGCTACACTTTTTATCACAAGATACATTCAATACACATTTTTGGGAATCAGAACATTATTCACTGAATTATAAACATCTACTCAGTCAAAATTATTCTTTATGAGTCTCGGAAGATATAAAATAATCTACATTCTAAAATTAAATTTTTAAAATGCTGTTGACACGTCGCCTCGATATCTTGTACAATAAAACTCCTACCACATAGTTTCATACTGACTGCTGTTTGGTGATTTTTTTAAATATTGAAATAATACTTCTATACTCTTTTTAGAACAAGAAGCTTGTATAGTGAAACATATTCTTAGCAAATCAAGTAGGACTTACAAAGTGGGGTAACGTTTAACTGGAAGCAGAGAAATGTAAACACTAATATGATCATGTAGCGTATTAAAAAATATTAAAATATATTGACGTTTTTGATAATATGTCTTGTCATTTATGGTTGTGTTTCTAACACAATCGTCAAATGCAGAGCTGTAATAGCAAATTAACTAATAAGAAAGTTTAAAATTTATTCTATATGTAAGACAAATAATAGTGTATTTTCTAGCCAATATGATATTCAACTTTCAAACTTTGAACTTTCCTGTTATATTGGTAATCTGTAGGATAATGGGCAACAGGGAACTACTCGTAACAGACACACGAACACCACAAAGCACCCACACTTAATACTTTTCAAAGACTGTGTTGGCACAAGTGCTTTACTGAAATCAACACCTAAAAAAGGGTTATGTAATCTTTGTTCTAAGTTTGAGACTAGTGGTTGCGTAGTTGTGATTTGTAATACAAAATATACGTATAAGATTTAAAACCGAGTATGTTTATAGATAATCTCATTCAAATAAAGAATTATATACTTTGCGCTTGAAGTTAGTAATTTATAATTAAAACAAGTAGCACAGACTGTGATGCATCATCAGAAAGTATATAAAATATGTATCATCTTAATGTGCAGTTTTATGACTACGTATTTTGGAGAAAATACTTATTGCGCACACTGTGTTATACAGTACTAAGGATTAATTTTCCGTCATATGTAGGCACGATCACTAATATAGGTATTGGGCAAAATAATGGAAACACCCGCGAAAATTGAAATATACTGTATAGTACGGAGCTGGTCTACCTTTAACGTGCAGTACAGCTTAAATTCTGTACGGAATAGACCTATACAAGTTCTGAATACTGGTGGATGGAATTTGAAGCCACTCTTCTTGCGACACGGCCTCCAGTTCGGAAGAAGACGAAAAAGATAGAAATGGACGACTAAACCTGTTCCCAAAACAGCCCAAAGATAGTTGATCATATTCCGTCTTGGATTGGGCGTGCCAGGGAAGACGTTGCATTTCATCAGCATGCTTTCGAAACCACACTTCAACAGGGCCAGCGATATGAATAGGGTATTGCCATGCTGGAAAATTGCTTCCCATCTGGAAATAAAATTTACACCCATTTCGTTGTCCTGGTTACCGAAGAATTCTCTATACAGTGCTTCCTTGACCCGATTGTGCAATATGACAAGGGGGTGACCAATATCATGAAATAGCGATCCAAACCATAAAAGACAATCAAAATACGTACCAATCGCGCGGAGACTGTCCATATTGTATTCTTCAGAGGCCATTTGCAGAAACATGTTACCAGTGGTGGAGTAGAGGGTAAGGATGACTCGTCCGAAAAGTGACACGTTGCCAGTTCTACAATGTTGAATTTTTGAGGGTATTGAACTATGTACATCGTCTTTAGTAGGGGCTTGGCAATAGCACCCTCTTAAGTTCTGTAATCACTTTCTCTACCGTTGGTTTCTTCTGCCTCGTCACAATACGCTTCCATCCCCGACGGTCTCAATCTGCAGCTTTTCTTTCGATCACTATTGTGCTTCGCAGAGCCTGTTTGACAGTAGCCTTGTTTGTAACCATGACTTTGAGATCGTGCATTCTGTAACATCGAATAAATTCACTGTTTTGCTCGCTGATGCTGGCTCCGTCAGCTTGGACATATTGATCAATCACCATACAACTTCCACAACCCGAGACTGCCTTACTCGATTAGTAGTTGGACAGTCCATACTACCTGCAGCAAACGAAGGATGGTTCATTTACGCAGTGCTCAGTGTTACCAGACACAGGGAAAATATGTCCCACTTTTAACAAATGTTTCCAATATTTTGTCTAATGCTTGTATATAGAAAGCCATGAACGAGACATAAAAACTGATGGAATATTCCTACTCTGAAAATACCCAACGGAGATACAGAGTATATTTTAGTTTTTCTCAGGATCCATTGAGGAAATCATACTCTCTTTCGTTGTAAGAAACGGCGTGTTAAAACCAAGTTAAAACCAATCAAATCTCTCATACTTTTTTGGAGGCTTTTATTCTTGGTGTCCACACTTAACTATAAGTACATTTTAATAATAATAACAATAGTAACAATAACATCAGTTTCATTAACATTTTTATTATAAAATAGCTATTATTGTCATTAATTTGAATATTAATCTCACTTCGTATCTTGTAGCTTGCACCGGACATTTTTTTACATTTTCAGTTGCATTCTTCAGGAATTTTATTTCTTTGCTCCTCTAGTTCATAATTTGTTTTGTTTTATTCATTTTTCTGTATATATATTTTGGTGATTTCAAAACGTATTGAAGAGGTTTGAGTAATTCATTTGGACCTCATCCTGATTGAAGGGAAAATTCCAACCTATACCTCCGCATGGAAAAAAGCGAGCAATCCCTAGGCGGCCAACGTAGGTGAGGACCGAGTGACTCAAAGTGTAAGGAGTCAACCTCTACGACAGCCCTGGCCACGGCGAGCAGATAGTGGAAACTCTCCTCGTGAACGCTCACGAGCATTCTACGTGCAAATACCGTTGTTCGTACTTCGTGCATCTTCGGGTTTCGTCCTTAGAGGAGCGGAAGTGTTGTCAACCTTGGCGGTAATCACTAGCTTACCAAATAAAAAAGTATGTATGGTAACTGATTGCCATTTAGTGTAAAGTGTTTTCTACAATGTGGTAACCGTTAACTATAGACAACACAAACTTGTAACAGCAATCAAATGATAAATTATGTACGTTTCTTTTCTTCTTTTTTATATATAATCAAGTTCTTAATCCGAGTGTGGGTTTGTTATATTATGTTGTTTCGCTTTTTAGGAAAAGAGATAATCTGTTGATAGGAAAAAATACTGTAGGACTTGTTTGTAATTATCTAAGTATTATCCCCAGAAAATTAGCTTATGCATGTATGTGTGTACGAATAGGCTTAGCGAGGAGTTGGTTCTGGAGATTAGAAGGCACTATTACACTATCAATAGGAAGAATAGTATTTCTTACTCCACTTTTAAAGTTACTTTGATGGCAAAGAATCAAACAAAATATTAAGAGAGCCAAAGAGATTTTCCATTTTCAAGAGTGACCATTAGTGACTACCATTAGTGTTTTTTTAAGAAGGAGTGTCTTTTTAATATTGAAAAATATATTGTCTCTGGCTGGTTGCTTGCCGGTGGCTTGTTAAAAGTGAAAAAGAATGTTAAATCATATCAACGACTGAAGTTACACGCTTGTCTTTCTTCGATAGTTACTGACTGATTTTGAAAGTCACAATGTTGTAGGCCTACTGTAACAGCGTAAACTCGGAAGGAAACGTTCCAACTGAATGATACGAACAATTATTCCCAATGTCTTGAACATGAAACGTGGGTTGCACGGAGAACGGTTAAAGTGGGCTGAACTGCACTGGAATTTCCATCCGGCAAATTAGTGTTTGGTCGGAACTCAGTTCTTGTGTGTAATTGTCTCTTAACAACATTTGAACATTTCTTTTAGATAATAACTAACTAACTCTATGGCCTATGGAACCCGAAGGTTCAATGCCGCGTTTACAAAATATTTCCACTAACTTCTGTCCTTAGCCAACTGGACCCAGTTTCTACTCTATACTCTTATTTCTGGAAGATCCATCTTAATATTGTCTTCCCATTTACGCCTAGGTCTTCCTCGTGGTCTTCTTCCAATTGGTTTTCAGTTAAAATTATGAAAGCGTTTCTAATTTCTTCCATTCTGGCTACATGGCCTGCCCACCTGAGTCTTCTACACTTAATGACCCTAACAATGTTATGTGAGCGGTATAAACTATGCGATTCCTCGTTATGAATTTCCTCCAATCCCCATTTTCATCCCTCTTTGGTCCGAATACTACTATTACTACTACTACTACTACTACTACTACTACTAATAATAATAATAATAATAATAATAATAATACGCATTATTATTATTATTATTATTATTATTATTATTATTATTATTATTATTATTATTATTATTATTATTATTATTTTCAACCTCCCGTCGTTCTGCTATCAATCTAGCAACGAAAGGCGTTTACAACTTAGAAAACGTGAAGCGAGTGACAAGTTACAGACCGAGTGCTAATGTAATACAACATCACGAATTGTGTAAGCAAGCTAAAAAGGTCTGAAACAATTCGTTTCCGATTTTTGCAGTCGTTTTTACGTCTGTAAGCTGACATGTTTAATATTAGTTTCTTTCTTTCTTTCTTTCTTGTTCATTTGTTAGTTACTTCAACACTAACTGTAACCTCTATCATGCGTCTTCCTCGACCAAAAAACGTACCAATTTTATTTCCTGCAGTGTTTTCGCGTCACTGCTTTCGAAATGGGGAGAGGGAGAGCACACTTGCACATATCACGCATGCGTCTGCTCAATGCTTCAACATCGTGCGAATTTCTGACCAGGCTTGGCCGTAGGTTTTTTTGCCATCATGTGTGGTTGGCAACACTTATCGGATGGAGTGGAAGGGGTGAAGCGGCCAGAACCTATGCTCACCTGTTCTTGTCTCCGCTCGTGCTCGCTCACGCTTCGGCTCCGGGAGCCAATTCATGGACAGGCCTGCTCTACAAGATGTGAACGGTCTCCTCGAAGAGCGGATGAGTGGGTTGAGATCAGGGCACCTTCTTGTCCTCAGGAGGAGAAATTGTCCCAAAAGACGGATGAACTACAAGGTGATCAACGGTATGGAGATGTAAGAAGGAAGTTGGAATACTATCCCATTATTCTTTCCAGGAAGGACAAAAAAAGACAGTAAACATAGTGTTGGTTCTTCCTGAGGTAAAACATTCCGGAGGTATTCCAGAGCATTCCGGAAGCATTCCGAGTCCTCCGCTCGGATCTACGGATGGAGACTATTGCGGGAAGGATCATCAAAAGAGAAATTAATAACTTACATTTTGGCATAGGAATTTCGAATATAAGAATTTTACGACGTGCGGGTGAACTTCAAAATTTAAAAATGGAAATGAATAATTGCAAAGTGATTATGATGCGTTAGAGTGAAGTGCGATGATCAGAAAAAAAGAGGTAAAATAGTGCCGGGAAACTACACAATATTCTACTCGGGTAGTACTAAGGCAGAGAATTGTGTCGCGATAGTAATCACAAACGAAATAATCAAATTTGTAACCAAGGTGGAATGCTGTAGTGACAGCGGGAAGTTTGTTAAACCAAGTATAAAACCAGTCAATATCGTTGTAATACAAGTATATATATACTCCAACAACTGACCATGATGACAATGAGGTATCAGTAATATAAGACGGAACTACTGACATATTGCATCAGAAAGGAAGAGATCATGTTAACGACATAGTAAAGGAAGACTTCAACAGCGTGATGGGAGAAGGATCTGAGAATAAGATAGTAGACTAGGTATGCACGGGCGAGATGCTGATCATATCTGTAAGCAACATGATTTGGTAATGACAAATACGTAATTTAAGAAGAGAAAAACAATGTTGAACACGTGGAAAAGCTCAGGAGATGAAATGACGCTACCAAATCGATTATATTCTCGTCAAACAACGTTTGTAAGGGACGTTAAGACAATACCAGTAGCAGGCATTGATTCCTAGCGGCGGAGGTACAAATTGGTTAAAGCCAATCAAGAAAAATGGAAGGAGAACTCGAAAATGAAACTTACAACGACTACGAAATGTAGTAGAAGGAAAAGATAGAATAAATTTTTCTGCGACGATAGATTGGGCAGCGTGGAAGAAAACTGAGGAAAGTGACGAAGATTCTGTTAGATATCTCAATAACAACTTAGGAAGATGGGAAGTGTACCGAGATGGGAAGTGCATAACTGAAGAGATCTCAAGAAGATGGTGGAACCCAGAAGAGTAAAATCCATGGACATCAAAGAATACAGAAGGCTGAATAATGAATTGGGAGCTAGAAAGAAATATATGAAAGCAATATGTGAAGAAATATGGAATTTCAACACAATGAATGGTGGCAGATATGATCTGCTGTATCAGAAATGCACAAGAATTGGGTAGAAGAACAAACAAAAGAATACACGCTTTTAGAACCAAAGACCGAGAAGATGATGTACTCACTGACCACTAAAGAATACTTAGAATCTGTGAGGAACATATAAAGGATCTATATGACCAGAAGAAATCCCAAAGAAATATCGTAAGACGAAATATCAGCGGACTTTCTCAAGGAATTATGAGACAACAAAGGCAGTGACTTCACTTAATAACAAGGTCTACCTGAGAATGTCGAAAGACCTTGATGTTACATTGGTTGCACTACCTAAAAAAGCAAGCAAAGGAGTACAATGATCACAGAATCATTAGCCTTAGTTCCCACTCTAGTAAGATTATAGTGTTCGCATTGAATAAGTTCTTGGAAAGTAGGATGTAAGAGATATTGGAGGAATATTAATTTAGGTTCAAAAAAGGAGAAGTCACCAGAGATACTTCTTAGTTGATGCGAATTCAGAAAGAGTTCTCGACGTAAAGAAAGAGTTGCGTTTCAGCTTCATCGACTGACAGAAAGTTTTCGACTGGGTAAAGTGGACCAAACTTCTTAAAATACTTAAAGAAATCGGGGTCAACTGGAGGAACCATTGACTAATTAGTAACCTGTGCAGAGGACAGAGAGTGAAGTTGCGTCTGAGCCAAGGAAAAACCAACAGTGTGAAGCTTGGGAGAGGGTCACCTCATTTACTCAAGTTTTCCAGAGAATAGTTAATAAAGGAAAGATAACGGAAGTTGGGGATTTCAAAATTGAGAACAAATCATTAAGAAGGTGAGGTGTGTGGATGACACGGTTATTGTAGCTAGAGCCAAAGAAAGACTGCAGGAGATGATAAACAGTATAGTTGACTCTGGGAAACAATACGAAATGAAAAATCGAAAAGACGAAAGTCATTGGATATCTCGTGGAAACACGTCCTTAAGGATCAAAGTAAAACAAAGAGAGCTTGAAGAGGTCAATCATTCAAATATCTTGGGAGTGTTTTTACAAGAGACGCTTAATTTAATAAAGATATCAAGTCAAGAATTCCTGTTGCAGAAGAGGTATTCAAAAAGAAAAAAATTAGTTTTAATTAGCAGGCTTAACATTGTACTAAGAAAGAAGTTGGTTAACTGCTACATGAAGCATGGGATTGTATGTATGAGATACATGGACATTGCAAAAGTTAGGAAAGGAATACACAGTGACCTTCGAAACGTTGTGTTAAAGGAAGATGAAGACAAATGTACAGAGAAAGAAACAAATAAAGATGTTTTAAAACGAGTAAAGAGGACACTCGTGGCCACAATCCCTCGTGGAAATGCCAATTGGATTGGACACCTCTTGCGAAGAAATCACCTTCATATCGCCAGAAGGAAAGCGAAAAGTAGGAAGAACACAACTTATCAATAATTTGAAAAATAGAAAAAAATTCCGCATTTAAAGAAGGAAACTGAATATCGAGAAACGTGGAAGAAACATTTTCAGACCCCAATCTGAGGGGGAGGGGAATTTCCTATTACAGAACCTGCCAACAGGTAAAATATTTATTAAAATATTACGGTACCTTACGACAAATATCGCAAAGACAAAAAACACTTGGCCGTCATTCCTGTTTATAGTTGGAATGCCTTCTCAAACAGACCTTCACTTTCGTTTTGATCAACAGCACCTATTTTCCATCAAAAACGGAAGACTTGAACAATAAGGCATATGGAGTACTAGTTCGACAAAGTAGAGAACAGATAATATTCGAAGGAAGTAGAGCTTAGGAATTGAATCAATTTTAGAAAGGACAATAAATCGTTATGTATAGATGACGCAGAAAATTGGTGTTTTGCAGGTACAAGTAATCCTTCTTTCCGTTTTTTTCTTAAGCGTATTAAAACACGACAAATAAATAATGTACTCAGTATATGTGAAAGTTCTATCCGTTTGTGATAGGTTACTGGTAAAAAGTCACTGAACCAGACGCGTTAAACTTGAGGTACACCAGTTTCTGGTGATTCCTATGAGCTAAAGTTATTACATTTATTGGAATTTAGAGACAGATTCCAGGTAGAGCATCAATGACATGACATACCTATAATGTCAGCTTACAGTGAAGAAGCATCGTCTACAATGTTAACGACTCTAAAGAGTTTACAGTCATTAGTGAAAAGCAATATATTTGATGAAGAGGTTGAGAAGATGCTAGGTAAATTTTCCTCATACAATAAAAACAAAAGCGGACCCAGCACGCTCCCTTGAGGCACTCTGGATAAGACGGGACTAAATGGAGACACGGATCCAGGCAGACTGACACATTGTTGTTTCCCTGAGAGATAACAATCTAAGAAAGAGAGAAGCGTAATGAATGTTATATCCATTAGAGAGTTTGTAAAGAAGTAACTTGGTGTGTATGTGTCAAATGCCTTTGATATATCAAAATAATCTAGCTGGGAGTTAGCCATGGATGTTTGTGCCCCGCATGAGTGACTAGCACTAACAAATTTTTAACACACAAGCGTCCAGGTAGGAAACCATGCTGAGAACTACTTAAAAAGGATTTGACAAAGCTGTACACTCTATTTTCTCACAAAGAGTCGACACAGAAGAAAGAAGAGAAATAGGCCTATAACACGAAATTTGCTTTCTATCTTCAGATTTGAAGATGGGTATGATATTGGCAGCCTTCCACATTGGGAAAGATATCTTCCGAGAAACATCTATTGAATAACAACGATAAAGAGTGGGCAAGTGAGTGCGCTATGTTACAGAGAAAAATAGTACTGATATTATCTGGACCAGAAGAACAGCGAGAAGATAGTGAAGAAATTGTTGATTTCATTTTAACAGGGGAGGTAGTAATTGTAGTCAGTGAGTGCGAACACACAGATTATCTTAGGTAAAGAGGGGGGAGTCCCAGGCTTAGAAAAGCTATTGCAAAAGTACTAATTGAAAGGAGAAGACCTGTGCTTCCCATCGAAAGTAGTCTATTTCTTGCGGGATACGGGGTTGTTGCCTTTGGAATTTTATGAGAGTCCATAAACTACTTGGTTCAGAAGTGAATTGACATGATAAATTATCCACATATTTCTTATATTTCATGCGGAGAAGATAATTCGAATGTAGCCTAAAGTACGGAAAAGACCTATAGGTTTGTTCATCAGAAACTGCTACTACAGCATCCAAGCGCGCTGTTTATTTCGAAGAACAAAGCGAGCTTCTGCACCAAACCACGGAGAGAACTGACGGGGATGTTTCGGTTTTCGCGGGACAAAGTCTTTCACAACTGTGGAAATAATATAAGTAATAAGTGAGACAGCATCGTTAATATTACCATTATTCAGTATACATCAGGGAATTAAATCAAGGGCACGATTTGTATTGTCCCACACTGCCTTCTTCTATAGCCAAATAAACCGTTTAGATTCAAAGCTGTTGTTTTCTGATGACGGCCTAGATAAAGGAATATTGACGTCCAAAGATTCATGATCCAATGGAAACAAATTTCTACATGGAGTGATATCAAGTTCATTAAGATGATGCTGCACTATATAAAGAACGGTTCACTAATTTACATAATTCACAAATTATTATCTGGAACGAATCATGCTGCACTACAGGGTAACTGATCTAATTCTGTACTGATCACGTAAGTTACTTTTCTTGAGATCTTTCAATTACTTCGATAACTTTCTATAAGTATTTTGTTTTAAATACTGTAAAAGTCCTATAGATTGGGTATTCAATTATACGACCCTATAGTATCATTTAATTGACTCTTGGTGCCGTGAATTTACGAATAACACAATGAATGTATGGGAGTAAATTATTGAATTACACGGTATTATGCGTAATTTACAATTTATGGTGTAAATTTTTATAGTATTCTGTTCCCAGAAATCTTCAATTCCTTATATTTTCCGTGTGCATATTTGAAGGAACAACGCCTTCTAAATTATATAAGTTCTTCACCTATCACAATAGATTAATCTATTCCGTAAATATGGCTTTACTGATTTTGAAATATTTGACAATAAAACGTTGTTGAATATGTCTTTGATTTAATTATGCACACCACAATTCAACAATATAGAAAAATACCAACTATTTCTTCTATTTGGAAGTCGTCGGGAATTTATGGCAAACAAGTTAGTATTTCGTTAAGTGATCGCATTTAATATTCTAGTATACAATCCATAGCAATACTGGAAAAAAATACATTTTAAATTTAGCTACCAGAGTGACCGGAGCTACTTTGCAATAGCCTGACTATTAATAATATTTTAGATCATATTCTATATTTTTCAGATTGAGGAATCCTAACCATTTCAGAATGGCTTCGAGGATAATCCAATTTCAGCCCCTTTTTTTCCATCATCTTCGTTATGTTCGAAGATCTCTTTCCTTTCCTTTCATCAGAATCACTACTTTCTCTGCTTTCTTCACCTCTCACTTTTAAAATGAGTGTACTATAAAAACAATAATCTTTATATCAGAAAATTTGGATAAATATTTTTAGTCATTGCTTAAAAACAACGTGTTTAATTCAAACACTGTGTCAAATCTCACTGGACAAAACAGCTACTGAGAATATTGATATCATGCATCTGCTAAAATTACACTAGAAACAGTTGCGAGAACAGTAAATACACTACATTCTTAGAAACGAAATATACACAAGAAATATGCTAGGCGCTATTACAATAATTTGAAAATACCAGAAATATCAGTAAACATATGTGCTGCGATCATCAACATATGACCCTTTCCCACTGGTACATTTATGATTAACAATTACAGGTACGCGTCGAATGCAAATAATTTTGAATATTGTTATATAAGATTTATGCGAAAATTGGACAAAATATAGATAATACTGAAATTACGTCGGACAAAGTTAATTATTCCACTGAGTAGCAATAGTGTTACAATTCATATATGATTATTATATAACTTCAGAATTTTACGACTGTTATCATTTACTTATATTAAACATTTGTTATATTAAATACATGTTGTGTTTCTTGTCGCTGCGCTTCTTTACTAATAAAAACAAATCTAAGTAATATAGAATTTTGAAAATCATGTACACAATTGCTAGGTTTATGTATGGCATAACGTTGAAACTAGAAATTAACGTAAGTTCTGAACAAATCATACATTGTGTTCTCGTTACAAATTGAACTCTCAGCCATACGCACAAAAAGAAGAGGTATTCAACTTTCACATACTTTGCAACTGACTTTGCAGACGACATGTGATGCCCGACTGTGTTGTAAGAAAACTTTTTTGTGTTTTTTTTTCAATAAAAAAACATCGTTCTTTTTTGTTTTTACAAATGTCTGTTTTTTTCTGGTGACTATTATTTATTGATTTATGTTACAGATAAGTGAAATAATCAGCAGAACTTGAGTCGAAGCCCTCTTAACTTACAAATCCTTTGTTTCTTTGTACCTTAAACGAGCAAAATTGTGTGATTATTGTACAGCAGTGGACACTTCTAAATGGTACAGCCATATGGAGATTTACATCTAAGGTGTACCATTTAGAAGTGTCCCCCGCTGTACATTGGATTACATTTGTTTCACTAGTAACTCGTGTTCTTGAGATAGTTATAGTCTCGACTAGTAATAGTTTCACTGTTGTAAACAATAATTTCATAAGAAATATTTTTGTCTCCTTTTTACATCTTAGTTCCAATAGTGTTGCTAGGAAATACAGATGTTTCAAAATGAATATTGGGATTTAAAGGGTTTGTGGTACTTATTACATTTAACGTACAATTATAAAGAATACATCAAATAAAAGAGCAACTCAAACAGTTTTTGGTACAAGTGTTCAATGTGAGCACCATTTGTCGCATGGCACACATCGAGTTGATATGCGAGAAAGGCGCATAAACTTTCCGCTGGGACATGGCACAAACACATTCAATTTAAGGTAGTCTTGTTGCAACTGTACTATCTTCTGAGGAATTGCTGACCCTCAGAGACAAACATTATGAGTTTTCATATTAGCACTTAGGTGAAATGTCTATTTATCACTCAAGACGACACGATCCGAAAATCTTCATCGTCATGCGGCAATATTTGATTTAAAAAATCGGCACGTAAACCGTAGTCTGCACGCTTTAGACCGTATAGCAACTGCAAACGATAAGGACGTAGTTATAAGCACCTCCTTAAAATTGTTCACACAGACGGTTGCACTGTAACTACACAATCTTTGTAAAATTAAAACACATATACCTTTCTGCTCTCTAATCGCAATCTTTGACACTAGCTCTTCCTAACGGCAGATAGAGGAAACAGTACATGCTCATGCGTGTGTACAAAACTGTTTGAGTTGCTCTTCCATTTGATATTATTCATAATTGTAAGTTAATTGCAATTGATACCACAAAGTTTCAAAATTCTAATATTCATTTTGAAACACCCTGCATTGCTTCAAATTATGTCATCCTATATTCATGCCTCGTATGTACCCATAAGAGCTGGCCCTAGGCAATTTGTCGCCTCGTGCAATGACATTATCTTCCGCCTCCCCCTTTATCCAGAAAGAACAAATCTTAAAAGTGACGATTTTAAGTATGCTATTCCAGCATGAACAACGAAGGGGAGGGAAAGTGCACTCACACTTAGAAAGACAAATACTACAAATACAATCTCGTTTTGTCTTTTTTTGTTTGAATAATAATCTATTATGTTAGTGAAAGATAAAACAAACACACCTGAAAGATTGTAACCCTTTTTATAGAATTCAATATCGAGCTTCAATCTCAATACCGGTATATCAGTTTGCAATTCCAGTGCAACTAGTTTTTTATCTTTATTTCTTGATTTTCTTTCTATATCTGTTATTGTTTTTTAAAAGAAAAACTTGTTTCCACCTTCTATGATAAGGATCTTGTTTGTGACAAAGACAAGATTAGCTTTCATATCAGAACTGTGATAACAAACTAAAAGGAAGAAGTGTTCGAGAGTTGAGTTCTTGTATTTGACAACAATCAAGCAATTTATGCTGGGAGTTATTTGACCAATTGCTTTAGCACTGTCCATGTGACAAACTAATGCGACCTAAACATAACTTATGAATGTAGTATTCAAATAGGTCAGCTTAGTAAATTTAACTACCATCATCATGAAGTACGTTTTCAACAATAAATATTTGATTTAAATATTATACTTATGACAGATTTTGACGCCCTCCAAACTTGCCGCCCCGTGCAAATGCACGTGTTGCACACAGGGATAAATTCAGGGGGTAGCCCGGGGGGAATCTTCCCCCCCCCCCCCGAAGAAAATTCATTCCTCCCCGGAGAAACTAAAAAAATTTCAGTCACAAAATGTAGATATCACTTCACCCAATTATTTGTTTTTCTTTCCGTGCACGTGCAGACGAAATCCGATCTCTCAATATACATATAAATGACGCAGACTCATTCTATATAAATATTAAACATGTAACATCTAAGATAGAATACCAAATAGTTAATAAAACTTGTAGTTCTTAATGCTATGACCGAGTTTGGCAGAACATGAAATTGTTAACTGTTGAAGAAAGGTTTGTATTTTAGTAGGTACTATACTCTCACCCTATATTATATATTAGTAGGTAGCACTAGCACAGATTGAGATAGGAAAGGAAAGATAGGGAAGATCTTTCGATCATTCTATATGATCTCTGATGTCAGCAGACTTCAGTTCTTGAAAATGTACAGTTCTTGCATTATCTGAGATAGAGCGCCTAAATCCCATATCTCACATCGGAAGTAACAGACGGAATGTGTTTTACGATTGTTAAAGTAAACACACTTTTCTTTAATTAAAAATAATTCAGTTAAAGGGTGAGATTCAGAGGGCGTCATTTAGAGGGATCAGGGAGGAACAGTTATCCTTCCTGGGTTAGAGATTTATATAGAATTTATCAATATAATAGTAGTATATAAGTGAAAGATTGCTATTGAAGGTGATGAAGATCCTGCTAAATGCCGTGCCATGTAGGAGAGGCAAGCGGGGCGACGGCCCCGGACGCCGAAGTAAGTGCGATGTGGGCATATGCACATATATAAAATGAAAGGAAAAAAGTAATGAAAAGTGCTCAAAATCAAGGAAAAGCAGGGTTTACTTTTTAAAATTTTCATACCTTTCGCGGCTGGTCCGTCGACCTCACTCATATATACGGGGGTGCCTTCGTATACACTCGCGCCAAGCGCTGATTTTCCACGACATGGCACTAATCCTACTGAAGATTTCGTAAACTAAACTATTGATGTGTATGCAGTGAAGAAACCAGGGCTAATATGCTTGATTTAGAATCAGAAGTGTGAGAAAGAATGATAACTTTTCGTTAAGTTATTCCTAGGTATGTTTGTTTTAGGACAAAAAATATTTGAGTTAATTTAAATCTTTTTAAAAACTTCTACATTAGTAACAAACAGTAACTACTGAATATAGGAAATAATAACAAAAATAGCTACTGTAAATAGCAGTTAAAGATTAGTCTAAAATATTTTTGCCAGTCTTTATTTAATGTTTTAGATAAAATTAAAGGATTGTTTTTTTCAATTGTAATCTCACATAGAATATTTATCAGCAATTAGTCTCACAAGGTACATTCGCAAAGTGTCCCCTCGGGATTCATGTAAAACTGATTTAAATGCAAAGTTCTCCATGGCCTAATGTGTATTGTACTAATTTTAGCAGCCCATATGGGTAATTTGCATATTTATGAGCCTTTATATGCCCGGAATTCAATCACACACTACTATAACGCTCGGTCACAAAATTGCTTTTAGTTTCTTTAGATGTAACTGAACATGAATGTGGGCATATGAAAAAAAAGTAGGATCAAGTACTACTTCTCTGGCACGTGTTATCCACACCGGCCGCCATCTTGGATCCGCAATATTGAGTTCAACATTCGATTTTTTAAATGGGAATAGGTGCATGTGATACATCAAATTCATATAAAATTTTCTCGGAAATTCACTGGTGTAGTGAGTTTTACCGTAGCTTGTACCATTTGCGAGATATTACATGTTAAATCCCTCTAGGCACTTCGCGAATAGACATTACAGAGTAATGTGAGTTACGCTTACGTTTTTGATGTTGACAAATCAAAACAATTTCTAACTGGAAAATACTGTATGTATAAACAAACTCTCTACAACATTGGTGTCATAATCTTACTGTATATCTGTGAGTGATTGTTATTACTTCCATGTTATTCTACGAACAAGAAAGTATTGTATTACGAACATAATGCCTCATGTAAATCTAGATACGACCAGATTTTGGTGAAGATCTACCATATCCTATTTACGTCTGTGTGTCTCTATGTATGTACGTTCAGAAGACATTTCGTCAACAATGAATCACATAAAAGATCACATATTCATACGAGGTTCTGCACAACTTTTTAATAGTTGAATTTGTGAAATGCCTCACATTTAACATGCAATATCTTGCAAATGGTACAAGCTACCGTAAATTCACTACACCAATGAATTCCGAGAAAATTTTGTATGAATTTGGTGTATCACATGCACCTATTCCCATTTGAAAAACCGAAAGTTGAATCCAATAAGGCGGATCCAAGATGGCGTCCGGTGTGGATAAAATCTGTCAGAGAAGCAGTACTTGATCCAATTTGTTTTGCATATGCCCACATTCATATTCAGTTACATCTAAAGAAACTAAAAGCAATTTTGTGTCCAAGTGTTATAGTAGAGTATGAATTTCGGATATATGAAGGCCCATAAATATGCAAATTACCCGTATGGGTCGCTAAAATTAGTACAATACGCTTTAAGCCGCGGAAAACTTTGCATTTAAATCAATTTTAGACGAATCCCGAGGGGACACTTCGCGAATGTACCTTGTCAATATTAGGTAAGATGTGCATGTGAATCGAATTCTTAAATATGCTGCTTTCTTGCAAAAATACAGAGAAACAACCCTCCCCCCGAGGAGTTGACATTCGCCCCCGGGTGAAAATGTCTGAATTCACCACTGGTTGCACATATGGTAGAGTCGGCCCTGTATATCATATATATATATATATATATATATATATATATATATATATATATATATATAGTCGACAATTATTTGTGTGTGATATTTAGAAAAATACTAGTAGGCAAATTAGTATTAGTTTTTACCTTTAGACAAGTTATTTGCACTTTGTACTTGATATTATTTTCGTATTTATTAAAGGCCTGCTTTCACGAAAAAGCAAATTTTCATTTATACTTTTATTTCTTGGTTGATATTGGTGAAACACTGCTGAAACCCGGATTATTAATAAGAATGCTAATATCCGTCTCCTTTAGCTTAGCTGCCTTAAACGTGGGACGTGAAACTCAAACATTTCAGTTTCATTATTGTAAAATATTTGTACTGTATCGGTATCTAACATTTATGTTGCATTTTATGGTGATTACCTACATAAAAATACTTCTTACTTATATAGACGTTAGATACCTTAGAAATGACTACCGTATTTTATGAAGGGCGCATCTTAATTTTTAAGAATTTTTTTTAAATACCATAATATTTTTACCACTTTTGTTATTAGATTGCAAAGCCAGACAGTGCTAGTAAGCTTGTGAATCCCCGCAACTCATGTTTGTCACATAGGTGCACTGCTACTGACAGTTGAATCCAATGATGCCAGATAGAGATAGATTTCCTACGGCATCGAATATATGGCCATTTTTAAGACTGGCGGGGATTTTAGATCAAACGCTGGACATTTTAATATTAATTTCGAGTATAAGACACGCCTGAATTTTGGAGGCAATTTTTCGAAGAAAAAAGTGCATCTTATAGTTTGTGAAACACAGTATTTGAAGAAACGAGATTTAGAAAACAGCGAGAGGCAATACTTTTTCTACAAAAAAAAAAAAAAAAAAACGTACATTTCTGAAAAAAAATACGAACGTTTTCTAAATATTTTTACAACACTAGTCCGACTACTACACATTGAAATATTACAAATACATACTATACGACTTAACCTTTCGCGGGCGGTGAATTTTGTAGCTCAGGGCGGCTAAAATATTCATACTTAAATATATATATATATTTAAAACATTCACATCCTAGTAAAAGACACAATATTATGTAGAATCTAGGATTTATTTTGTTGGGAAGCTGATATCTGGTGCTGGCACTTGTAGCTAGCCATGAAAAAGAATTACCTAACAAGTTTGAGGGAGTAATGGTATAAGGGACATTTCACGTTCATTAGAAGCCACAAAACACATGAAAACGATAATATAATACTTCGAATCATGAATATGCCTTTATTTGTGACATAAATATTTAAACAAAAATGGTAGCCTTTGATCAGGACAGAACATATTCTATGTATGTTTTACTGTTAATGTGGTTTAGAGACCTCTGTTGCCTTATCGGTATCATTTGAGTTTTCTTATATAAACCTTGGAATTATACATATTATATTTATTGGCAGTGTTTGAAAGAGCAAGGGAATTGGAGTCAAATTTCGTTAGTTTAAGATAATAAACTCTCAATTTTGCTTTTCTTTTATAGTTGATAATATTCTTCTCTATAAATATTAAACAGTCTGGTTGGTAGCGGTGGATGTCTCTATTGAATGATTTTCAGTTAATTCTATATTAGCTCTTCAATGTTTCAGAGATATATTTGCCTAACTGTGAGAGGAATTTAAAATTCAGAATATCAGTAGGATTTTTCCATGGGGAAAACACATTAAAGAGGGGCCTGTCAACCAAAGCTTGCTACAAGATTATAACAGAAAGCAACTAGTATTGTACGAAGAGATCCTAATCGAGGATAACGTCTCTAGTAATGTAATACAATCAAAATATTGTGATGATTGAGATTTGCCGTAGATGGCTGAAAGAAACATATCGGGTCTTATGAATAAAACGGAGTCTTGACTCTGCTCACTTTGCTCATGTGTGAGGTGAGCAAGCTCTGTTTCATAAGCAAACTCTGAAATTTCATATGAATAAAAACTATCATAGTTGTGAGAACTTACTCCTAAATAACCTGAGCATGCTCAATAGAGTTTGCTCCACTCCGCGCCGAGACGGTCAAGCAAGTATTCTGTCAGATGTTTATATAATTCATACAAACGTATTAAAAATTAGGGATATAGAAGATAATTACAGAAAAAGGGATGCTTCTTTGCAAGCGTTTGTGGACATTATAAGAGATAATCCAATCATGTTTAGTAAATTCGTGTTGCCAGAAATAAGACAAGAAAAAGTATCTGCATTTTCAACCATTAGGAAAAAATATGAAGAATCATTTGGTGTTCCTGTCACAGAATTGCAGTTGAATAAGAAATAGCTAACATGAAAGCCAAGCTTAAGAAGAAAATGTACTGAAGAGGCGAGAAACAAGCCAATAAAACTAAATGATTAGAAAAATCTTACGGAGCTAATGGACGGTGATACCAATCCTGTTAGACCTATTAAGAGATTGAAAGTAAGCCTACTTTAGTCTAAAATCATGCTATTTCTGGTTAAAATATAACAATTTACAATAAAGCAAGAATTCTTAACATGGGGTCCACGAACCACGTGGTGTCCACGGATGTGTTTAAGCGTCTCCCTGTGAGATAAAAATTAAGGTTTAGCCTATAGCCTACAGTTCGTACTGTTAATTTATTTCTCACACGGGGCCGCGGTGGCTCAGTGGTAAAGCGTTCACCTCTGCTGCTTGGGGTCCCGGGTTCGATCCCAGCCCCCGCCAAGTGAACTTTGGGATGGACAAACACCGTGTGCGTGGGTTTTCTCGGGGTTCTCCCGTTTCCTCCCACTTTCTTCATTCCACCATTTAATTCATTAATCATTCATTCATCACCGTCTCCATTAGCCTAATCGGCAGAAACGTGGTACGTAAAACTAAAGATTTCATTTCATTTTTATTTCTTGCATATGTCTTTCGCTGTTATTTTTCTCGAAAGTATTTTTTCACGTAAGCTTCATGTGCTAATAATGCAAAGTCGTCAATTTCGTGTGTGGGAACTCGAGCGAGATTTTTCACTTTAACGTCCAATTAAGTGTACACATGTTTAATGAAACGATCCAATAAATATATAATTTATTTATATTTATATTTTATTATCTTATTTCACTGTATTTGTGGACTTCATATTAACAAAGGATACATGTCATCAAATTTTGAACTTTCCGTGGGATAAGAAGAAAGGAGAAGTGGACAGAGCTTCTAATGAAAGCACTATTCTTAATTCATATGGTGGGACTAGGGAAAGCCATGGGAATTCAGACGGCATGTCCAACGTTAACGGCATTTTAATCCGCTCTGCTTCACAATGGCGTCCTCTTCTTCCAACTCTCTTTCAATAATGTTATAATCCCCATCTTCCAGATATTTAGCCACATAATGCAGGACAAAACAGGCTAGAATCACCGAAGGCAGTTTGCTGGTTGACAATATTCCAGAATTGAGAATCGTTGCTTCACATGGCCGAAGCATCTTTCTGATAACGCGTTCCCTGGTGAAGTAGTTGTTGAATTTCCTTTCTGTTGTTGTAGCTGGTTTGTGCAAAGGAGTTATAAGCCAAGAAGCAATGGTGTATCTAGAGTCTCCCAGAAGCAAGGCTTGTGATCTGTTTTCTGCCATGATCATGCGAAAAGCTGAGTTCATTCATATTCGCGAATCGTGCACAGAACCTGGTTACGAAGCATGTCACTCGTGAATTCCTCGTCAAAATTACAATTGGCTTGAACATTCAAAGTGTAACGTCCTTTACGATTTCTATACTCATCCCCGTGTTCATGAGGCCGTTTAATTTCCACATGTGTGCAATCGATGACTCCTATAGCGAACGGAAAGTTGTACTGCTGGCGCCATTTATTTATTGCTGTCTGCTGTGCAGCAAGACTTGATGGGAACTTTGTCCACCACGGGGCCTTCTCTACTATTTTCCCTAGAACTTTTGAAAATGTAACAGACACAGTACTCTGGTCCATACCTCTGTCCTCCCCTACTCCTCTTTGAAAACCAGGATCACTTAAGTATCTTTAAAAAAAAAGCCTTCTCTGTTCGTTAGTAAGTACCCGCCGCCTTTAGTTTCGTTTGATTCGCGTAGGAAATAATTACTTAACCACTCCACGATTTCTTTATCGAAGCGATAGATAGTTTTATACTCCACTTCGAAAGTGTTTCTGCGCTCATTGTATTTTTTCTGTCATTGTTGCATACACCCACTTCCACAAAACATTTTCACTTTACGGCTTGAGTCGGCATATAAGGTAACTCAAGATTTTTGGAGAGAGTGCTCCCAAGTGTGAGAGAGATCTCAGTTTTATTCATACGAAATTAGAGCCATCTCAATAGCGGTGACTCCTTGCTCAGACGCTGAGTGACCTCTCGAAGACCTTGCTCATCTTTCTCATCTTTATTCATACCAAAAGGAGTAAACTTTCCAAAATTGGAGTAAACTCACCTTGCTCAACTTTATTCATAAGGTCCATTGTCATCGATTATCAATTCCAGAATCTTATTGACAGTGACAGTGGTCAGTTTCAGTGGCATAATATATCAAACTGCTTCCTCCTGTGTGTGGCATGATTTTATATAAATTCCGCTGCGATCGGTTAAAATAACTAAGATACTGTTGCTATTGTTACTACTTCTATCGAAACTTGATGTTTAACAAAGTAATCAGAATTAGAACAAAGCTAAACTAATCTAACTATGAAACCCGAATGTTCGATGTCACATGCACAAAAGCTCTGCATTGATCTCTATTAGTCAATTGGATCCAGTTTCTAATTTGTATTCCTATTTACTCCAGGTTCATCTTTATATTTTCCTCCTATCTGCGTCTAGGTCTTCCTAATGATCTTTTCTCTATTGAGTTTCCAATTAAAATTTTGAAATAATTCAGAGACATGAAAGAGGACAAATAAATAAATAAATAATAAAAGACAAGAAATCTACTTACCTCTTCTTTAACTTCTGGATCTAACTTTCGATTTTGAAGTTTATGAATTATCGTTCGTATTTCCTGAGCCTGTAAAAGAATATTTTAATAATACATTGGACTGTCTTCAAGATATTCACAGTACCAAAGTAACAATTGTGGACCTGAGGGCAATAGTGATCTAATGAACCTTCACATCGCTAGGTCCACAACATAAATTAAAAAAAAAAAAAAAAAAAAATTCAACTTTTAGTACAAATCTACAATGCAATATAGAAGCTATAGTTTGACTGTACTAGCTTCAAAATCGAAGCTCTGTAAAATAATTTGCAGAACAGAATGGAAAACATTAAGCCTGTGTTTATCATTTTTAAATGCATCTAGGACCACAAATTATATTTGACAGATGCTTCTTAGCAACTGTAATAAATTTGAAAAGAAAATGTTATAGTATATGTTAATTATGAAGAGACCTGTAGTTATATGATAAAAGTTTATTTTGTTACTAATGATAGCGACATATGCAGAATTAAATCAAAGGGACATTCTCAAACTGCTAAATTCATATCATTTTAGGTATTTGTTTACCTATCTTAATATAATAAACGTCCAAGAAAGATGAAATATCTTGTTCAAGAAAGATGAATTGATGCTCGGGAATTCACTTGCGTACAGCCATATAACTGTTAGAACTATGTTCTTTTACACATTTCGGATTGATAATATAGTTTGAATTGGAATTTCCGCTTATTACGATTTATTATTATTATTATTATTATTATTATTATTATTATTATTATTCAAATTATGAAAATAAGTATTATATTACGTAAATAGGATTGGAACTTAGGCCCTCTGAATTACTACTCCGTCATGATATTTAGTATCTGTTATGATATATATGGCTGGGAGAGAGATAGTTTTTGCATGTTACAGGAAATTGTTATAAATATGTGATTGCGTTTTTACTATATGAAACTGGATATAGAAATACCAGTACTTAACATGTAGATGCGATCGTTTTTATTGCATATCCTATTATTTAAATGTGAAATTACACGTTACAACTAATTGATATGTATAATACAGTTAATAATTTTTTATTACTAATTGCGGAGAGCATAATGATTTAGTTTACTTTGGGATTATGTTATTTAGATGTTTAATGTTTAGTGTGTGTGTGTGTGTGTCTGTGTTTGTGCGTGTGTGTGTGTATGTATCGTAACAGTTATATAATCGGTAACAACGAACAACATAATTTGAAAATATGTAGAACACTTGCTTACCAACCTAATCCCATGTTGTTTAGATTTCATCTTGATAATGTATAAGAATAGACATTCCATACATAGAATGCATATATTTGAAACAAATTGTACACTTTTTTGTTTTATTAGATACTTATTTTTTCTATTTAGTATCCAAAGAACGCTGTATCTTTTTTTTTTTAATTTACCACATTAATGCATATACATTTAAGGTATAAGAACTGAAATTAATATTTTCATAACTAATTTAATACAACTTGTATTCAAAATAATAACCACAATACGGATTATGTCAAATAAAGCGTTAATTTTACTAATTAACTTTGTATTTACTATCGGCACTACCTTATAAGATTTGTGAAAGATATACGAACACACAGCTATTTTATTAGAACTTACTCTAGTTTCAACCTGTTTGGATTGCGTAATATTCACTTTATTGGATGGAAGAGCAAACCGATATATGGATTATGCTCTGAAATTAGATTTTTTTTTATATACTGGGAAACTTTATATTTGTGATTACTTGGAAATCTTGTCACTGCGTCTGAACGGAATAAACGTGTATTTCATGATAATTATTGTTCTTGATTAAATAGATATTTGTGCACTGAATAAAAATATGATTACAGAAATATTAGTTTTGCTGATAGTGTCATTAGGAATTGCACTAAGAATCCCATGCACTAGAGGTTAAGCTGAACCCTTAATATTTTAAAGTTTAACGTCCTACGATTATGCCTGCTAGGGTAAAGGATACGCTGATAGATTAGAAATAAATGAAATGGTGGAATGAGAACGTGGAAGGAAACGGGACAACTTTGAGAAAAATATTTATGCACGATGTTTGTTTATTACAAACATACATGGTTCAGAATTGAATCATAAGTATTGGCGCTACCAATTAGGCAGTGTGTTTCCTATAAGTAAGAATAGAGGATATTTTTTTGTTTCAAAAAAATTGTTGATAATTACAAGGGTATAACTTATCTACTATATGTTATAGATGGTGTTGCAGGGATATTTATATATTATGTGGACATGACACTTACATTTGATTGCAGTATTAAGACTATTGATTTAGGCGATGATCTTAGTTGAAGCCTTAAGCTTGTTGATGACTGTATTATTACGCTTTCAAAATAATATAGTGAGGATATTTAAACTTGCGCCCTCAAATGGAGTCGAATTGCAAATCTTTTGATTGACACTTGGACGTGGTAGCTTATTATTTATTTCCTATGCTGCACAACAATATTTTATTACATAAGCTTTTATTTGAGTTAATTTATATACATTTAAACCACTTTGTCAGAATCATGGTGGGTAAAAATTGTTTTGACTCGAAATTTTAATTTATGTGTTTTGGTTGTCTACGGTAAAATTATTTTCTCATGGAGAATATGTGAATTGATTTTGTCTAAGATTAGAATATATCGTTATTGATATAGTATTTGACATAGGTTTAATTGAAGTTGCGAATCAGAGATCCACACATTGACATGTGATGCGTATATACAACACACTGATATTTGATATAATGTAGATATATTTAAATTTACAGTGCACGATAATATTAGAATTTGACATAGCTTGTATTATATAAGTGTGGTAGAAGATTATTCTACAGAACCAATATATGAAGATTTGGTTGACTACAGCTTGTATTTTGCTGATGTAGGTCCTTTAGGAGATTATTTTTGTATAGAGGTACAAATTAACTACGCGATGTTACTGTATGATGGTGAAAATGAATGATACTTTATTGTTTGGATAATAGATATATGGTTATTGGTTTCTAGGAAAAGAATTCACGGAAACTTGTGTGCATTAAGATTTCAGAATTTCAGATTACAAGATAGAACTGTTATTTGGTTTATCTATGGATGTTGATTTAAATTTGTTGAATTATAATCACACTATTCAAACTTGAAAGCTGTTTACTATATTATATTAATGTAACAATAACAGGAACAACTACAAATTAATTTGTTATATCATATTATGCCTTATTAGAAAATATTTCATCAGAGTTGGTAACTATATTTTAAATAAGATTGAAGACAGAGAACTATGCTTGAATTTACCAATAAATAATATTTGCTTACTATATTGACTAGAGCTTTAATTATGTGTTATGATACCTTTACTGACTTACTACTTTATTGCATCCCATATTGCATACTTTTTAGGATACATTAGTTTTCCCGACTATTTGTTTGTAGATACTACAGTACGATTCGAATTTATTTTATATTTGAAATATGACATAATATTAAGTATGAACTATTGATAACTATTACTTTAACTACGACTTATTAGGAATACAAGTTCAGACTATACTTTGTAGGTTTGAAATTACTACTATTTTTTAAGAAGTAGATGGTTACTAACAAGTAAGGGACCATATGGTTGTCGCGCAAATCAGATGAAGACATACGCCATCTGATTGAGCACGAAAAGATATGGAGAACACAGAAATTTAAGGTGCTAAGGGCCATAGGGAGCGGAGAGAGGAAAGAGGAAACATTGAATGTCAGCAAAATTGAAGAAAGTCAGGAATGACGGGAAAAGTTAATTTCGTGCAAACAGGGAAAGAAAGTCAACCAAAAGAAAGAAACTAAACATAATAAGGGCATCAAGGACGAAGAAAGATCATAGTCAGGGTTGCCATCCGGACCGCAGTGTTGCCAGTGCTGCATAACACTGATATGGAAGGTATAGCACAGTATAGCAATTCATGCACAAGGAAAAATATTAGTAACACAAAAGACAATTGAAAAGACTCTGTACACGTGCGTAAAAAGGTTTAACGATAGTCGTGAGTGAATAATATACATGAGGGAGGACAAATGTAGACATGAAAGTGAAGGGGGTACACATGATAACACAGAAACAAAAGTGTTTGGGAGCATCGTTTCATGATGATGATGATGATCGGTGTTCTGCCCGAAGGCACGTTTTGACCTGAAGGTCCCTGGGCTGGATGAACCCATGGTGGTTTGTTTTTGCCTTCCTGGGATGATAATGACGTATAAAAGACGGGAGCTACAGTTTAACGAGGGATCCAAATCTTTTGTGTCCCCACCGGGAATCGAACCCGGGACCCCTTGAATACAAAGCGGAGCTTAGCCACTCATCCATCCGGGACAGTATCGGTCCAGTCTTTTGGTTGACTCCTGAACTCCAAACAAGGATGACACTCTTTACAACATGACAGTTCCCGACGGTGTTCAGTTCTACAAAAAGCTGATTCCTCCGAAATGTACAGGCCTTATACAACCTGCTGATGTGTTCTTCTTTCGTCCATTCAAAAACATGGTGAAGTTCATCACAGATACGTTAGTGTTCTCCAGTATTAATGTGTGGCAACGTGAGAACTTTCTCCGCCTTCAGTCATTTGTTCATTACCAGGTTTCCTCTAGGCGATTCCAAAAGATGATACGCTTTGCGTTTCTCAAATGTGGCTACTCCAATGAACATCCTGGACAGTTTGAAACACCTTCCGCATATTGCTTTGAAAAAGGACTCACAGAGGAATGCTTCAGAGACGCGTGTGACCAGCTTGCTTTCATCCGCTGTGCTCACTGCGAGAAATGTTTGTGTGTTGACCACGCATATATTCGTGATCTTCACGTCAATTGCTACAAATGGTACGTACTGTTCTCTACTTTCATCCACTTTTATTCACGCGGGTGTAATATTCACTCACGACTACGTTAAACCTTTTTATGCACGTGTACAGAGTCTTTTTAATTGTCTTTTGTGTTACTAATATTTTCCCTTGTGCATGAATTGCTATACTGTGCTATACCTTCCATGTCAATGTTATGCAGCACTGGCAACACTGCGGTCCGGATGGCAACCCTGACTATGATCTTTCTTCGTCCTTGATGCCCTTATTATGTTTAGTTTCTTTCTTTCCCTGTTTGCACGAAATTAACTTTTCCCGTCATTCCTGACTTTCTTCAATTTTGCCGACATTCAATGTTTCCTCTTTCCTCGCTCTGCTCCCTATGGCCCTTAGCACCTTAAATTTCTGTGTTTTCCATATCTTTTCATGCTCAATCAGATGGCGTATGTCTTCATCTGATTTGCGCGACAACCATATGGTCCCTTACTTGTAAGTTTAAGAGCAAGGACAATTGATTTATACACTAGTGACAGCTATTATATGGACATATTCTATTTATATACCTTTAATTTATTTGTATTGCAATTAGCAGATAGAAGTGCCTTATTTATAAATATTTGGTGATACCGACTCTTTTAATCATCTATAAATGGTATACTTATTAATGTCATTTAGATTAACTGGAATGAACTTAAGTAATAGCATTATCTATTAACTCTTAAGACCAATATTATGATCAATTTGGAGAGTTTTTAATTTATGAGTTGATATCAGCGAAAATATGCAGTAGACTTATTATGTACTTGGAATTATAGGTTTTACTAAGAAATGCTATGATTATGAATTATTACGATTTGAGGAATATATTGTTATGTTTTGATTTTATAATAAGAACTCAATGGTTTTGAATATCACGGATTGACTGCTGGCTGTTGGAATATTGTTATCTATTCAGAATAGATACAAGGCAACGCAACTAGTGGCAAGTATTATCCTCTTGAACTACTAAACACATAACTGACAGACTAACATGTATTGTTTTTATATTATGATACAAATGGGTTGCAATTTTATGTAATGTTAGCTGAAGAGTAAATTACTGACATTATTTTAATAGGTACCTGGAGCAGTGCAACTAGTGACAACTAATATTTTGTTTAAAGCTATTTAAGCATGATTGACAGACCACTATGTTTTGATTTCATAATATGTATTGCTTCTTTTTTACAATACCGAAATTGACAGCTGATTATTACCTGATTTCGTTTTATTTCACTAGATAGGAAGGCAGCGTACTACTGACAACTATTATACTATTTGAACTATGAAAGAAATTACAGTTGGGTATGTTTTGCTTTATAATAAAATATATTTGGTTTACATTTATGGATGAGCTTTTGATTACTCCTCTAATTATTTATTTATGTTAGATACGAGGCAGCGCATCTATTATCTTGTTTGAAGTATTAAATGCGTGAATGTCAAACTGATTTGTTCTTTTTTATTATAAGATGTATTTGCTTTAAAATTGGATATTTTGATTAGTACAATACTGAAATCTATATATGGTAGATAGAAGGCAATACAACAAGCGACATCTACTAACTTATTTGAATTATTAAAAAGTGTGAATGTTAGATTGACTTGTTTCCTTTTTGTTATAAGATATATCAGGTTTACATTTAAGGATTGATATTTGATTAGTATAATACCAAGATTATTCATGTTAGATACGATGCAGCGCAACTAACGACATCTATTAACTTATTTGAATTATTAAATGCATGAATGTCAGATTGATTTGGTTTACTTCAAATATTCGTTTATTAAACCGTAAGTATCTTTAAAATGACTGCATAGTAACAAGGTATATGGGCGTTAAATATGATTCAGTATACCCCATTTCTATGTATTACATCGTGTTTAAATTATTAGATTCTTGAATGACAGACTAAAACGTTTTGCTTTTATACTAAAAGACTAATTATTTTGAATATTTAATCAATCAATAAATAAATATTAGCGGATATGCATTATATGTTTATTTTACATAACTTTAACCTCCATTTATTTTGTTGTTCATATCAACTTGTTATTGTAGACTTTTTTCTTGTTAAAGAAATCTGATAAGGTAAATATAATTGTGTAAATGAAGGTAAATTGAAATTATATATGTGCAGCTTACATACTGAATAAGTATTGGTTTGATTCATGAGTTGATGACGAAGAGCTGAACAAACATATTGTGAATTTTATATTTCTATATCAGTAAGCACAACATTAAGGATAGCTTTTAGGAATATGCACTAATTTTCTTGTACTGAAGAACAATATATTTTTTTAGGCAGAAGTTTTTTTCAAATACAGGAAGTTTCACGAATCATAAGGATTATTTACAGTTAATTAGTAATATATCGATGAGACTTGAGTTCATGATGTGGAGATATATATCAGGAGAATACGATGGGTGAGAAAATATTATATTCTAACTCATGAAGACTCTTTATGTATTTTTGTTTAATATTTGAACTTCGATTGATATATTAATAGGGACATCAAACATTTTTATTTCAAATTGATTATGCACAAAACTATAGAGTATTTTCAGTACTGATGAATTACATGATTTGCTTATAGATTATGATATTTACAGTATTAACTGATCTGAAGGTTTGAAATCCTGCCAAGACAATGTTTGGGAATGGATGAATGTTTTAATCATTTTACGAATGTTCTGATGAATGTATTTTAATCAAAAGTATCAATATAATGTAGGATTTCTTCATAGTTTTAGCACATACAAAGAATTATGCAATTATTAGAAGTTTATTGACATTTTATATCTTACATGACAGTCTTGAGAGTATATTAGCATTAACAATTGCACAGAACTGTTTCTTTATTATGATTTGCTTTATTTTTCTGCACGATATGTTTTATGTTACTTCTGTTGATTGTATTTGATTAGTATAGTGACAAATGTTTAACTGTGTTGTAACATTTGAATGAATTTGATAAAATGATGCCAACCAATTTGTTTATTAGACATTCATAATTATTACCACTCTTACTATTGCTTTTAGATTTTTTATGAAGAAAGAAAAATTGATTCCAGCAAATTGTGATTTTTGTGGTAGGACAGTACATCCTGTTTGCTGTTCTAATCTTGTTCTTGTATTTTAATCTATATTATTGCATTAGTGGATAATCAAATTATTTTTTCTTACACGTTAAGCTATTACTCACACAGTAAATTACAATTTTCGCACATACTACTGTGTACTACAACGAAACGTAGTGATATGTTATCAACAACATGAGGACATTATTAATTTTGTATGAAATACAGAAATTTATTTTCATTTTGGTATTAGAAATATACCATGTATATACATTATCAGAAATTATTAGCAAAAGCTCAACTATTATTTATTGAAGAATTACTAGCAATTTTTATTGCATATATCATTTTGCTATACTGAATATTTTGCATTTTATTATTAAATAAATTATGTTTATGTTCTTTGGAACAATATTAACTATTTGTTATCGTATATGTTAGTTCGTTTGACATTTTGTTTTAGATTTCAACAGTTTGATACATACGTAATGTTGTCACTTTGATTTTTTTTCGCAAAGTAAGGCTGCAAACTTATGATCACATAGGTCGTTTGATTATTTTCTTTTGTTTTACTTTATTATAATACAACAGAGAATAATCATATATACACCAATTATGTTTAGGATAGAATTACTGCTTATACACTACATTTTTTTTATCAGAAATCTGTTGTCTTAAAATTGTTTGAACACGTTTAGATACACTTTCAGCTTTTATACACTTTACCGTGCTTGATATTGAACCATATGACATTTTACTATTAACTTAATCAAAATATAGTCTTTTAACTTATTTTTCATGATTATATGCTTTAGATTAAGAGAGACGAATCAGTAATGCAAGTGCTTGTAGAAACGTAGGAAAGAGAATGCAGGAGGAAATTAATCTTTCAGCGAAAACTATACCAACACAAAATATTTCACCTATAATATTGAATTAAGGACCTTGTACACTAGAGCTAGCCGATATGTCATTATTTTATTGTGGTAGTATCCAACAACTTAAGCAATTAAAATGGTTAAACAGACACAACATACTTTCGGGCAGAAGATATTGATACTTTTTAGTATGGATATTGCTACTATGATGTTTTAATGGTATACATATTAGCTACAACATGATGATGTAATACACACTAGCTATGACATGATGATGCAACTGTAAGTTTTTTTCTGAATAGAACTTTTACGTGAAAATTGGATTGTAACAAGGAGTTGAGTTCTTACTTTTATTATTTAACTTTGGAATATACTATCAGGAAAATTAAAAACAATAACCAGAGCTTAGAGCTGAAGGGTATTTATGAAGTTATGATACATAGTTATCTTCTAAATACATTATGTGATGATAAGAATATAATAGAAATATTCGGAGAACTTATTAAATGCTACCGGAACATAGGTCTAGAAGTAAATGCAGTGAAAACTAAATATATAGAACTCCATTGGGATTGAAATACTGTAAATTATGATAATGCATTAAAATATCAAATAATATTTTCGAGAAAGTGATAGTTCAAATATTATTGCCAATGTTAACAGACCAAAAGCATATTCAGGGAAATTAAAACGTAGACTAAAACTAGGGAATTCGTGATAGTATTCAGTTCATAATATGTTGTCATGAATTTTCAAGAGGAATTTGAAGGTTAAAATATATATAACGATAATCAGTATTATTGTCTTGTATGGTTGCGAAACAAAGGCACGTAATGCACTTACTCTGACGGATGAACACAGACTGAAAGTATTTGAGAACAAGATCCTAAGACGAGTATTTGGATGCAAGAGGAATGGGAAATGCGGAAGAGCGAAAATTTCATAATGAACTGCAGAATTTATATTGTTTATCAAACAGAGTTAGGATTACCAAGCTATGAGACTCAGATGGTCAGATCATGTTAATCTCCTTGATATAAATCATCATACCAAGGTTGATCAAGATAGGTCAAGTTACACTGATAGCAATAAAATAAAATACCCTTTATCAAAATCCTAATCTATTTTTATGACCAATAATTTGCGAACCAAGGTCTGCACTCCCTAATATTTCACGTTTTTTCTAACCTCTTCAAATTCTACTATCATGTCATTTTTAGTTAAGATTACAGGAGGCTCATCTATTAGGTATGATATACTCCTATTTTTTTTTTTTTTTTTTTAGAGAAACCAATAATGGACGACAAATTAAAATTTAAAATTTTGTAAAGAGATAGATCAAAAATTCGTGGTATCTAAATTCGTGGTATTCGTGGTATTCGAACACGATTTATTGTTCGTGGTATCTAAATTTGCATTCAATTAACTCATTCCAGCAATTCATAACTATAATCACTTTTAACATTTAACTATTGTTTCTCTTAAACTTGTTTTATATCTCTGTCAACTTTGATCTGCTTCGTATGATTTTAATGTCTTCTGATGAGTGACGAAATGCATTCAGAATTGTAAAGAGTTATATTTGTCCGACTCATCAGAAGTTGTGTTAGCCGAAAGCTACGTCCGACTATATTTTATAACTTGTCTAAGCATAACAAAGTTAATCTAACTGGTTAGAGATTATCCTAGATAGACGCTAACGGTTTGAAGGTTCAAATATATCTTACATTCTAATTTCAATTACCTAGCTCCAAATTATCACGTGTCGTGTCTCTAACATAACAAATAAATTTCAAATATTTCTATGAAAAGTATAATATCAACATAAATTCTCGGTGACTCTAGAATTTGTCACAGTATTATGGAAGTATTAGCTTCTTAATTTTTTAAATGAAAATTGAAAACGTAATGTTCATTCTAAGGAACTTAAATAGCTTATGAATTACAACAGTTACTTTCTTAATAATTGTACTAATTTTTTTCCTTCCTAATATTGTTATTTGAGCTATATCATCGACATTAAGAACACTTAATAATGTTTTATAATATTCGCGGGATTTTAATCGTCTCCTTCTTACGTAATATACATATGTGTAGGTTTTACGAATCTATCTTTAACAGGTCCAACGGACAAAAATCTGGAGCAACAACTGTCTTAAACTAAAACTGATGAATTTACTGTATTATGATGTACACTGTTTGCAGCTTATACGTATTTTATAGTCTCAGATAGAATAGTGTGCTTGATTAAACCTTTAACACGGCATAGCATACACTCTACTCCCAGAGTCTATTCTTTATTAAAACTGCTTTTTTCCTTTTCCTTTTTATAGGACGTTAGAAACGAAAGAAGTCTCCATTGTTCGCTGACAAGCAAGTACGGGATGATGATGTCACATTTAAATACATTTCCTGAGATCTGCACAAGTTTCTCACACGACTAAAAATATGTGATTGCTTCGTTGTCAAACAAGGATCAAAGGCAGGTTATACAGACACTAGCTGAACCTGCGGTCTCTACACAGCGCATCATTCACATATGAGTATGAATCTCCTTGCCATTCCTCACAGCATTTGTACACGTCCCTTTACAGACAAAAGTTAAAGACGTCGTGATAAAAATCGGCAAAGGGTACTATAAGAGGGAGATTATTTCGATTATTTTTTCAATATCTCTCACCGTTTGCAAGATTCGAGCCTACTTCCAGTTGAAGTTTCTAATTCTTGTATGATCAGTGTGTTCTTTCTTCTTGCATGCAGTACATAATAAGCAAATACATTACATCATGGCGCAAAATTTCAAAGTCAGTGGCAATCGCCAATCCAAAAATGATGATCACCAGTATTTCTCACGTACAAATTACGCCACGGAGACACGCCCCCAGCTACGGAGACAAACCATTTCGATTAAGGGTTAAAAAGGAGGGGCGAATTACAACGTTGTGAAGACTTCATATTCTGCGTTTTTTCTTTCTCAGTGACAATTATTTTCGTGCGGAGCAGAAACTGCGATGCACTGTGAGTTTAAGCAGAAACGATTCCTACTAAACACTGGTCGCCAGGTCTAAATTTCTAATCGCCAATGGCGACTTACAACCGGAATTTTGCGCCCTGCATTACATACAATTAATTATAATGTCAGTTATATGTGGTGTTCATTGGGCAAAACACTCCAAGAATAAAGATTCATCTTGGTCTGGAGAAATGATTATCCTTCCTTTTTCATTATTATTTGTCCATGAAACAAACGCTGAGACATATACAAACCCTATATACAACTATGTGGTGTTGGAATTTATAATGCGTGGGATATGATGCTTTAGTTTTTTTTCTTTTAATTTCAACATTTCCAGTGTACTCGTAAAAATGTATTAAATAATACAGTAATAATGGCCATGTTTTTAAATATTCATTTAGAACTGGATAATCTATACAAAATCTTCAATCGATCAGTGAAAACGTCATCTTTCTAGAGCCTGTAGTTTCCGAGATCTCATTGTCGAAAGGATTGGCCACAAACATATAAACGTCCACAAACGTATAATTTAAAAGAACTCCAAAGATGACAGTACAATTTTTTTGCATTGATTTTGGAGAAAGTTTATTAAAATACAAAAGCTTTAAACAATAGTTTTAAAACATAAACTTTATTTTAAAAATGTATTTAAGTAATTTAGTTAAAGTACACATACTTTAAAATATTGTCTTCATTAAACGTGGAATCACAAATAATCGTAAGTCAAAGGTTTGAAATCCAAAGTTAGAGGTTGGAGTTCAGGCGTTTTTATTCATCTGGAAACCTCACTTAAAAGACATTACTACTAAAGCGTATATTCGCCTCAACTTATTAAAGCGTCTGACAGACACTACTTGGGGACATAACGCCGACACGCTTCTGAAAACGTACAAAGTGTTCCTTCGTCCAATCCTCGCGTTTGGTTTCACTCCCTGGCTGTCTGCTTCCTCTCAGTATTACGAAAAACTCAAAGTTCTTGAATGCCATGTCTTACGAATTGCCTATCGAGTTAAGCTTCCCAGCCCCACCCGAGAACTCTATGAGCGACTGTTTTCCTCACATTCTATACCATCTTGAAGATCTTCGCACCAAATACATCTGCAGCCACCTTGCACTCAATCAACCCCTTCTTCATGATACTTTTGAAGCACATGCTCGTAGTCCACCTCCATTGCTTACACCGGCTATTCCTACTCTTCTCGGTTTACTCTTCACTCTTTACCGCTTTACTCTTCCTCCAGACAACCCAGATTTCGCTTACTACCAGCCATATTGCACCGACGAAATTCTACCTTACATTTGGCCATCACATGCACAGTGAAACCTATTGTATCTAACAGGGCTCCCACCGTCTCTCATCAATGCCTAAAGTCGCCCCTAGGCGAGAAGCTAACCTGCATCTGTCTATCTAACAATTACCCCTGTGATGTGATGCGAAGCGCACTTCATTCTCATCCCTTAGCTTGTACCTTTCCTCATGATTATGATGTAAAGATCACAATGACCAAGGATGTAATAAAAATGTAATAAAAATTAATACAGCCGATAATAACTTCAATTAATGCATAACCTCTACGCTCCCAACCATCATTGTGCACAAACCCTTCTTGTTTAGATCATAACTCTTCCCCTACAGAGGGCGTAACCCTCTTCGAGTAATTGCTCACCAAAAAGTAAAATAAAAACGTTTTTATAGCTTTTGTGGCATTTTAATAGATAGATAAAGTTCGCAGTGAATGACTATAGATGATATAATGATCCTTATCACATTTCTTTAAACTTCTCTTTACTCAAACAGGACAAACAGCCTTTATCTTCGCAGCACAGATATGTTGAAAGAAAGCGTTTGTAGTTAGTTTTCATAGAGACAAATGCTAGAGGTTGCTGTGCGAATTTGTTTTGTTTCATTCTGAAAAGTATGAATCATGATTCTGAAAACTACAATTATGAATCATGATACTCGGGTGAACATAGTTGTTATTAAAGAACATTTCAGCTCGTATTTTTTCCTGTTTCTACATGAAATTTTGGATCCTCAAACAGGATTGGAAAGTACTTTTCTCTCTCTTGACTAATATCACAATGGCTTGGAACATGAGTTACGGAGAGACAGGAGTATACTTCAAGGTAGGTTGTATCTAATAAGACATTCCTTAATTGTGATGCAAAACCGAAATTATAAATTCAAGTACTCACCTAATCCTCCGGACAAGAAATAAAAACAGGAACACTTTTCAAGTACGAAAAACAATAATAAGTAAAAGTGGAACCGATCATGTAATCAAGTTTCGTTCCAAAATAAAATTTAGAGAAACATTTTTACTTAAGAAATAAGGTGAAAGTGTAAACATATATTATTGGAACACGGAAGGCCTTGGTGAAAATAAAACTGTTCGATAAACAATTCTTTCCTCATGGGGCCTTCAATTTCCGCAAACATGAAACTGTGAATGTTTGTAAATATATATATATATATATATATATATATATATATATATATATATATATATATATATATATATAAACCCTAGCAAATTCCACTATATCTATTCAGTGATTTCCACTCAGCGAGTATTTGACGGACTTAGTCTTCTGTTGGTGGCGTGCATAAAATGTAGCATACAACCATGGACCTCAGCGTAATGTAAGTGCGTTTCTATGAACTCTCTGTTAATCTTAAAGAAATGGACACATTACAGGCTTAGCTCTAAAACGAGAGTATGAACTCCGTGTCAATCAGGATCAGACCAGTGATCTTAATATCTCACCCACTTATGCATTGTGCGCAATAAGCTTCTTTTGTAATTTTATGGTGTTGGTGATTTCATTTATGTATTTACTCCAATAAAACCTTTTTTGTGGTGTTTATATAGAATCAGTCTGTTATCTTTCAGTATCCTGTACTACCCACATCAATCATTTAAATATGTTTTTTTTTATGTTTTAGTAGGTAAGTGTTGCCAGGGTCAGTCGAAGGGGCGCAACTTTTTGAAAGGGAATTTTTTGAAATTTCCTGAATTATCTCAAATTTTACTTTTCGTATATGTTATACACACATATGCAAGCTTGTTTGATTTGAAAATGAATGAAGTATGAATCATGACACTCGGATGAATAGTGCTGTAGTTAAAAAACTTATTTTAGCTCGTATTTTTTCACAATTTATAGTGCTGTATAAATGTTCTTTCTTTCATAATGAAATTGTATATATTAGCCAATACAGACTACTATCGAAACTTACGAACAATTAGCAACATTAGACTGATGTTGCCCCTCTTTCCCCCAATAAAACGAAAAATAAGTGGCCTTCTTTGGTCTTCAACCTACCTGTGCAAGTACAGAAGCACAAGGAATAACAAGCAGAATTAAGAGACTGGAGAACAAAGTAATTTCGTATATTCCATTGAAGCTGCGAATGAATGTAAAGGTTCCCTTATTTATAGAAGCCATTAGTCCAAACAAGTCAAAAATGAGTTCAGAGAACTTGTGAGCAATTGTGATTAATAGTCGAAATCCAAAGATAGAATTAATATCATCCACAACGTCACATAAAACATTATATATGTTCCGAAGAGTTTCAAGTTCATTTTGACATCGCAATCTTCCATCACTTTGCGGGAGACTGTTGCAAATATTTGACCTGCTTCCATGTATTGAAGAAGTTATGCACATTACTTTTGGCTGCAGAATCACATTTGAGCGCTGATTGTCTATCAAAAGTTTATTGAGTTGCTTTTTTAGTTGGCAAAATCTTTCACTGGCAGTGTAACAAACAATCACAAAGAAAACAGACGGAAGTACTTCAAAATACGGACTTATAGCAAGTAACAAACATATTAATCCTTCTTCCTTTAGATTCAGTCTTATCTCGAAACTGGTCTTTACAATTAAAGCAAAGATAATGATTCCTTGAACGATGATACATTTGCGAAAAACAACTGAATTTATCTGCTGCTTATTCTTCCAGTGTAAATCAATGCTGTTAATTACGTTAAACGTAACTATAAAAGCACTGGATTGTCTTATTGATGATAACATAATCAGCAATAATGCTAACACATTAAGAACTTCAAACGAAACACTAACAAAGACTTGCATATTAATTTGCTTGTTGACAGCTGTTGCTATCTGACCGTTGAGAGTCAGAATAAGACCAGTTATTATGAGAGCTGACATTAACAAGGAATATGCATACCAAACTTTTGATTTGAACAATTTTCTAGATACACCTTCAGCAACCACTGAACATGGCATTAATCCAAACGTTCGAGTAATGTAAAAAGATGGAGATATTGAGAATAACAGATCTACTGATGGTGACTTTGTTTTCAACATTCCTTTATGAGTATTCCAAATAATACGATACAAAAGTTCCTTGTAGCTAACCATGCACCTTGCTGGTTCAACGAAAATAAAAGGAAGCAGAATACCCTGTCGTGTGAAACGGAAACAAACGCAAAGTGTACACACTAGTTTGAACAACAGAATAACTGATATTATCAGCAGTTCTACTTTCGAAGAATGCATTAGCAGTGTATTGATACATTACTTACAATAATAGTAACTAAGACACATTTTAGTACAAAAAATAACTCATGCTTTTAACAAAGAAATGGATCTTAATGGTGGTTAATAACATAGATAGGCTTCAAATTAGTCTCTTTTGTGGAGGATGTCTGAATTTGTTATAATGGACTAAGCCATTAAGAACAGTAATGCCTATATGCATTTATGACATGTTATTGATTTTGTCATCGATTAGCAATTTCAATCCAATTTGAAGAACATGCTATTACTCAGTATTTGACACAAGAATAATGAATTGCTTCAAAATTTATTTTGTTTTGATAGTCGATGTGCCAATTTACATTTTGTTTCGTCAATTTATGATAATATTTGCAGTGAAAAAAAAAAAACAATAGTTCAACTACATATCTTGTTTGGCTTATGGAAAATTATGCCTTTTACTTTTAATATTGTTAATTTAAGTAGTAATACATTAATTTTTCTTTTATATAACGATTTACGTATAGGCTGTGGTAGCGTGTTTGCCATTACCGAACGAAATTTCTGGATTGATTCAATCTAGGGATTTCTTTCAGTCAAAAGTATAACACAATTAAAGAACAACTTTGGAATTAAGAGGTCATAATAAACCCCATTTTGGAAATCCATGTGAAATAGGTAGTGACGTATTTAGGATTTTGTTTCGGGGGAGGGGGCTTAAGCCTGATAGGCATTCCCCTAAATACTCCACTGGAAATAGGGTTGAGTGGTGATTCAATTTTTTGACTAGTGTTGTCTACAAGAGAAAAAAAATCGTCTCATCTCGGAAACAGGACGAGAAGAATCTTTTAAAATTCCAGATAAGAAGAGAAAAAATATCCAGTTCTTGAGCAGTGGTTTACCCGTGTTAGATCTCAAACACTAGTTTAATGTTACATGATTCGTAGTATAAAAGTTATAATTTTTTAAAGTAATTGTAGAACATAATCAAGAGCATTTATCGACGTTTAAAAATATGTAAAAATCTATGCACAATATACTTCAATAAGAAATATGGTGTAACCCTTTCGGCCCTGGTAACATATGTGTATGTTATACTTCAAAATTAACATAATTACTCTAGAGGATTCAAAATGGCTGATTTTTATGTCTTTGCATTCTTTGAAATTATCTGAATCATTTTCCGCTATTTGCCTACGGTTAGGAAGCTACGCACAATACTTGTAGGCGCTACTACGATGGACAAAGTTCAGCTATGTAGGCTGTACTATTTTTAGCGAAAAAAAAATTGAAGTAAGTAATTTTTCTGCTTTCGATTAATGTAATTTTGTATCTTCATACATGTTTTAACCCTAGTGTGCACAAATGTGTACGTTTCATAATTATGTAAACATGACAACCGCAAACAAAATGGCGATTGTAATTCATTTGTTAAGTCAAAAAGCATAATTGTGCAAAATAAAAACAAAAATCGATTAGTAAAAAAAAAATCAGGGCTGAAAGGGTTAAAGGGTTAACACATCATTTGTGGACCCCTCGCGACGGGAAAGGATTCTGATAACTTCTAGATGAAATTTTAAGAAATCAGGCCGCAAATTTTGTACATTATTTTTTTAAAAGAAAACGAGAAAAGAATCGAGAGAATCGAGACAAGACGAAAAAGAATTCTCTGAGAATCTAGACGAGACGAGACTTCTATAAAATTAATGAGACTGGGGAGAAAACCTGAAATTTCGTCTTGCCTCGTCTCGTGGGCAATACTGATACTAAGCAACTTGCTGTGCAGCGATTGGCTGGTCATAGCACTAGTCCTATCAATTCAAATTATAGTATATGCAATTTACCTGATTAGTATGTAGTTAGAGCACATCGTTTCCAAGGGTATAATGGATCATTCTTCAAGCAGTTCAGCTGATAGTTGCGTCAGTGGATATGATCCATATTGAAGATGAAATTTGCGTCACACTTGGTATACAGAAACTGACCATAGATGTTACATAATATTCAAATGGTAGGAAAAAGTTCAAGTTCATCTTAATGGTCCTTGAATCACTCCTGAAAAGATCTGCTGTATGTGGACAGGGGAATTGTTACATTGGATAACTGATGTTGTTATTTAGGATTCGCAGTATAAGATGGACTTCGTCATCTAAAATGTTTAAAATGTTTACACATACTGTACCTTGACAGTAATTTATTTTTTGAGAGTATTAATAGGACCAAAGAAATATAATAAAATGGCAACTCATCCCGAGACTCGCCGGGATGTGGAGCATACATCTCTTTTGGTAGTCGCCAGGTATAAACTCAGCCTGTTCTTTCAGAAAAGGAAGATAACTTATCAGACCATTCCATTTCTTTGCAATGCAAGGTGCAATCATCAGTGGTTCATATTTTGTATTCTCGGCGCCGCATTGGCAGCGGTGACCTGTGACTTCAAAACCTCAATTTGACCGCTTACGTTGAGACAATGGAGCTCTCGTATGCAATTGTGCTTCATTTGCTTTAAGTTCTTTCTGATAATTCTTTCAGCATTGGCGATCAATCTTATCTACGCTTGGTTTTAATTCATTATTCTTCCTCTCTTCATATGAAAGCTTGCTTCGAGTTATGTGTACTATCATTGGTATGTAGACCTGTTGGTATTGATACAGCCAAACACGTGCTTAAGCTAATCGTGCATCTACAATTTGCCTTCTTTTAAAATTTAGAGAGGTCTTCTAGTTGAACTAGCAGTGTCACACACACCTACATACTTCACCGCCTCGCGCATTACGCTCTATCACCCAACGCATCACAAATACAAGAGTTTCGCTGTGCACGAATGTTCAGTGCCATACTAACTCACGAAGATAACGTTTTGCAGTACTTGAGCATATCCATCAGTTTAATAACTATCAGGACGAATATAGAAAGGCAACTTTAGAAAAGTACAGTTAATCCGCTGCTAATTATCTTACATACTTCAAATTTGGAATAGCGTATCTACAATAATCTTTATGAAATTGTATTAAAATTAACTCTGAAGAGAAAAAATCCTCAATGAAAAATGGTAAAAATTCTCACATTTATCTTTTGAGCTATTAGGCCTAGCTATAGACAACTGAAATTTATTTCATAACGCAGACAAAGTCGTATCCAGTCAGTTTGAAATTTGTTTCTCAATCTTTGAATTTTCGTACAAGCTATAGCAATTGATATCAATAGTTGATATTATTTGAATTTTCATTACTTTGTAATATCGTCGTTCACCTTGTGTATATAAGAATAACGTTATATAAAACGTGAAATTGAGGCTTCGGTGTCTCAGTGGTAGACCTCTGGTGCCTCGGGTACCTATTTAAATTCAAGCTGCCGCCAAGTAACCAGTGTGGTGGAGAAACATTGTATTGTTGTGTTTTCTCGTTTCCTCCCACTTTTTTATTTCTACCATTATCATTCGTCTCATTATTACGGTCCTTCTTAGTCTCGGTGCACAATCGTGAGACATTAAACTTAATATTAAACTGCCAAATGTTATGTTTCCTTGTATTGTTTTTGAAATATAATTTCGAATAATTTTAAAAATAAGTATACCCACACAGCAACTTACGTATATTATACGTAAATATTAGGTAGATAGAGCTACTTTATAGATACGTAGATTTGTTACGGGTCATGTCTATATATTTTAAATCAGTGTTAGCCGTTTCCCAAGGCGTAGACAGTCATACATAAAATATACGGATATTATCCGTAGCGAATACACTCGTACATTAACTAGATGGTGTGTATGGCAACTAGTTTGCGCATACGTTAAGGTTCAGAGCAGGGGCGTCATTTCAGCTTACGCATGAGGGGGGCAAGTGTACCACCGACATAAGACTTTCACGTTTTGTACTAGTATATTAGTAGACAATCGATTAAAGTATATGTATTGCTCAAACTCTTAGGGGGGGCAATTGCCCCCTCCTGCCCTCCCTAAATGACGCCCCTGGTTCAGAGGTCATTGCTTGTAATAACCTATTGCTTGTTGCATTATTGCACTAAGTTCCTATTACATAACGACAATAGATGGTACCACTTCCGCTCATGTAAATGTTGTCATACAACTCCTAGGCTTTCAAAACTATTTTCGTGACTGATTACAGAAGAGACAGCATGTTATTCGCTACTTGATATAAATGCCAAATATAGTACGTAAAGCCTTGGTCATAGCATATAATAATAAAAATTGCAAATTCTCCCTGTCAGTTAGTAGTTATTTGTGATTTGCTCGGAAGGCCATTTCCTTTGTGTTACATCAACAAACATCTTCAGGAAGCTATCGATCTATACACATCCTGGTGTTCCAAATGGCGATTTAAGATCAACGCCGACAAAACTCAAGCAATTGTTTTTGTGCCTCCTGGCAAACGCACTAGGGTCCACCGCAACCCAACACTGCTGAATGTTTACATTCACGGAACATGAATTCCCACTTCCAACACAGCCAAATATCTAGGACTTCTCTTGGACAAACATCTCACCTGGAGACCTCAGTTAAAATCTATTTTGTCCAAAGCCTATAATCGAATTAACCTACTCCGTCGCTTGACTGGCAGCAATTGGGGTCTGAAAACCTCTACAGTTCTCACTACGTATAAAGTCTTTCTCCGACCAGTACTGACTTACGGATTCACAGCCTGGATACCTGCAGCACCTTTCTTTTATAAAAAACTACAAATATTAGAACATCATGCCTTCAGAATCGCTTACCGTATATCCTTACCTAGCCCCACTGCCGATCTCTATAGTCGCATTACTTTTCCCACACTTCTTTCCCACATAGAACATCTTCGCTTAAAATATATCACTGATCGACTGACAATGAACTACCCTCTACTCATGGACACAGTATATACTGCAGCCGACTTCGTTACTCTCACACCATTCCGCCCCACCCCTCTATCTCTGCTTTTTACCCTTTATCGATACACTGTCCCTCCGAATCACCCCGACATTCCTCTTCTTGATGCATTTCATCTCGATATTCATTCACATTTCATCTTTCCATCATATCATCCACAGTAATCCTACTGTACTAACAGGGCACCACCTGTCTTACATCAATGCCCCGCGTTGCCCCGGGGCGAGAAGATAACCTCACTTGTTTTTCTAACCTCACCTATGTGTTGTGATGTGTATTGCACGTACTCATTACTTTCATACCACATAATCATTCCATATCTACCTATGCTAATGTTTATGATCAAAAGATCATAAAATCCAAGGACAATTAAATGTTAATAAATAAATGAATAAATAAATAAACCAATATCACTTATCCCAACAAAAGTAGTTCATATTCCATTTTCCCGATTACCTCTTCCCGAGTCGAGGGCGTAACCCTTGGGTGGGGCTACCTTTGGGCTAGCAAAAAAAACCTTTGTGTTATACCTAACCAACCTAACCTCTCTTGTGTTATTGTGTTGGCGAGTACCAGGTATTGCGATACGTACCTGAGAGCATAACACAAATACAGCACTTAGAGGATTGGCGAAAGTTATCGCTTTCCAACGGTTCCTTGTCTTTTGAGCTTCATTAATCTTATCATTTTTTTCATTTTCTCTCATATTCGTTTGGGCTTTGGCGGACTCTGGCAATGCCTCCTGGACCTTAGAATCTTGTTCAAGCAACTCCATTGAACATTAGCCCACATGGTCGCCAAAAAACACAACCGCGTATTGTTACCGGCACTACATGTCTAGTACAAACTGCCACCACTGTTCCTACAACTTATGCAAACTGTGTAACTACCGGACAACGAATTCCATCCAGATCTCTCTGACGGTGAGCAAACATTAGATCCGAAGAAACAACGCCTAACACCAACAGCAGATCCTACTGCTGCTAATGTCAGCACCAATATGGATTGGGTATCCACTTCCACTGGAAATTAATCAACATTACACCAAGAAACAATTTATAACTTCATGTTATCTGATTACGATCCAAAGTACGACACAGTTTGCGCTGTCTTTCAACAACTAGTAAAGTATGTTTCTCGTCTGGAAATACGACAAATCATCAAGACGCGCCGGGGCATTATCCTGAAATCGACAAATCCGAACTTTGCCACACATGTCCGCAACAAGGCTACTTTCGAAATTTTGGGGTTGAAAGCAAAAATATCAACTTCAAGCGGATGAAAAACACCACCTTCACCACGACGTCCTCCAATGTTATCAGTCGTCATACATGGCGTGGAACCTGAATTCACTGATGAGGAAATTTACTCCGAATTACATCAAGAAGTACTACCTGCCAAGCGTTGTATATATATCAAGAACAACCAGGGTCCAACACACTTAGTCCGCGTTCTTACTGATCAACAACAACTGATCGTCCAACTTCTTCTTCACTGCGTCTCCTACTTCTTCTGCATATATATACCGGCGTCGTTACAAGGTGGAACCATCTCGCACAGGAGCACCTCTGCCTGTTAGATGCGAGAAATGTCAACAATACAATTCCCATCCAAATCTGAGTGTCCGAACACCATCAAATGTGGCTGCTGTTCACTTGAACATCCTACAAAAAACTGACCTAATCTTAAGCAACCACCACATTGTGTTCGATGTTCTGAGGGACACCCTACCTATAGCTACAAGTATAAAGCTAAGCCTAAATCCGATCCAGCTAAGCCAGAACTTGTTGTACCGATACGCTCTGTTGACACTCCAACACCGCCAGCAAATTCTCTGCGTCATCCAATAACTATTGAAGACCTATTACGCTTCCTCACTATTTCTTTACAAAATAGCCATCCTTTTGATCGCAATCATATCCTGAATCAGATCAACTATGCAGCCAAATTACTGTTTAACTTACAATTTCATGCTATCTATTCAGGACCTACAGTTCACTTTCAAATTCAACCACTCGAAGTCTACGTTTAATATGAGTACTTCTACATACGCTGGCATACTACTTACCATTATGGCTTATAACTTACTTTTTCTTAACATTCGATCAGTCTTAACACATCACGTGCTCTTTACACAACTTCTTCAAGAAGAACAAATTGCATCCTTTGCACTTAACGAAACGTACCTCGCACCACATCTGAACTGTTACTTTCCGAAATATCACTTACTCCGACATGATGCTCCATCTGGTCCAAGAGTTTACATAGGTACAGCTATAGGTGTCAGCCAACGCCTTCCTTATCGAGTAGTCAAGGTTCCACTTCCGCTCACACTCCACCTTCCCGAGCATAATGTCACGACTATTTATTTACGAGGCCGTACTGTCACCTTTGTCACCATATATTTTCGTCCAGGCAAAGCAATCAACTACGACTTCTTTCGATATACCGATTCTACCTTTCGGCACTACATTATCATGGCGGACCTAAACATTCATAGCCATTCACAACGGGACAAAACTACATTTCTAGACTTTCTTCACACAAAAACAGTTGCCGAGCCTACACGCCCCGTCAGCAATACTACTCCTGATGTTGTAATCACATCAACATGTCTCTCTGAGTATACAAATCTGTGTGCTTGATTCTATAGGTAGCGATCATGTGCCTATCAAACTTGCACTTCACTGCTCTCCTCGCTCTCAACCTGTGCTACTTCCTCAGAAAGTATTCTGTTACAAGCGAGTTAATTAGGAACAATATCGCACCGATCTGAACAATGCTACTAAAACCCTACTCATGCCTACCTTCATACCAAAAACCTATATATCAGGAGAGAAAACAATCTCTACCACTAAATTATGATTACTTCCCCGAATAGTATATTTGATGTAGTTTCCACGTGAGTTACATTATAATGGAGTGTGCAGATCTGTCATGCACGGCTATGTTTGTAGGTAGTCAGTCGGCATTTCGAGTTTACGTGTGATTGGTAAATGACAAAATAAATTAGTTTTGACAAAGATCAAATCAAAGAGCTGGTGTCTCAACTCGCGCAAAGGCATGCACTACTGGGGCATTCAAGGCTAGTCGTATTGAAAGTGTGTAGAGGATATTGGCAACTGAGCAAATCTCTAACCATCCCTCGATAAACCTGAAGAGAATAGCACAACATTGATTGTTCAGCGTGAGTGCTCTATTTAGCAACTGGTACTTGATCACGGGAGTAGCATATTTTATCAGCGTACTACTCAAAGAAATTTGTAAAATCAAATAACGCCCTTCCTAAAAGTTTTCACTACACATTTGGACATATCATGTATTCAAGCACAGTCCCTAACTTACTCATTTTCACTTAGGTTCAGGTTCGCCAACAGCTCACCTAGTGACTCCAACATGCAAAGTGTACGATAAAAGACTTCAAGAAGAGCTATTGGGTTGATAAGTCATGTACTTCACTATGTGAATCGACGTTTTTCCATGGAGCTCAGTTTGATAGTCTTTATGTGACGAAAGATGTATGGCCACCATCGCATTTACTACTGCCAAGATTTAGGTCGCCCGAGGCGAAAGAATGACTAATTCTCTTGCGGGTATGTTCCCTTGGCAAATTGAGTGAATTCAACTATGTTGCAGTTGTCCCCCTGGCGATGTTATCTTTCAAGACGTTGATGCATATCAATACACCCTATTCAGGAATGGCTCGAAGAACTCACTGCGGATTTCCAGCATCTTTCATGCTTCCTGAATTCAACGGATCTCAACTATTGAACAATCTAGAACAACATATGGAATATCCCTAGGGCACATCTTTTCAAACACGTGTACGTAGACAAACTAAGTTTATAAAAAAAATGCCTTTAAATAAATAGCAACATATTGTTATTACCTGTTTCATCTTATTTTCGTAAATAATGGTAAATAAAAGCATACGCATAGCCCAAAACTGCAAAAGTGACAGTATTGTCATAATTGATAGCCTCTATATTTTAAAAGGTTCTTGTATAAGAGATTAATGAGCTTTAATTGTTGTCTGACTCACCTGCTCAGCAACTGAAACACATGGGAAAACAAGCAGACCTAAAAGAGCTGCACCCAAAGTAGCTTCGTACGTCATGTTAAATATAGCAACAGGTACAATGTTATGCTTGTCGAAATTAAGAGTTACTGCAAATAAGTCCAAAACAATTTCGAAGAATTTATGAGCAACTGTTACCAACAGTCGAAATCCAAAGATAGAATTTATTTGATCCACAGCATCACACAAAATGCTGTAATTATTACGAAGTTGCTCCAGTGTACTTGGATAATGGATTACATTTTCATCTTGCTGTAAAAGTCTACTAATGTTTGCGCTGTTTCCAGGCATTGTACATCTCACTGAAATGTTTGATCGCATTCGAGATCTTACCTGGTACTCTGATTGCAATGTGAATATCCATAATTGATTTCTTATTAAATATTGGGATAGATCCCCTTTCAGTAGCCAAAATTTGTTTTTCACAACATAACACACAGTGGCAAAGAAAATGGCATGAGTTATTTCAAAATACTGTGTCGCAATCATCACAAAGCAAATAAAACCCTTACTCATATGTTCTACCACTTCAGTACTGATTTTCACACTTACTAACATTAATATAAATACTATGATCATAGTAGATTTACGACCGACCGATGCTCGTTGCTTGTTCCATTTTTCCTGAACGTTGCTAATCATGTTAAAAGTGTCGATGAATGTACCCGTATGTATTATTGATGATAGTATAATCACAAACAGCGTTAGGACCTTTAGGACCTCGAACACAATATCACCTACTCTTGCGAGATTTATTCCTTTGTTGATAAGTGGTATTGCTTGAATGTTCAGAGTCACTACAGCACTAGTTAGTATGAACGTAGACAACAGCAAAGAGTACACATACCAAAATGTTGATTTGATTAATTTTGTAGAAGTGGTTTCAGCAACAGCTGAACAGGGTAACAGTCCAAGTATCCGGGTAATATAAAAAGTAGGTGATATTGAAAGTAAGGTGGTCCAGGATGACTTTCTTTCGGCCATTGCTCTTGTGTTGTAGCTGAGTAATTTCTTCTCTTAACAAAATAATTGTTTTAAAAATCCTTATCGAGTTAAGAATTTCAATTACAATGGCCCTGTGACATTTCAATATTTCTAACACGAAGGAAAATGACTTTCAATTCTGTCACTCAATATTTTGACTGACAACTACAGGACGTTTATATATATATATATATATATATATATATATATATATATATATATATATATATATATATATATATATATATATATATATATATATATATATATATATATATAAACACTTTACTTTAAACTCATCAGAAGGTGTAGTTTGTCTTCAAAATTATTGCCATATATAACGAAAATTGAGAATAGGTTGGAAAAGAGTATTCCTTTCTTTATTGACTCTTTTAAGGGTGTGACAAACTATAAATCAATTTCAATTTGTGGACTGTCGTACGCAGTAATTTCTTTACTTAATATTGGTCGATATATATTATCGATTCTAATTTACTAATGGCTACTATTCTTCATATTGAAACAGCCTTATTTAAAGAGGCTGTAATATGTCTTTTACTTCAGAAAATGAATTGTTCTTTCTAATCTTTCCTAACTAGCGCGACTTTAAAAAAAACAGTATACTGATTATTATATGGTATATGAATCATATGGTATAGTAATTTATTTTCGTTGTGGAAGAGTTTCCGATTAAAACTGGTTTCCTTGGATTTCAATAGTTTAACAATATAAATTAATTAAATGGAGTTATACAGTATTGAGGAACTGTATCATGAGGGACGTGCTGGAGGGTATGGTGGCAGGAAAGAGAGGGAGGAGGCGAAGAAGACTATAATTGACGATGTCAAAACAGAAGACGAAGAGGTTAGTGGATGACCGTGGAGCATGAAAGCTTCTCAGTTGCAGCAAGTGACCTGCTAATAACGGCAGAATTCCTATGATATGGTGATGATGATGATGCAGTATTGAGATATCATGAATGTCACAATTGGAGCATTACAGCAAATAACGCTGTATAGTACATTTTCGAATATGCTCAGTTACCAGTGGAATCACGCTCTGTATGGAACATGGTTGACATGCACTGAAAGGCTCGTTTTCCAAAACAAATGGAGTTTTATGTCCCACGGTTATGCCGGCTAGGCAAAAGGAGATGGTGATGAGAAATGAATGCAATGGTGGAATGAATAAAGTGAGAGGAAACGGGAGAACATCCAGGAAACCATTCCCCAACTAATGATACTAGAATGCTCACAAACTGCTCTTTGAGAAGTGGAACAACGCTGTATTCCAGGAGAAATCTACTAGTCCAGTGCATTTATGTTTTAACCTGGAATTTAATAATAACAAGCTGAAAATTATGTGGATGCTCAGAATGTTGTCCTAAACAACATACAACAAAATCTCAAGAAATTTTGCTTGGGAAAATAAGATGTCACATTATTAAGATAGCCGCCAGGAGAATATATTACTTGATTGTAAAACGTTATGCCTTATCTAAGTTTCATCGTAGAAACTTCATTCTTACTTCATTTGGTGGAGAATAAATTAGAAATCGTCATTTTTAATGAACGCTTGTCATACAATGTCCCTTGAAATATGGAGCTTTAAAATGAAACACATGAGTATTCTTAACTTCTGTTTCAAAGATTTAACTGTACTCAACTTTAAAACGAATTAATATCCTAAAGTAATCGTTACTTTCAATTTCAAGAGCTTTCAAATGCCCTCAAAACCATTCTTGAATCTGTAAAACTAACCGAGCTCGTCAATTTTAAGTAGACTTAGTAATCGATTATTTCTAAAAATTATCGCAATCATGTTTTACTAATAACAATTACAAAATTTGGGATAATTTGTGCTATATTCCACCATAAATAAATCTGAAACATATAGCTTAAAAAATCTTCTTAAGAAGCAAGTGTATGACCATTATCTTTCGGAGACTTATTGTGTGAATCATGGGAAATATTTCTCTATTTAAAAAATTAAATTAAATTCAATGGATTACATGTTCCATATTGTGATGTATGATAGAGACAGTACACGGTCTTTTTCCTCGTCTTTTTATAACAAAAGTTTTATACCTCTATAAGTTTGGCTTGTCCATCTCGTTACCTTTCATGCGTAAAAATTGTCCAAAAATGTAAATCCTCTTTAATGATGTTTTATTATTTTGTCTAGTTATTTGGTTGCGTATAGAGATTCATTCCTTTTTATAAGATAAAGATTCATTGATACATCCTTTCAAAATTTTTTGAGGGGTACATATGACTACCCCTTAAATTTAAAAAAAAATGTCAAAAAATAATATTTGGTACATGTTCTCTGAGACCCAAATATATAATTCTGTAAATTTAGGTGGGCTGCTTACCCCATTTTGTGGATAAATGATTGTCAAATATTTATATTACCATGTGGTCGATAATTGACCTAACATTTTTTGATGAGGTTTTAACACTTATATGATTACATGGTTAAATAGATGGGTTTATTCTCTTTCATGCAATATACGTACGTTGATGCACTCCACTTAATTCTTGGGACGGATATATTGGCTCACCTTTAAATTCAGAAATTATGAAAAAATTGGTAAATGTAGTCTAGAACTCGAATATATATTTTTGTAAATTTGGATGATCAGCTTATCAACCTCCAGGCCCGTGCTGGCCCACCGGGACACCGGGACATGTCCCGGTGCGCCCTCCGAAATATCACAGTATAAATAAAAGTACAAGTTTTTATTAATAAATTCTTACAGTTTTATTGGTAAAAAACCCGTGAAAGGTGCAGTGCGCCCTTTACATTAGGCGCCCTTCCGAGACCACATCAAAGATGAACGATGTTATTTACTCTTCTGTATAGCACAGTTCTGTACAATAAATACACACAGTTACTGTTGGCGAAGAATCCGTGAAAGGTACAGTGCGCCCTTTACATACGGCGCCCTACGAAACATCACATTATAGATAAGTGGTTTTAGTTATCCTGTATACCAGCTTTGTTTAATAAATTGAAATGCTGACTGGTAGTACGGAACCTGTGAAGAATACAAGACGCCCTTTACATAAGATGCCCTGAGAAATATATCACATTATTTTTTTTTTTTATTTTATTCTTCTGTATTTCAGTTTTGTATTATAACTTCATACAGTTGCTATTGGCAGAGAACAGGTAAAGAGTATAATCTAACTAACTAACTAACCAACTCTATGGCCCATGGAACCCGGAGGTTCAATGCCGCGTTCACAAAAGCTCTCCACTGATTTCTATCCTTAGCTAACTGCATCCAGTTTCTACTTTGTATTCCAATTTCTGCGAGATCCATCTTAATATTGTCCTCCCATCTGCGCCTAGGTCTTCCTAATGGTCGTTTTCCGATTGGTCTTCCAGTCAAGACTTCGAAAGCGTTTCTACTTTCTTCCATTCTAGCTACATGACCTGCCCACCTAAGCCTCCTAGACTTGACGACCCTAACAATGTTGGGTAAACCGTATAAATTATGTAGTTCCTCGTTATGAAGTTTCCGCCATTCCCCATTCCCGTTCCTCTTGGGTCCGAATATTCGTTTCAGGATCTTGTTCTCAAATACTTTCAGAAAGTTATATAGCTATAAAACGAAACAATGTGATACATCAAGAATAGTTCGGATAGTCAAACGTACGATGTATTTACGTAATACTACACTGACACTAGTCTCTAATTGACGATTTTTACGGCATCGAAGCTTTCACAGTCTTAATATGCATCCATATATCCGAGCATATTGATTGTTTCTGTGTGTTTTAAAGCAGTGTTCGGATAATCAGTACCTGTTGTATTTCTGAAATAAAGCTGTATTAATTTCCGTAAAATGTGGTCTTCCTGTCACCACCGCACGGCGCGTCCTCAGGTTGTGGATCGAGGAGAAGGCCTCTGGGATATAGAGGTTAGCTGCGAATATACTGAGTAAGCAGTCGTGGACAGACAAGGGGTGATAATCCAGCTTGAGAATTTGGTGTGAGGCTAACAACCTTATCCATTAAAAAAAGGGGGATTTTTCAGATAAGTTCGCAGAATCCTCGGATCAGAACTGATAACTTGGCACGAACTCCGCAAAGTAAAATCGACATGAGATTTGAAACATGAAGTCTCTATAGGACAGGCGCGTTAAAATTTGTAAAAATTGAGTTTAGAAATAGAGGTTGGACCTAGTGTGATATCAGAAAGTTAGATGAGAAGGAAATGGAGAAGTCAAGTCGGGAAATTTTACGTTCTTTTACGGGGAACAAATTAAAAATTACCAACTAGAAACAGGGCTTTCCGTTCACAAACGAATACGTAATATCAGCAATTACATAGGTTGAGTTTGTTAATGATAGATTTTCTTTTACTTCTCTTAAGGGTCGGTGGTGTAATATTATTGTTTTAAATGCACATGCCCCAACAGAAAATAAGGATGGCGATTTAAAAAAGACAGTTGTCACGAAAAAAATAGAACGGGTATTTGATCATCTCCTTGCAATACCATATGAAAATTCTGTTAGGCGGTTTCAATGCGAATGTAGGACCAGAGGGTATTTTTAAACCGATTATAGGGAATAAATGTTTGCATAAGGAAGGTTGTGACAACGGCGTTAGACTTGTGAACTGTGCAATATCCAGAAACCTTATCGTGAAGATTACAAATTCCAACATCGCGACATTCATAAATATACTTGGACCTCATCAGATGGAAAAACACATATTCAAACTGATCATGTTTTAGTAGACAAAAAAGAGCAGTCTAGCACAACTAATGTTCGGTCGTTCAGAGGAGTTGATTGTAATAGTAAGAGAGAGACTATCGTGGAATAAAGGAAATATTCAATATCTGAAAACGGAGCGATATTTTTTAAAAATAGAGGAGAGTCAGGTGAGAGGGGAGCCAGATTGAAGTGTCGAATAGATTCTCGGTTTTAGAAGGTTCGGAGTGCACTAGTGTTAAAGATACTTGGTTGAAATTAGAGAAATTAAAATTTCAGCAAAAGAAATATTGGAGCACGCAGAAATACGTAGGAACAAACCATGGTTCAACCAGGAATGTACTAAAGTAGCAGAGAAGAGAAAACAAAAGAAACTGTAGGAATTTGTAGCTTAAAATAAAAAACGATAATCATGTCTGTTGCGCTGTATGGTTGCGAAACATGGTCACTGACACTGAGGGAAAATCGCAGACTGAAAGTATTTGAAAACAAGATTCTTAAACCAATATTCGAACTCCAAAAGGAACGGGATGGGGAAAGGCGGAAGCTTCATAACGAGAAACTGCATAATTTTATACCGTTTACCAAACATTGTTAGGGTCATCAAGTCTAGGAGGCTCAAATGGTCAGGTTATGTAGCCAGAATGGAAGAAATTAGAAACTCTTTCGAAGTTGTAACTGGAAATCCAAATAGGAAAATGACCGTTAGGAAGACCGAGGCGCAGATGGGAGGACAATATTAAAATGGTTCTCGCAGAGATTGAAATATAAAGTAAAAACTGGGTTCAGTTTTCTAAGGACAGAAATCAATGGAGAGCTTTTGAAAACGCGGCAATGAGCCTCCTGCATCCATAGGTGCTGTATTAAGTTGTTGATACATTTAGCTTCTTTTTACTTGAGAGAAATGTTATTACAGAAACAAGAATGTTTTTCTGTAGTAAAGAGGATTTCGATTCGAGGTTAGCTATTTACGTTAATACTAAAACAAATTTGGTGGTGATTTTGATATAAAATGGCACCCATACTTTCTTTCAAAGTCTCTCTCTCTCTCTCTCTCTCTCTCTATATATATATATATATATATATATATATATATATATATATATATATATATATATATATATTCATGTTTGTATGGGCGCCCTTTTAGTAGACTTGTCCACCGCCCTCATTAGTATCCCAGCACGGCCCTGCTCATAGCACAGTTAATATTCGTGTGTAGGCTTCAGTGAGTTGGAATATCACTGCTATCAGCCGGTTTAGACTACTGAGCAATTATCATATCAAAATGCCTCAAAATGCTATTAAATAAAGATATTATCGCTCGGATTAAAAGAGATCTTCGAAATCAAATCTAAATAACAACTTACCAAAAAGAGAGGAGCGATTATGATTCGCTCTATCGACTTCCACATATGTTATATCAAAACAATAAAAGGTTTCAAAGTAATTTAAAAACTACTTGGGAGGTGATTCCCTTTACAGTCAAGCGACTTGATGGAAAAGGAAATGCAAGCGATAGGTACATGAAATCTTAAAGAAACTGATGCAACCCACCTGAGATCCGTGGTCCTACCTGCCAGCACTCTGGAGTCGAGATGTTGAGACTCCTTGGGTTACCACCGGCGTTGCCATAGATATTTTGTACACACCAAATAACACATTTCAATTAACGCACTAAAGCACACTGTTGTTATAATTACTCATTTGTATTTCGAGCGGTTGAAACACAAGAGCAGGATAGACGGACGATGACCAGGACTGCGTACAGGATGATGTTGTCACTGTTCTCCGTACAGAATTAGAGGTCTTCGGAATATTGGAACTCCGCACAGGCTGGTCTTCTTCTGGATCGAATATATTGGAATAGAGGCGAGACGAATGGTAGAACTCAGCACCCGGACAAAATGGTATCCAATGGGATTTCACTCCACATGTCGTTTGCTTTCCCCAATAGACTATAGCACTCGCACGCCCATAAATGAGGCGTTAATAGATGTTTCAAGAAAAACGAGGAGAGATTCGGATAAATAAGTATTGATAATTTAGAATGACGTAAGCATGTAGTTCGAGGTATTAAGAGTTTTATTTGTCGACTCGAATAAGTCCGTGGACTTGATACAACAACAATTGACTTACTACATGAGGTCTCGAGAATTATGTAAATCAGTCTTAGCACAACTAGACGGTAGCTGACGGTTGAGGAAGCATTTAGGAACCGAAGTAGTGAGAATTAAAAGTTTAGGTGGACTGCATACTCACAGGTTGAAAATTAGTACTGCACAACTGAAGTTAACACTGCTGAATGAATTAGCGATAACACACGCGCTGTTCGTACAAGATTAAGAGATGGAAGTTCTTAATGAAGCGACCGCGGTATGAAATTATTCGCTTCGTACGCCTTGTGATGTTAAGAGTCAATACCGACGCGACAACTTTCCGATAGCACTTCGATGCAGCGACGGACAGTAATTCCTCGTGAGCAACTTAGTAATCTTCTCCCGAAGGAGTAACAGACTTAAAGTCCGCGTGTCAACGTCCCGGCGTAGTTCCCCTTAGACGATGGAGGCCCCCCTGAACGGGAAGACAGCGTTTCCACGTCGGTTAAAACGCAACAGAATTTCCCCCACAAGAGAGAGCGTGCACTCGGGTTTTGTTTAACTGTTGTCAATTGAACTCGGCACTACTGCAGTGGCGGGTGAATACGGGGGTAAGCCTTAGTATTACCTGATTGAATTTTTAATTATCTGGAAAACGAAATTGAGGTTCTGAGTTTGCGCAAAACAACAAGAGGCTTTTCCTAAAAGGTTCCTTTACATGAGATAATTTTTTTATACAGAAACCTGATAACTTTAAGAGGGTTTGGGTACCAAATCTCGCTGCCAGAACCTCGCCTCCCAAAACCTCGCGGCCCAAAATCTCGCCGGGCCGAAACCTCGCCTGGTCAAAACCCCGCCTGGCTAAAACCTCGCCTCTCAAAACCTCGCGGCCCAAAATCTCGCCGAGCCGAAACCTCGCCTGGCCAAAACCTCGCCACCCAAAACCTCGCGGGCCAAAATCTCGCCGGGCCAAAACCTCCCCTTGCCAAAACCTCGTCTTCCAAAACCTCGCGCCCCAAAATATCACCATACTCAAAATCTCGCCTGACCAAAAGCTCGTTGTAACGATCTCGCGACACGCCTGGTCTAAATTAAGCGAGACGTAGTGTCGCCTGGGAAGAAATGTCGTCAGGATAAAACCTCTTCACGACGATTTCTTCAATGTAGAATGTGCTATATATTACGATATGTATATATTTAGTAATAACACATAATTACATTAAAATAATGACAACAAAAAGTCTAATGGATGCTTTGAAAATCTATATATATAAACATTAAATGACTATGTTACATTATACCTCTTGAGCCATTCTACCGATCTCAATCAAATTTTCAACATAGATGAGGTTCGAGCCTAGGATATCTTTTATAATTTCACTTTGTTGGCACAACAAAAGGGAGGGGGAGTGGGAGATATATATTTTGGCCCACGAGGTTTTGACGGCGAGGTTTTGCCCACGCAATGTTTTGGGTGGCTAGGTTTTGGCCCGGCGAGATTTTGTCCCGCGGGGTTTTGGGCAGCGAGATTTTGGCCCGGCGAGATTTTGTCCCGCGAGGTTTTGGTCGGCGAGGTTTTGGGCACGCGAGATTTTGGGCGGTGAGGTTTTGGCCACGCGAGATTTTGGGCGGCGAGGTTTTGGTCATGCGAGATTTTGGGCGGCGATGTTTCGGCCGCGAGATTTTGTCCGTATCCCCTTTAAGAGGTTGACATTCGACCTCATGTTTACAAAGAGTCACGTCTGGTTACAGAAAGTAGAATTTAGTATGACAATCTTAATTACTCTATGGCTAGCCAGACACATTATGATCCAAATAAAATTTGGAAAGTTTAAACCTTACAGGTGCACTGTAAAAATAATAACTTAGAAGCTATGACCATTTGTATTACTGTATTTGTGACTTTTCTTAGACCATGATATAACGCTACCAATGTTAAGAGATGGCGTTAGTATCAACGTCTATCAGACTAAACAAAAGTACGAGCAGTGACAAACTAGCCAGTGAAAGGATTAGCCAGTGAAAAACGCTGAAACAGACGACAAGCCAATCAGCATGTTCGTTATTATCCCCAGTTATCCTCAATATTACTCTTTGAAATATATCATATAACTTCCATTTATTCTGCGCCTGTCAACTATAACTCCATCTGGCGATAATTGATGCAACTACGTGAAGAATTCGTAGAGTAACTGCTAATGTTTCAAAGTTAATCTACAATGTTGCCACATTGTAAATTTTTAGTTCTCAGTAGCGGCTGAATGAGGCTGCGAAGGGTATTTCGTCATATAGTATTTTCGCTTTATTTTGACCTGTGTTCTGTGGTCCGTGGGCGCCATTTTTAGAACACCCGATATATATATATATATATATATATATATATATATATATATATATATATATATATATATATATATATATATATATATATATATATATATATACAGAGAGATAGATAGATAGATAGATAGATAGATAGATAGATAGATATAGATAGATATAGATATATACGCATTGGGACTTTCGTAATTTCTGAACATATACTCAAAAATTGATATAACACGAAACAGTTTGAAATCCAGCTGTTTATTGAAATATCAGACAGACTACAGCAACACGAAATTGTTCTTCACATTGTATTTTATTGATTGAGTGTAAGTAATTTCCAAGAATTGTCGTAATTAAACGCTCTAACTACCACTCGGGTTGCATTTTATGCTTAATGAATTTGCGAATGTACCGTAATTATTTAAGAGTAACTGTTAACTATTTTGTATCAATTAATCGATTCAGTATCGATTTTGTTTTATATTCCAAGAAAATTCATTATTCTGTTCTTTTAGCTACAATTTGCACCTTACGTAGTCCTTTAAATAAAATACAGTGGATTGTCACCACTAGATAAGCATTTGAAGAAAATAAGTATTAAAGGGTGTCTCGTTTCATATATTTTGAAATGAATTCTTATAGTATTGCTTGGGCATTAGCTCCTTTAATTTTCATTTCTAAGCTTGTAGGAATATGCCCATTATCATGCGGGCTTATGAGATTTACGATGGTTGTAATTCAGTTAGTAATTTCATCGTTTCTAGGTTATCAGATTTTCCTGCACATATTGAAAGGAGAGAATGCTGAAGTTGCAAATTATCAAATTGTCACTAATGGTGTATCGTTAGTAATTACTTGCTTGTCGTTTTCTGGCTTCTTTATATTACACGTGAAGAACTACAGGTATTTTGGTTATATCATGAATCGCATGTTACTTCTTGACAAGGGTAGCCATAAGGATGTGAAGAAAATTCCACACAAGATAAGGAAGTTCGTAATTGTACAAATAGTGTATGTGATTGTACAATGCACGTCAATGATTGTTTTAGTATCATTACAGAAGGTTTCTGTGAATATTATCTTTAGTGCACTATTGTCAGTCTTTCGAGATATTGCTTTGGAGAATAATTTCACTTGTATGGTTTTTGCTGCAAAAGAGTATATATCATCAATTAAAGTTTCCTTGATTTCTTATAAATATAATGAAACAACCTCTTCATATAACTTGATGTGTACATCGGTCAAAATTACTGATTTTAGTGAAACTATTGTACATTCACACAGGATTAAACCATGTAACTGGAACCATGTCGACAATAGTTCTATGCAAAATTTACGTGTTATTCATAACTACGTGTGTATAATCGTGAAATTCATAAATAAAGCATATGGTTTCCCTTTGTTAACCAATATAGTTTCACTGGTGATGGTATGTATGTGTGCTACCTACTACAGTATTTTTCTTATTACCCAACAGCCGCATGCTCCTATTGGGTCATTTATAATGGTTGTTTGGTATCTAATATTACATGTAATTAGGATTGGTTTAATAACAATGGTATGTTCATCCATCTCCAATGAAGTAAGTTGTTAAAAACTATTTCTCTATTCTTTATCTTATATACATAGTTATTACTGTGTGGCAAAATTAATAATTTATAAATTTTGTTAATGTTTTATGCCGAAATTTTGATTTAGAAGGTTTAATTCAAGAAAAATTTTCCGTACATTATTTGAAATTCTAAGTTTTCTAGGGTTTATTTATTTATTTATTCAAGTACAAATACTATGTCATTTCTTGAAATGCTGTTTAATCGTTTTACATCTATTTTAAATTATTTAAAATTTTGTTTTAGGAACAAAATATTCTGGATGAAATTCATAAGCTGACAAATAGTGAAATGGAAGAACATGTCAAGAAAGAGGTAATTTTAGGATTTATTTATAACATTAGTCACTTGCTAAACCAATATTAATATCTGTGTTCTAAGGTGTACTTCTACACATAATACTTAAATATAGTGTATCCTGCTTTAAGAGTGTCCTTACACTAATATTTCTTCATGATACACTTAATTTCCTTACGTTTCAAGGACAAGTGAATCATTTTTAGTAGAAAGAGTAGTAACTTTTATCAAATACAATACAAGCTTCTGGTAGACAATATCATATCTATTAATATTCTCTGTTTTATTTTAAATTTCTGAAGTATGATATCTATAAGTGTAGGAAGTCTTATAGAATAGCTATGTACGTCCGACCATCTGTTGACACACATCAGATTAAAGAAAAAAACGAGAAGTTATTTTCTGACACGTATTCAGCGTCCTTTCATCTCCTCTCTTAACGCACTATTTAAACCGTAATCAGGAGAAACTAACCATTTCTGGTTTTAATGTTAATTACCATAGAAGGAAATAGTAATGGAGAATTATATATTCCTTAAAATCGATTGACCGTTCCAAGAATAGGATTCAGATCCGCTCTTATCTTTCTACTAAAACCAGAAGTGATATAAATCTACTACCACTTCTGCTTTCAATATTGATATCCAAAGAACAAAAATGGTAAGAAATAATCAGAAATGATTCTCTCATATCGATTCAGCGTTCGAAGATGTTTCGTCGACACCCCTATCTCTCTATTCAAACTGAAAGTGTCAGAAACCTATGGTTTCAGGTTTCGACACTAAATGCCATTTTAAAAAAAAGTTATAATATCTAGGATGAAGCGTTTTTTTCTTTTTAATGGATTTAAGGTCACAAACTAGGTTCTTTTTCCACCGTTTTCTTTCTACAAATAGAAATCTGTTCTGATACCCGATGGACAAGAATGGTAATAAGTAAAAAAAAAAAATGTTTATGGATTCATCGACTCCATCTCGACTTTATCTTCCTATTGTAAACGGAAGTAATAGATCCACCACATCGAGTTTCACTATTAAATCCCCATAGTTTGGAAGTCTTCCGTTGTTACATAATGTAGTACGCAACTCACTAGTCTCTAGATTTCTTTTCCAATATTGATTTTAGAAATACTCTTTATTATGCATCTTCGGTCTCTTTTATTAGGATCACGCGCATGAGACTGATAAAATTGTAATGTTAATACGTACGTTCCTTCTCCGCACACGATTTTTTTTTAAATTTTATTTCTTGCATAGATAGGCAGAGATACTATCTCGACCGAGTTTGTTAATGGAGCAAATCCGTTAATAGCTTAACGGTAACGATTACTTAAATCCGTCTGCTACACTATCATCACTGTTAAACGAAAGTGAATTTTCTTTAAATTTTGTTTCTTGTAACAAACTGTTACAGCGACAATCTCATCTGAGTTCGCCAATGGAATCAATCTGTTAACATTTCATGGTAACGAAGATATTAATGGTGGCTATCCAAATCCTATTCATCTATAAATGTGCATTTTGCGTGATCCTCTTTGTTGTCTTTAGTAGAATTTATTCTATTTAACGTTTGGAAATCATGGATAATTTGTTTAATGTAACAAATTGTACTGTTGCGTACAATTTATTGGTTACTTGTCCTAGTAGAAACACTAGAACAACTACAAACAATCACGAGACATACAAATACAGTATCATTAAACATAATGATTTCAAAAGTGATGCAAGTCAATAATTAATAATTGTTTCAGAAAAACACTTGCAAATCCGTTGCTAAATAAACGTTTACTTTTATAGATAATTGAAGTAAGGTAGCCTTCACGCTAAATCCTGTGAGCCACTCGCGTGAATAGCAGCTGCTAGCATTACATTGTCTTAAATGCACTCCTTCATACACGCACTTCGGTGCAAGTGAGCCGCGGCTCGAGCAGGCTGCTGGCGGGGAAAAAAATAACACACAGTCTTATGAGAGCCCTTCCCATGTCAGCGTGAACTCAAGACTTCAGCTAAAATGGAGAAAATTGTACATGTATATTTGATGTTGAATTTTCCTCCTTTTGGTGTTACTCTGATGTAAGGATGCAAGATTTAGATTTCTGGGCTTTTAGCATCGATGGCCATTTAGCCCGTCACGTATGAGGGACGACGTCCCTCGGCGAGCACACTATCCGGAGAAAGGGATGGAAGAAAGCATTGTAGAAGGAAGGAAGCGGCCTGGGAGCTATAAGTTAGGTACCATCCCTGCATTTGCTGGTGTGAATGAGGAAAACCCAGGAAAATCTCATTGCGGATGGCTGGCCTGAAAAAGATTTTTACACTTTTTCGATCGAGTGCCTCCACTGGGAATCGAACCCAGGACCGCTCGCACCGAAGGCGAGAGCGTTAACGACTTGTTACTCTGATGAAATGCACACTTTATTCTATTATATAGTTCGTCAAACAAAGATATAGACATCCTGAAGTAATTGAAAAATTTTCTTTCATCTTCTCTCAGTTTAGTAAACATATTGTAAAGTAAACATTCTTCCACTCTTGATTGATTTATAGAATGAATCCACATTTTTCTATATCTTCTTGCAATTAATCTCCAAGATTAAAGCTTCAGCTCCTTCTGGCTGTGACATGGCTGCTATTTTTGTATCACAATCATTTGAGCAGTTCAGAAGTATTTAATACCTCTATACTACAGATTCACATGAGCGGTTCACGCGAGCGGCTCACAAGATTCTAGTATGAAGGCAGCCTAACATTACACACATTGACCCTTCTCAAAATTTCATAAACTTGTGAATTCAGAAGGCATATTTCCAATACCTCTGTATATGGTCTGTTTGATTTAATTTGTGTATATTCAGACTTGAGAAAATCTGTCCAATTGTTTCTTTTGTTAGTGCAATTTCGAAATTTCATTTGCAATATTCATAAAAGAAACATTGTTGATATGATCTTTAAAGCTGTAAATATATTTATTTTAAATAAATTTTCCGTAAATTGAGAGTTGATTTGAGTTGATTTTGAGTTTAACGTCCCGTTCAGCAGCGAGGCTATATGAGACGTGGACCTACTGATTAACGTGGAATCCGAAGCACATGAGCTCCCGCCGGGAATCGAACCCGGGTCTCCCGCGCCAAAAGCGCGTACGCTAATCCGTAAATTGAGAATAACAATTTGCAAGTTACACTATAAAATATAAAGTTCTTCCTCTTTATGTGATCATTTGGTAAGTTTGAAGACAGTATTGGAGTATTAAATCTCTTGAAGAGTTATCAAATAGCATCTTTAGTAAATGTTTTGATTTCGGTACGTTATTTAGAAATATTTGGATTATGACAAATAAAATGTTCTTACTTACACAAAGTAAAAATAGCTAAATTTGTAATAATTTAACTCTTGTTTATATTTAAAACTGTAGTTTGTTTTGAATACTACTAATATCATTTAAAACTTTTAGGAACTTCTGGTAATTACGTTTTATCTTCTTTCAGTTGGAGTATTTAGCTATGCAGATCTCTCAAAAAAGAATTGAATTCACGGCTTGTGGTTTATTCACTCTAAATTTAAGTTTATTATGTTCAGTAAGTGGTTTACTCACTTAATTCCCTTAATAATAGAAATAGTTCATTCTCCTTACACAGTATTTCTGGACAAGAAAATTTGTGGGTTATTATTATTATTATTACATTATTATTATTATTATTATTATTATTATTATTATTATTATTATTATTATTATTATTATTATTACAAATACTTAATATTCTCAATTTCTGAAAGTCAGGTCTTAATCATACGACGGACTATCTAGTAGCTAACTATAGGTAGCACTGAAAATATATTTAGTATTTTAGTACGTACTGATAGATTCCCTTCAATATGGAAGTAATTATACGTTGTTCCGGTATATAAATCAGGCGGAAAACAAAATACCAGTAATTATAGGTCAGTTACTTCAGCTAATAGATTTTCTAGAGTTTTCAAATTTATTATACATAAACATTAATATTTTAATGTAAAAATATATTAAGTGAATAACAATCTGGATTTTATAAAGGTAGATCAATCATAACTAATTTAATTTATTCCACAAATTTTATATACTAGGTACTTCAGAATAAGGTACAAGTCAGTATGATATATTCTGTCTGTCTCTCTTGTACTTTCGTTGGTTCGAAAACTATTTACCAAGTGGAGAATATGAATTAAAATCGGCACTATACATTCTATTGGGCTATGCAAAAATCAGATACCACAAGGGTTGCCTTTAGAAAAACTTTCCTTTTCTTTATTTATAAATGATCTTCCAGATCAAATTAGGTATTCAGACATACTTTTATATGCTGATGGTATGAAATTGCATACAAAAGTCAATAACATGTATGATATTTAATTGTTACACCAAGACTTGAATATAATAAATGCATGGTTTAGAAATGAACTAAAAATCGATAATGAGAAAACAAAATTTATGACGTACACGAACAAGACACAATACTTTGAGGTGTAAACATGAGGTCAATCATGTGAAAATATAGAAATCAAAGATTACTAAGGATTTGGAAGTCATGTTTGACAGATAATTCAAATTTTGTCAACATGTAAATTCTATTATACAAGGAGCAAGAATGACAATATGTTTTATTTTCAAACAACGGCCTGTATTTCAAAATGTTAGAACATACGAATATTTACACAAGTTACTCGCAAGAACAAAATTGGAATTTGTATTGTAATACGTAATAGTAATTCTGTAACATTAACAAAGAAAATTGGACCATTTGGATGCGAAGTGGATTAAATCAAAAAATGGAATAATGCTTTAATTCACTTCTATGGACGGGTATTTTTTTGAACCGAAAGATCCAATATATTTTAGGCAAAAATTTTCTTCTAGGCCTTATATCTCAAAAACTACATACAGATAGTGTAGCCAGATCAAAACTAACAATTTACTCAGTATGATGTGCTTATTCCGTAAAAAATACGAAAACTTGATTTAGAGGCCGTTCAAAAATTTTGTGGCTCCTTATCCAAAAAATTCAATATATTTCATTGAATCAAACGTTTTCTTGTACGCCTTATATGTGGAGAAGTACATATAGTGTGGCCCCTGATCCAAAAAATTCAATATATTTCATTGAACCAAACATTTTCTTGTATGCCTTATATGTGGAGAACTTCATATAGTGTGGCCAAACCAAAACTAACAATCTACTCAGTATGATGTGCTTATTCCGTAAAAAATACGAAAACTTGATTTAGAGTCCGTTCAAAAATTTTGTGGCCCCTGATCCAAACCATTCAATATATTTCATTGAATCAAACATTTTTGTACGCCTTATATGTGGAGAACTACATATAGTGTAGCCAAACCAAAACTAACAATTTACTCAGTATGATGTGCTTATTCCGTAAAACATAGAAAACTTGATTTAGAGTCCGTCCAAAAATTTTGTGGCCCCTGATCCAAAACATTCAATATATTTCATTGAATTAAACATTTTTGTACGCCTTATATGTGGAGAACTACATATAGTGTAGCCAAACCAATACTAATAATTTACTCAGTATGATGTGCTTATTCCGTAAACAAAAAAAATATGAAAACTTGATTTAAAGGCCGTTTAAAAATTTTGTGGCCCCTGATCCAAAAAATTCAATATATTTCATTGAATAATACCTTTTCTTGTACGCCTTATACGTGGAGAACTTCATATAGTGTGGCCAAACCAAAACTAACAATTTACTCAGTATGATGTGCTTATTCCTTAAAAAAAATGAAAACTCGATTTAGAGAACGTTCAAAAATTTTGTGGCCTCTGATCCAAACAAAAAAATAATATATTTCATTGAATCAGACATTTTCTTGTACGCCTTGTATGTGGAGAACCGCATATAGTGTAGCCAAATCCAAACTATCAGTCAACTCAGTATGATGTGCGTATTTCGTAAAAAATATGAAAACTCGAATTAGGAGTCGTTCCAAACTGTCATGTCCCCTGATCAAAAAAACCAATTCATGCCAAGATCGCAATCTTTTGATCCACTAATTGGATCATTCCTAAAATTCTTGTTAAAAAGATTTTTGTAAACAGTGAAGTATAAAACCATGAACTACATAGTTATTTTTTAGGTTACCAACAAATTAGGAATATGAATTGTTTATGGGGTATTGAACTTCAAACTTGACTCTTGCAAAATTTCAGTTTTGGAGTTGGGTCACTCGGCATTCAAGCGGTCCAATTGAATCTATGTAGAAATGGTTTATTAGATTATTATGTTTCAAAATGAAAATAGGTTGGGTTAGAGAGCCTAACTAGCATAACAAAAACTTTTAGTAAAGTTTTTTAATTGAAAAACTATTAGATAATATAAATTGTAGTGAATACTGTTTAAGTAGCATTTGTTTCAAAGTGTTAAATCATAACATTAGGAATGGTACAACTTCAGTTCCTGTACAACTTCAGTTCTCGTACAATGAAAATGTAAAATTTTAAGAAGGTAGGATAATTATCTTAATAGTTAAATTTAGACCAGTTTTATTAAACAAATGCTTATAATTTTACGACATTTTACCCAACGTTTAAGTGACATAAGTCTAATAGTTTGTAAAATTTAATTTTAAGATGATAACTTTAGTTTTACTCTATGTTTGTCTGTTCTTTCTAATTTGTCTGCAGGTTTAAAGCCACGACGAGGAACTTGTTCTACTTATTCCATTTTTATTTTTTTTAATATGTAATGTTAGTTCCCTTTCCTTTTTCCTTTTATAATGAGTATGTTTTTCAACGAACTTAAAAAGTTTGTTACTGAATTCTCTACGTCTGTGTGTGTCTGTCTGTTATTTGTAATATTTTTTTTCAATTTTGAGCCCTCCTTTCGATAGAGCATCAAAAACTATCTCAGAAAGTGATGGAATTTTTTGCGTCATTCTTACTGTTCCCGAGATATTGGCCAAAAAATGGCCGATTTCCCAAGATTTAAGAAGCCATATCTCGGGAACCGTAAGTTATAGAGAGATGATATCGCTATTGATCAATACGTAAGAGGATAGTGAACATTTTGGTACCAAATAGTAACCGGTGGCCACTGATTTGGACAATGGCCACCAGTTAATATCGGTACCAAAGTGTTTACCATCCTCTTGGGTATTATTTAACATCAATATCATCTCTCTATGACTTACTGTTCCCGAGATATTGGCCAAACAAGTAGTTCCGATTTCGGGAGGTTTAAGGATCCATGTCTCGAGAACAGTAAGTCATAGAGAGATGATATTTTGCGAATTTTTCTGAGAAAGAGAAGAAAGTGTGGATAACAAGATCTACTTTTACGTGTAGGAACAGTCATAGTTATCCTCCTGTTCCATCTCTCCATTCTTTTAAGTTCGTTCTGGCAACGTTCTGGCAACATTCTGAACTGGTTTATATTCTGATACCGTGCGAGTACTGTATTTATGCTGTAAACTGTTCGTGACACTGTAATAATAAATAATAATAACGCATGCCATATATGAATGTACCAAATATGAATCTAACGTAATGCGGGTATGAGTAGGAGCGTTCTAACTGGAAATCCACATTTGCTTTAAAAGAAAAATAAAGGCTAAGTGGATAATTAGCTTTTGTATTGGCTAAGTTGCTGGATCAGCTTGGACATCCAAATATCTTCAGTCACACGAGACATAAGTACAAGAGATACACACGAATCACTTTGTAGGAACAATACCACATAGGATCTAATTCACAATCAAATATATTGGGCTCAACAAAGTAATGGGAATAACTGTTGAGAAACCACCATTGAATTAACAACGTTATCGTACGTCTAGTGTTGCGAAATGCGGTTGATTTTAATAATCGGAAAGTTTCGATAACGCTGAAACACTAGCTTAAGCGAATCCTTACTTTACTAGTTGTCTAAATAAGTAACATAAAATATGAATATTAAAGACAATGGCGATTTTCCTTTTGTTCGATTTGCGAGACACAAGTCTTAGCAAAAAAAAAAAAAGAATTATCCTTTACCTTCTTTTACGAAATGTTTCCCAAAGAGCCGTTCTTACTTCTTGCTTTCGTTAACAAAATAAATTTTCTATCCAAATTTCATATCTCTACCTGTGGTAGTGTGGGTGATGATGAATGGGTCACTCCGATTCTTTTATACACCTATATATATATATATATATATATATATATATTTACATCACCTAATGCTTATGGCAACAAATACTATTCGAAGCTTTCTTGCACCCACTGGAAAACGTGAAGTATATTAATATTTATTTGCATATATTGTTATTGTAGACTGTTCCCATAATGCCCACCGACTTCGATTTTACAAAATTTGACTAATAAATTTCACTTTTTATTTAGTGGTCAATTTGAAGGCATTTTGTTATACTACCATTAAGAAACCCATATACATCATATTACGAATCAATCATTATGGAACAATCTCATGTGTGACACGCAGCAGTGGTACCAATCTTTGAAAGTTTCATTTACAACTTTTTTTCCTTTTTCTTTTTTAACTGATTTTGTGAGTAATGGTGCATTCAGTATAAAGGTACAACAAGATATTCTCTCTCTCTCTCTCTCTCTCTCTCTGTGTGTGTGTGTGTGTGTGTGTGTGTGTGTTTGTTTGTTTCTAGTTTCCGGCGTAAGCGTGTGGATACTACCAGGTATACTTTCGTGTGTACAAATGCTAGTGTGTGCGGGTGTGGCGCGGGGATCGCGTAGTGGAACTTATCAATATTAGTACGTACATACAAACGGCTGTTACTTCACACGATAACTTTGGACGAATGCGAATTTTTAAATTCTGCTTTTTGCAATAAATAAGTAGAGTGATTCCTCTCGAGGGAGTTCCCCTAAATGGTAGCCCCTACCATGTCCAATTGAATCACAAATTGCCGCAATCGTTTGTACATTGTTTGTACAGAAATGTGCAGGCCAAATTTTCGTTTGTACACTATTAGGGGCGCAGCCAGAACGAAAACAAATTGGGGCTGTTTAACTGGTAGCCCCTCCACCAACATGTTCTATTCAATCACTAATTATCGCAATCGTTTGTACTTCGTTTGTTCAGAAATGTGCAGGCGAAATTTTCGTTTGTACACAATTAGGGGCGCCGCCAGAACAGAAAAAATGGGGGCTGTCTAAGTGGTAGCCCGCCCATGTCCAATTGAATCACAAATTGTCGCAATTGTTTGTACTTCGTTTGTACAGAAATGTGCAGGTGAAATGTATGTTCGCACGCAATTAGGGGCGCCGACAGAACGAAAACAAATTGGGGGCTGTCTAAGTGGTAGCCCCCGACCATGTCCTATTCAATCACACATTGTCGCAATCGTTTGTACTTCGTTTGTACAGAAATGTGCACGCGAAATTTTCGTTTGCACATAATTAAGGGCGCCGCTAGAACAGAAAAAATGGGGGCTGTCTAAGTGGTAGCCCCCCACCATGTCCAATTCAATCACAAGTTGTCGCATTCGTTTGTGCATCGTTTGTACAGAAATGTGCAGGCGAAATGTTTGTTTGAACAAACTTAGGGGCGCCGCCAGAACGAAAACAAAGTGGGGAGCTGTCTGAGTGGTAGCTCCCCCCACGATGTCCAATTGAATCACAAAGTATCGCAATCGTTTGTACATTGTTTGTACAGAAATGTGCAGGCCAAATTTTTGTTTGTACACTATTAGGGGCGACGCCAGAACGAAAACAAATTGGGGGCTGTCTAGCTGGTAGCCCTCCACCAACATGTTCTATTCAATCACAAATTATCGCAATCGTTTCTACTTCGTGTGTACAGAAATGTGCAGGCAAAATTTTCGTTTGTACACTATTAGGGGCGCCGCCAGAACAGAAAAAAGGGGGCTGTCTAAGTGGTAGCCCCCCAACCATGTCCAATTCAATCACAAATTATCGCAATCGTTTGTACTTGGCTTGTACAGAAACGGGCAGGCAAAATGTTTGTTTGTACACAATTAGGGGCGCCGCCAGAACGAAAACAAAGTGGTGGCTGTCTAAGTGGTAGCCCCGACCATGTCCAATTCAATCACAAATAGTCGCATTCGTCTGTACGTCGTTTGTACATAAATGTGCAGGCGAAATGTTTGTTTGTACACAATTAGGGACGCCGCCAGAACGAAAACAAAGTAGGGTGCTTTCTAAGTAATTCCTTCCCACCATGTCCAATTGAATCACAAATTGTCGGAATCGTTTGTACTTCGTTTGTACAGAAACGAGCAGGCGAAATGTTTGTTTGTACACAATTAGGGGCGCCGCCAGAACGAAAACTAAGTGGGGCTGTCTAAGTGGTAGCCCCCGACCATGTCCAATTCAATCACAAATTGTCGCAATCGTTTGTACGTCGTTTTTACAGAAATGTTCAGGCAAAAGTTTCGTTTGTACACAATTAGGGGCGCCGCCAGAACGAAAACAAACTGGGAGCTCTCTAAGTGGCAGCTTCCCACCAACATGTCCAATTGAATCACAAATTGTCGCAATCGTTTGTACTTCGTTTGTATAGAAATGTGCAGGCGAAATGTTTGTTTGTACACAATTAAAGGCGACGGCAGAAAGAAATTAATGTGTGGTCTGTCTAAATGGTAGCCCCTCCATCATGTCCAATTCAATCACAAATTTTCGTAATCGTTTGTACATCGTTTGTACAAAAATATACATGCGTAATTTTCGTTTGTACACAAATAATGGCGCCGCCAGAACGGAAACAAAGTGGGGCTGTCTAAATGGTAGCCCCCACCATATCCAATTCAATCACAAATTATATCAATCGCTTGTACATCATTTCCACAGAAATGTGCAGGCGAAATTTTCGTTTTTACTCTATTAGGGGCGCCGCCAGAACGAAAACAATGTGGGGGACTGTATAAATGGTAGAAGCATTAAAAAAATGTGTTACATTTATGGAGTATTTTTCTAACAGGACTTTGTTCACACTATTGTGTGGTTTGGTATGTTCACACTATCGTGTGATTCACTATATTGATCTTATCCTAACGATGATGGAATTAAATGTTTTTTTTGTTTTTTTATATTTATATTTATACTTACAATCATTATTGCTCAGTTAGTTTTTCACTCCTCGGCTCTTATTATTAAACTTATTCATTATTTCTTACGTGAACTGAATCCTTATGAGAAAAAATTATTTTTTTCTTCCATCTTGCGCAGAAACCGTTATTCTCATCTCGTACAGGAAATTGATAAGTGGAAGATATAACAAATTCACAAAGTAGACTGTTAAAGGGAAAATTATAACAGTATTTGGTTTTATTTGATCATCTTCATTAAACTCATTTTGCAGAAACTATAGAATGCATGGTGAAGTATTTTGGTGCATTCAGCATTCTGATTTACGAGTAGAGTTGCTAACTGGCCGGTATTTGCTGTGATTTTGATTAAGGCCGGTGACCGGTACAAACTTCTTATTAGACCCCTACTGACCGGTATTTTGGAATCTGCAATCCAGAATATAACATTGAACATCGAAATTTTTCAACAGTGCCTTTACAAACACAAATTTCCGTTGTATTATACATTATCGATATTTTTTTAATGTATGGCAGTTTTTTTTATTTATTTAACATAACAAATTTGATAACACTTATATTTTATTGTAAAAGAATTTTATTCATTTATTGAGAGTAGAAAATGACTTTTTAAAGCAATTTCCTTTGTTTGAAGTGAAGTTTATAGAGTAAATTTCATTTTATGAATCAGCTATTGTTACATAAAGATTGATATCCAGTATTATTCATCTGTTTCGATAATTTTAAACAAGTGGCAATTGCTGGTAAATACAATAACGATCAATACAGTCTTCAGTTTCTCATTTGTACAGAGAATTTTGAGGATGTGCCGGTAATTTTGTTTTCCTGAGTTGGCAACCTATTTACGAGGTTTTGTTTCAACTCTGCTACATAGTGGCTCCGTACTGACACTCCGCATGCAAATAAATATGTAAGGCTACCATACGCCCCGATTTCTTAAAATTTGTCCCGGTGTGCAGAAATTTTCCTTCTTGTCCTGTTTTTTTCTTTATTATTATTATTAATTACATATCAAAACTTCTGAAAAGATAATAAAATCGACTTATTCCTTTTGCTTTCAATTCCGACAATACTATAGGAACAATTTCATTCTAATCTTTATTATTATTCCAATCCCTGCTTCCCCGGATATAGCATGCTATGTTTAAATCCTCCTAAGTAGCACTCTTATCACTAAAAGTAAGAATGTATACCCCGAGGTGGCAACAAATTCTTGTGACGTTGCAGACCAGCCCCGAAAACACATTTTTTCTGCTTCAGAAAAACAATTATGCAAATTGCTTTCTTTTAGTTCGCATTTTAGGTTAACAAAAATAAATCAGCCTATTGAAATTTTGAAACAACTTCATAAATCTGGATATTTTTCTTTATAGACATGTAGAGCATGTAAAGGTGGTATGCGTAATAATATTGAAAATATAATTTTTGCCTAAATATTGTATGTTCACTGATTGCGTTTATATTGTATAACAGCTTCTGGCTTCTATAATAATTTTTAGCACTGTTGATTAAGTATGGACTATATTAATACATAATTTTAAGTTGTATAACTAGTGCGATACTGTAGTAAAATTCGAAAGATAAAATTTATACAAAATGCAATATTTACTACTAATTTGTAAGATGTCCCGTTTTTTCTGTTTTCAAAAAGTATGGTAGACTTAAAGTATGCTAAACCATACAAAATAAATTGTACTGTAAATTGTACCCCTCTGATAGTGCTCTCAAACGGGTCGGGTTACGGGTCGGGTTGTCGGGTCGGGTCACTCGGGTCGGGTCGTCACATTCTTCACTTATTTTCTATACGGAATACTATAAAGAGCTTTGTTGTAGAATTCAATTCGAAGTTGGTGAATGAATGATAAATGTGACTAATTGAAGGTGAAATAGTAATAAAATTTTAATTTTACCCTATATTAACTAATTGGCATTGTAATTGTAATTAATATTAATACTGACTTTTTTCCTATCTGCGTTTCTATGTCAAGTTAAATGTCACATTAAGTGAAATTGAAAGGAAATATCTAGTTAACGTCCCACGTTATGCACCAACGCTAAGAGAGACAGTGATGATGAGAAATAATTGAAGTGGTTGAATGCAGAAAGTGGGAGGAAATGGAAGAACACCGAGAAAACCCATGCACATGGTGTTTGTCCACCAGAAAACTTACTTGGTACGAGCTGGAATCAATACCATGGACCTTCGGGTCAAACATCTGCCTTTGGGCAGGACACATTATTATTATTATTATTATTATTATTATTATTATTATTATTATTATTATTATTATTATTATTATTATTATTATTATAGCTTTAAGAGTGCCCAAGAAAGTTCCGCCGCCTTTTCACCAACACCTTCGAACATTGGTATGTAACCTAAGACGTACCTGGAATATCAAAAATCGTCTCCATCAGCCTCGACGACCTTCTGAAAACGTTCTGGAAGGCCATGGATTCCATCGCAGTCGAACTTGGTGGGACGTGAAGTGAAGAAGGTATCAAGTGCATATTGAACCTCTACAAGCGATTTGAATTGGCGTTCTCTAAGGTGATTGTTCAAGGAATGGAACAGGTGATAATCGGACGGTACAATGTCTGTGGAGTATGGCGGATCCAATAGTGTTTTCCATCCAAGGCGTAGAATGATGTACTGGGTCATTTTAGCCACGTGGGGCTTAGCGTTGCCTTGTAACAAGAGGACCCCTTTGCTATTCAGAACTGCTGGATCCAGACAGTGCACAGTGACAGTACACAGTTGCATTGATGATCTGACCAGCTGGTAGTAGTTCCCGATGGACGATGCCTCGAGCAGTCCACAAAATGCACAGGAGAACCTTATTCTGGCGTAGTGCTGGCTTGGGCTGTTTTTGAACCGGTTCATGGGATGCTAACCAACAATGACGGCGCCGTGGAGCTTCGTACAGGACCCTTTTCCCATCACATGTCAACACCCTGTCCAGAAATTGCTCCTTCCTCAGACGAGACACCAAAGAAACACAGGTGTCTGCTCGCGTTGCTTTCTGGCTCCAAGTCAAATCATGTAGGACCTATCAACCCAACTTGCAGTGCTTCCCAAGTTGATGGTGGTGGTGCCGAATGGTTTCTCCACTTACACTGAAATGTAGTACCAGTTCCTCACATGTCTGTCTTCGCCTCAATTGCTGCCTGAAGATCTTTATTTTGAACATCTGTTTGTCTTCCGGCACGTGGTGCGTCTTCGAGTGTTTTGTCACCGTCCTTAAACCGTCATACCACTACACTCTCTGCGTAGTCACGACACCCTCACCAAAGGCCTGTCATATCTTCCGCCCCGCGGAGCAGCAATTTGAACTCGTACAGCAAACAAGCCCTTATGACGCTCTGTGAAGGCTCCATGTTCACTCAGTCCTTACGCACGTTCACGGTGTATCTGAACAGCCACAACCAAGTAGTATGTTGGATATACTTACTAGTGTTGCTCACGAGACCTGGTTTGGGGCATTCTCGTTTCGAAAATGTGTCGTGAAGGTAGTCTCGTCTGGAAAAGTGCATATGTTTCTATTGAAAGAGCTCTGTCTCATCTCGTACCCCTTCATGAAAATTCTGTCTCGTCTCGTCTCGTCCAACAACTGACCTTCACCTTATACCGATTCGCATTCAACTCACGGTGTGAGGGCCAATTGAACACAGACTTCCACAAAGAGACAGAACTTTCTTGGTCACCTTCAGATTATTATTATTATTATTATTATTATTATTATTATTATTATTATTATTATTATTATTATTATTATTATTATTATTATTATTATTATTATTGCTGGGGTAGTGATTTGACTTTCTCCGCAATAAAATACTTGCTAATTTTATATAACGTTGCAAATATCTTCTAGATAAATTAATCAAGAAAAAATAAAAGGTAATTCCCTACAGAATGATATTTCAGTGCAATTAGTTCCTTATGATTCTATCAGACAGCAACGCTGTTTTTAAATAGAAAAATCGGAATGTTAACGTGATGAAATTGTTGTTTGTTACACAGCAAAAAATATTAAAAGAAGTTCTATATACATTCCTTACTAGAAAATAATGTTGTCTTCAGAACTTTTATTCTTTTAGTCTTCAGAACTTGTCTTCAGAACTCAGTCAAATTTTATTTTGACTTTCGAACTTGATTGCCTAAATTTTAACCTTGGAAATTTGGATGTGGAGTAAAATAAAGAAGGTTAGCAGGGTAGAGAGGAAAACAAATTAGGAAATGCTGAAAAAATGCAAGAGACGAGAGCAATATTAGACGATATAAGGAAGCGAAAAATGGACGGATCACAAGTTTCGATCTTGCTAAGGGATTGCATTCTGAGAGATGTAGTAAAGGGGGTGATATCAGGAGAGCGATAGTGTGTAAGAAGGTTGGAATTGATAGATTGTAATAAGGAGGGTGGTACTTTATGTTGGGTTGCGAGGCAGATATTAGCGGGAAATCGCAAAAATGGAAGCTTCTTACCTAGTTCACGGAAACTGGCCTGTCATTAATGGCAGAACACTGAGGAGGAGGATAATTATACTACAAATAAAAAAAGCCGAAACAATGGTTTATGCATAAGAATTGGTCAGCATTTTTTTTTCTGGTGGCAGTTTTGTAAGGTTCTAGCTCTCTCAAACTGGTTAGATTGTAAGGTCAAGTCACTCGGGTCGGTTGTCGGGTTAGGTCACCTCGGGTTGGTTCACTCGGGTCACTTTGGGTCGGGCCAATCGTGTCAGCTCGGGTCGGGTCAGTCAATTTGGGTCACGGGTGGGGTCGGGTCGGTCTTCAACACATATAATTTCCACGAAAAATACAATATACCACGGTTTATACCTCATTGGACTTCCAATAAAACATTTTCAATGATGTGTACACCATGTCACCATTTTTGTATGAGGGAATGTCTAGAGGGATTTTGTGGGAATTTGATGGAGTGTAGATTCCTGTGTGTGTGTGTGTGTGTGTGTGTGTGTGTGTGTGTGTGTGTGTGTGTGTGTGTGTGTGATACCTTACAGGATACAAGAAGTCGAGGAAGTGTGTAAATAAACCGGACAATTTCTGTTATGTATGTGGGGAGCTGATATTTAAATCACAACGTCGATGTTTTACTCCACTTGTGAGGAAGTGTTATCAGTTATATTTTGGTTGCTGTGTAGGAGACCAGGATAAGAACTGGGTTCCTCACTACATTTGTTGTACTTGCGTGAAACGTCTGACTGGGTGGGCAAATGGTGGACGAAACATGAACTTCGCAGTACCGATGATCATTCTTCAGACTGCTACTTTTGTATGACACAGATAAAAGAAATAAGCAGTAAATCTAACCACACAGTACAGTACCCTAATTTGCATCAGCAATTAGGCCAGTTCCACACAGTGCAGAATTACCTGTACCAGTACCTCCTCCTCATCTTACGGTAAATGAGGATTACGTACTTGAGGCAACTATTGAAGTTCCAAATGAAGATGATGATCCTACTTATGTAGGAAGCACATCTACATTGGATTCCCATCTGATAACTCCGGGTGAACTAAATGACCTCGTACGGGATTTAAAACTCTCCAAGACACAGACAGAACTTCTTGATTCTAAACTTAAGGCTGGAATCTGCTCCATCGTGACACTAAAGTGTGTATTTTTCGAAACCTTCATACAGAGTTTCAAAATTATTATTCTCAAGAAAATGATTTAGTGTATTGTAATAATGTCTGTGCTGTGATGGATACACTTGGACATGCACATATTAGTACAGAGTGGAGATTGCTTATTGACTCTTCGAAAACTAGTTTTAAGGCTGTCCTTTTGCACAATAGCAACAAATTTCCTTCAGTGCCTTTGGCTTATGCAACTAATATGAAGGAAACCTATGAAAACATCGAAATAGTGTTAGAAAAAATTCAGTATGAGAAATACAAGTGGATCGTTTGCTGTGATTTACAAGTCATTTCTTTGTTAATGGGTTTGCAGCTTGGTTATACGAAATATTGTTGTTTCCTCTGCGAATGGGACAGCAGGAACAAAGCGGAACATTACATCAAGAAGGAATGGCCAACCCATGTATTAACTCCTGGACAGAAAAATGCTGTTTATTCCTCACTGGTGAGCCCTGATTAGATAATTCTACCTCCTCTTCACATAAAATTGGGGCTCTTCATAAAATTTGTTAGGGCAATGGACAAAAGTAATGCAGGATCTTGTTACATCAAGGAAAAAATTCCTCGAGTTAGTGACGCTAGGGATTTTTGTAGACCTCCAAATAAGATGATTGATTCGTGACCAAAAATTTGAGGATCTCTTAACTCTGGTTGAGAAAGCAGCTTGGTGTCCATTTAAATGTTTAACAGAGAAGTTTTTAGGAAACAAGAAAGCCCCAAATTACCGTGAAATTGTGAGTGATTTCCGGCAATCATTCAATGAAATGGGTTGCAACATGTCCCTTAAAGTTCACTTTCTAGACTCCCACCTGCATTTCTTTCCTGAAAAGCTTGGTGCTGTTAGTGATGAGTATGGGGAACATTTTCATCATGACATTTCCTCCATGGAGAAGAGGTACCAGTGACAGTGAAGTTCAAAAATGCTAGCTGATTAGTGTTGGACACTTAAAAGAGATGTTCCAGAAACCAAACACAGAAGAAAGTCGACAACTAAAACATATTAGTTGAGGTAAGTAAGTGTCCATTTATTAAGAAGATACCACTCACTTCTTTTGTATTATTTATTAAGTAGATATAAAATGGTGACACGGTGTATACATCATTGAAAATATGTTTTATTTCAAATCCAATAAGATATAAACCGTGCTTATATTGTAATTTTCGTGGAAGTTATATGTGATTTTATCTGCACTAATGAATATTGTAAAATGAACAGTACACATAGCAAATTTTTTATATAAATATGTTTATTTCTCTAGATAGAATAATGCTATTCTTATGAAACTTAGAGGGCTTACTAAGTATAAATCAGGCTAACATACAATATAATTTGTGCGTTTATATACCTAAGGTACCCAAGCTACAAGTATGAAAATGGTTTAAAAAAAAGAAAAAAGAAGAAAAGAAATTTGAGGGGAAATTTTCCGAAAACACTTCTGTCACGGGAAAACTGAGGGCGATGGAAAAAACTGATTGCAGATTCGAATTCTACGTGAAAATTTATATTAGAATCAGGCATTTTCTTCCGTGTGCCAGAGAAAAAGAATTTTTTTTTCGACTAGTGCAATAGGTACCATTTTCAAACTCATCAACCATTATTCAAACCGGTTAATGTTGATCGAAGATATTAAAAATACTCACATCCGTATATTATTTAATACAAACGAAAATTTTACCTGCACATTTCTGCACAAACGATGTATAAACGATCGCGACAATTTGTGGTTCAATCGAACATGGTGGGGCTAGCACTTAGACAACTCCCCTTTTTTATCGTTCTGTCCACGCATCTGATAGCTTAGAAAAAAAATTTTCGCCTGCGCATTACTTCTCAAACGATGTGTAAACAATTGAGATAATTTTCTTTTGAATCGGACGTAGGGAGGTGCTACCAATTAGGTAGCCTATACTTTGTTACCGTTTTGGCGCGCCCGCAATTGTGTACAAACGAAAATTTCGCCTGCAAATTTCTGTACAAAACCGTAACAAACAAGTGCGACAGTTTGTGGTTGAATTCGACATGGTGAGAGGCCTATCAATTAGAGAGCCCATAGTTTGTTATCGTTTTGGCGAGGCCACATTTATGTGCAAACGAAAATTTCAGCTGCACATTTATGTACAAAGGCGTACAAACAAGTGCGACAGTTTGCGGTTGAATTGAACATGGTGGGAGGGCTAACATTTAGACAGCCCCCCACTTTATTTTCGTTCTGGCGGCGCCCCTAATTGTGTACAAACGAAAATCTCGCCTGCACATTTCTTTATAACTATATTCAAACGATTGCGACAATTTGTGATTCAATTGCACATGGTGGGGGGCTACCATTTAGACAGCCCCCCACTTTGTTTACGTTCTGAGGTCGCCCCTAATTGTCTACAAACGAAAATTTCGCCTGCGTATTTCTGTACAAACGATGTACAAACGATTGCGACAATTTGTGATTGAATTGAACATGGTGATTGGGCTATCACTTAGAAAGCCCCCCACTTTGTTTTAGCCCTGGCGGCGCCCCTAATTATGTACAAACGAAAATTTTGCATGCACATTTCTGTACAAACGATGTAGAAACGATTGCGACAATTTGTGATTGAATTGGACATGGTGGGGGGCTATCACTTAAACAGCCCCCACTTTGTTTTCGTTCTGGCGGCGCCCTTAATTATGTACAAACAATACTTTAGCCTGCACATTTCTGTGCAAACGATATAGAAACGATTGTGACAATTTGTGATTGAATTGGAAATGGGGGGGACTATCACTTAGAAAGCCCCCACTTTGTTTTAGCCCTGGCGGCGCCCCTAATTATGTACAAACGAAAATTTTGCATGCACATTTCTGTACAAACGATGTAGAAAAGATTGCGACAATTTGTGATTCAATTGCACATGGTGGGGGGCTACCATTTAGACAGCCCCCCACTTTGTTTTCGTTCTGAGGTCGCCCCTAATGTCTACAAACGAAAATTTCGCCTGCATATTTCTGTACAAACGATGTACAAACGATTGCGACAATTTGTGATTGAATTGAACATGGTGATTGGGCTATCACTTAGAAAGCCCCCCACTTTGTTTTAGCCCTGGCGGCGCCCCTAATTATGTACAAACGAAAATTTTGCATGCACATTTCTGTACAAACGATGTAGAAAGAATTGCGACAATTTGTGATTAAATTGGAAATGGGGGGCTACCATTTAGACAGACCCCACTTTGTTTTCATTCTGGTGGCGCTCCTAATTGTGTACAAACGAAAATTTCGCCTCCACATTTCTGTACAAACGAAGTACACACGATTGCGACAATTTGTGATTCAACCTGACATGGTGGGCGGGCTACCACTTAGGCATCCCCGACTTTGCTTTCGTTCTGGCGGCGCCCCTAATTGTGTACAAACGAAAATTTAGCCTTCACATTTCTCTAGAAATGATGTAGGAACGATTGCGACAATTTGTCATTGAATTGGACATGGTGGGGGGGGGGCTACCATTTGGACAGCCCCCAATTTGTTTTCGTTCTGGCGGCGCTGCTAATTGTGTACAAACGAAAATTTCGCCTGCACATTTCGGTAGAAACGATGTACAAATGATTGCGACAATTTGTGCTTGAATAGGACATGTTGGTGGGGGGCTACCATTTAGACAGCCCCCACTTTGTTTTCGTTCTGACGGCGCCCCTAATTGTGTACAAACGAAAATTTCGCCTGCACATTTGTGTACAAACGATTGAGACCATTTCCGATTGAGTCTGATAAGGGGGGGGGCTGTCTAAATGGACGTCTCCTTTTCACCTCTACTGTAATTAAATTCTTCCTCGAGAAAATCTGTAATCAACACTGTCAGTAGGTACGTCCTCGACTAATATATCTTAACAAGTACAGCTTTATTTTCGTATATTTTTCAACAGTTAACCAATTTAAAACTATCGCAAACAAGAATATGTAGTCAACTTCTTAAATACTTCGCTCGCCGAAACCCGTTCAGCGCGTGCAACAAGCAAAAACAACATGTTTGGCGTCTCACAAATGGAAAAGGGGAAAAAAGAGAAGGAAAAGCAGCACGGCAGTGCCTTATCGCAGTCAGAGCTGACAACATAGTTTCGGTCGTCACTAACGCGAACAGACCTACTAGCGGTGTACAAGAGTTATACAGTTACAATATACGTTGTGCCACAGTAGCGCTACAGACGGAATGTGCACGAACTACAAATGAATATGTTCCCTTACAAGCATCAGTCACTGTTGCACCCTCTTTACATTCTACACATCCTTTTTTCTCCCACTTTTTGACCTTGACAAGCAGAAGTACCAGGCTTTCCGAGTTCACAACCATAAACTGTTTGTGTACAGAGTACGTTTTCAGTTCTTCGAATGACTGTGCGCGCGAAGAACAAGGGTGATGATCGGGCTACCGTATACGGAAGTCAGAGACACCCGGTTGCAATAATAAATGTAAAATACAAATATAGAGCCTTGACAATGCCGTGAGGATGAATATATATATATATATATATATATATATATATATATATATATATATATATATATATATATATATTGGTAACGAAGTAGTAATTATACGTATTAAAGTGCTGGAATGATTCGAACCGGAATTACTTACGATTAATGAAATATCCCACGAACACAGACGGACACATGTACTACAAAAAAAATCTTCCATGCAACCAACTTTATGAATAAAGAGTTAAACAATGCATGATTTAAAAATTATTTTCGCATGGATATAGAATTCCTTATTAAGTGCATAGTGATTCAAATGGGTCGTTCTTGATTTCCGTAACTTTTCTCTGTATATGACTGTCATGTCCTATATGTGACATTCTTTTCCTTTCCAGATTGCAAGTACAACAACAACCTACGTAGTAATTCTAATTCAATTTTCCTAAGTATCCCTCATCAAAGGCGAGAACGACAACCGCCCTGTCACAAACTTCATATTCGGTGTTTATGAAGAAATGAAAATAAGTTGAAACAGTTCAAATTTTACCATGTTGAAATAGTTTTCAATGTTTTTACCTTTGACACTAATTGTCAAGAGAGTAATGCCAACTGAAAGAGCTGGTATAATGAAAACAGTGCTAGGAAACATAAAAATCGGAGGAAACTTCCGGACACCATATTTATCTAAATTCAAGGATCTGATCATACAGCGTTGTATCTTATGCTGGAGAATATTTTTATTTTTTATTTTTTTACTGTGTCGTCATAGACTTTGTTTTTCTTATTTATCAGTAGGAAAATGCATTCATATGATGCCCTGACTTCTTGTAAATTGGACAGATAGACCTACATTAATATAGTTTTCATCCCAACATAATTTAATCATTCTTAAATTAGCTCTGAAAGCTACTCCTCTACCTGCAATATTATTTCAACTACTTAACATTATTATTAGACTATACATAAATGTCGGAAGTAGAACGTCTACTTCCTCCGTCTGCCTGTCGACAGGTATCAGATCAAAACTGTTAATAGTTGCTGAGAAACTGTTTTTTTCTTTTTCAATAAATTAAGCGTCCGAAGAATAGTTCCATCTACTGTGTTAGCCATCTATTCACACCGGAAGTGGTTCAAAATAACCATTTCTGGTTTCAACACTTATCTCCAAGAAGCAAAGGTTTTGTACAATCGATTCAGCGTCTCAGGAGAACATATCGTCACAACCCGGAACACTTGACCGAAAATCAGAGGAAATACCATGATAGTCAATAGATTCTGTGTATATAGATTGAATTTGTGTAATTATTTGCAAAACATATCTGTATATACGCTTAGTCAATCTATCAATATATAACCTATTTGCTTAAATAGTTTAGATAGTGTGGATTCATAATTTATATTGATCTGAAGTTTTTTTTATTTCAATAATTCTCTAATTTCCTATGTTCGTCGAAAGGTAAAAATTCTTAAAAATTAAATTGTAAATATAGCAGTGATATTTATGTAAAAGTAAACCTTACTTCATGTATGTATGAGTCTCTGATCGTGTCAAATTTATTTAATAGGTTTGTATTCACTAATTTCAACTAGTAAATCGTATTTATAATGCTAATGGTTAAACATCATTATATATATTGTTTAAAACATTATATGTATTAAATATTGTTTTCATCCTTACTTGGATACGAATGTGTAGGTGAACGAAGAATGAATTTTTATACTGTTTTAAAATACTCCTCAAATCATTTGCCATGGTTTTAGTGGATGTGTGTTATCTTCAGACTTACAAATAGTATCTATATCACCATTAGTTAAAAAAAATAATAAGGCAATCAAGAACAGGTAGCTAAAATCTGTTAGTTTACTTTGTAATTTGTCATACGTCGTATATACAGTGCATAAATAACAACTTCGTCCAGGAAAAGAGAAACTGTTAATTTATTATTGGCAACGAACGACATAATTGTTTGCCCAACAAAAGTTTGTTTTTATTTCTCAAAAACATCGCATGTGAATTTGAATACAAGCATGTTATTTTATTCAGTTTGATTTAATCTATCGAATTGTATGTCTTGTCTGTATTTTAGGTAAATAGAAATTAAAATTTATGGGTTAATTATAATACTAGACTATATCTTAATATTATTGTGTATTGTTGTTCTGCTGGTATTGTAATAAAGAACTTAATGAGAATATGTTTCAGTATCTTAATCATCTCACCAAGTGTCATGGTTCTTGTACAGCATCATTGTTTAGGATTACAAAGAAATTCCTTTTCCGACATTTTCTCGAAAACTGAGCAAGAGCTCGTAATGCTTATTTGTTCATCTCAATAAGTTCTATTTATTGGTATATATCTCAGCTTTGTGCCCTTTTTAACGCTAAACGGTTAGATAAAATATTGTAGGACTATTTATTATTCCAGACTGTGCAGGAATCTTCTATATCATTGACTTCTGCCTTTTCTATGTATGACTTATACAAACTATTGATTATGAATTACGTGTGATCCCGCGTAGTGTAGTCGCTAACGTTCTCGTCTTTGGTGCAAGCGGTTCCGGATTCGATTCCCAGTGGGAACACTCAGTTTGAACATATAAAAGTTTCTCAGGCCAGCAATCCTGAGTGATGTTTTCCTCATTCACATGAGAAAAATGTAAGAATATTGGTTCCAGGCTGCATCCTTCCTTCTCAATTCCTTTATTCCTCCCCAATTTCTCGGACAGTGTGATCGCTGAGGGACGTCATCCCTGATATGTGCAGGGATAACATAGCCATAAATGATTAAAACAACAGAAATCTATTCCCTACTCCTACTAAATTACGTATATGTATTTCCACTATTGAGATGTTTTCTTTTACTGTAATACTCTTTTTATTTTAAAAATGTAATTTATTTCGACCGTATACTATCATGAATACCACTTTTTCTCATGTAATTTTCGCAATCACGAAAACGATAATGCATCAGTGTATATAACTTTTTCTGAAGTTCATAGTGCATTCAGGTATGTATTGAAAGGTAACTTGTTACCTAGCTCTCTTGATAAAGCTTTCTAATGATTAGGTTGAATTCTCATTGGCGATTTCCGTGACTGAAGTTGGCACTTGATTGTAAAAAAAGAAAAAGTAATGAAATAAAATTACATATGTACATTGTAATAGTGTTATCTAGAAATTGTCACCGAGACACAGCCCATACCTTTTCCTAACACATTTTTGTCCTACGTAGCTCCTCAAATAAGATTAGCTTTCGAAAGTTTAGAAGGAACATTATTGTATTAAAAGATCCATATGCAATATAATGCAGCTGACCAGCTTCATAGTCTATTTATACGTCCAAAATTTTTCAGTCCATAGTTTTATTCTGTATAGTGGTTTATAGTTTATACTAAATAAACTTTGTTGTTGAATGAGGCTCTATATATGCCATATATATGGATGATTTTAGGCTAGAGTATTGTGCTCTAGCATGTATGGGTGCCTGAGGACGAGTGCGTGCTCCGTAAAATTTCCATCCAGGTAAATACAGTGGTCAATTAGAGGTGTACACGATAGAAGGTAGATGGAGTTTGGGAACAAAACCTTGTAATCACAAACTTGCAGACCACAATCTCACATGGTCAAAATTTCGCTGCTCAAAACATCTTGAGCCAAAATTTCACCTGGCAAAAATCTCGCCATAACTATTCCTTCAGTGTAGAATGTTCAAATATTGCTATTTCTACCATATATGGCGCAGTAAAAAAAGTATACAAGAAATCTCCACTAACGAACACCTCCATAATTCGGATATATTTTTATCCCGACAAAAACATGTATTATTACAAATCAGGCTCCTTTATTTCACGGACACTCTTAGAAACAAATACGGACAGTATTTTTTCATAGCACTTTAATAACAAAGAGGAACCATACTAAATTCAGGCTATTTAACGCAGAAGACATTTTCTGCAATTTGAAATTAATCTGAGTACGCTAATGAGACGGCTCATTTCAAATGGTTCAAGTGTTTCCGTGATTATGAGGTATACAACGTCGGTTTGAATATTAAAAAGTAATTATATAAGCTGCTCTTATTCCGCCTAAAAAGCACAATTCTCAAAAACGCTGATATACGTAGTATCAAAGTGCCTTCACGTATCCTACTATTGCCAGCTACTATGAAAATGTACTAAAAGTATTGAAAATTTCCTGATTTTAAAAACATTTAAAGTAATTTTTTTCAGTGTTGTCAGTCAAAACTGATCAGAATCTGATAATCTTATTTTAATCCGATTTTGATATAATTTTAGTTAAGCTTTAGTCAAACTCTTAACCCTTCATTTACGCTTGAACGTACACATTGCTTCAATACTTCATTATTCACTTTAACAACTCGATAAGATTCCAATCAAATCAATTTTATTGTTGCATAGGTATGTATATGTGTCCGTTCATATGTATTCATTTATTACCCCTATCATTAACTAAGAAATTTCGGAGAATACACGGATATATAAGGTTTTTAATTGAGAATTTGCAAAATGAAACATCATAATATACTTACTTACGTGTCCCATTATTTTCGGAACACCCTGTCGTTAGCCCGAGACCGCTTGACGTCACAATCGCGTTTTTCTTGAGTGGTACTAGTAGTAGTATTATCTTACTAACAATGCGTCAGATCTGTGGGTAATGAGAGAACCATTCATAATCAAGAGGCCTATAATGAAAGTTTAATTGATTTTGTTTTGGAACATGTGTTGTCCAACGCGAATACCACGGATTATATTGGGCTATACATAGAAAGCAGTAACAGTACAAACAAGCCTGTGTATATTCCATGGAGAAGAAAGGTCGATTTCTCTGCTAGAATGGTCCTTACCTTAGTTGAACGAGTATTAAATTCAAATGAGGAGTTCCTTTTGGGGCATGAAGTACTTTTTCGGTTCTATGTGGCAGACAGAATGTATGGAATAGGAGAAAGTATTAAAACAAATGCAGTTGAGAAATATTAAAAGCACCAGGACTATTTAGAAAAACGTTTCATACGAATAGAGAATAAGAATATTCATTGTCTCCCCATGGCAATTGTTTATTGGATAACGAAACATACATTAGGTGCTGAAAATTTGTATGACTTAAAATAAAAACACCATAACACGACTTGTTAGAGCAGAAGTTCTCTGCGAGAAAGCAGGAGTTAACGTTGAAATGAATGGAGGCCGTGACTTTACAGATGTTGATGCTTTCCAATCGTATTTGAAAGAGGAGTATCAAATTGTAATTTATGAGGAGCATGAAAAAAATAACTGGGAATATAGAGTTTGTTATCCAGGAGAGCCTGCAGATAATAAGATTTTTATCTATTATTAGAGTGGTGATACTGTTGGCCATTTCGAACCTATTGGTAACATTAATTTTTTTCTCGGTAAACGGAAATATTGTTATTATTGTTTGGAAGGTTATAATGTTGAGTCTTATAAACACAAGTGTGAAACTCAGTGTTCTCTTTGGGAACACAAGTACCAACGCTATTATACTGTTAACCAAATTAAATGTTATGCATGCAATAGAGTTTGCTGAGGGCATATGTTTCGAGAATCATGTGATGCGTAATAAATCGGGTAGGTCTGTATGTGATAATGTTAGTCTGCATTGATTGTGGTATCATGTTTGATAACAGGCGTCGAAAATCTGATCACGTGTATGGTGAACATTTGTTTTCGACATGTCGTACCGATGTAGCTATAAACGACACATGTTTTGTTCGAAGACAAAAGTCTGTACATAATAATAGGTTTATGTACATCGCATATGACGTAGACTGTGTGGAAAGCACTGAATGCACGCGGTGAAAGGGAACATAAAGTAGTGTTGGTGTGTTGTAAACATATCTGTCACGCCTGCATAAGTAAAGATGAGCCTTGTAAAACGTGCGGTGATAATGTTGGAAATCGTTCGTTTTCTTTTAAGACGGTGACGGCTTTTATTAATCATGTGTTAGTAGACCGTCCTGTCCTTAGCAAGATAGTAGCCATAGCCCATAATAATGGTCTCATCTGCCTTAGAAATCTAATAGAAGAGGAGCATTTTATTCCTCATGACCTTATCCAGGGTCAGAACATTTTAAATATTAACATTGGAAATCGTACTTTTTTAAGAACCTTTTCTTTTCCTTGCTGTCAAACTATCCAAATTACCCAAAACTTTAGTCAAAATTTAAAGAAGGCAGATTTCCCATATTTGTTTAATACAGAAGTAAATCAAAATTAAGTTCCTGAGGGGAAAAGCACAGAAGAAAAATAACAATTGGAAGCCTGGCACAAAAATGTGCGCTAAGTGGCAAGGAGTTGTACCTCGAAAAGAAAATGTTCTGTTATTGTGAGAATGATTAGCGATATTATTGTGGAGAAAACGAATGATTTACAATGTTTCATTACTTCATTCACGATACCAAGACTTGCGATGTGTACATATCGTACTTTCTACTCACCTGAAAATACTATTCCTGTAATTCCGCGTTGGGTTTCCGTCATAAGTCCAAATATAGTACTAAAGCTATGCAATGGCTTATGTATATGGAAAAACAATTAGGGATAGAAATCCAGCATGCTAGGAGAGGTGGGGAAAAGTGTATTGGTAGTCTCAAGGTTGATGGATGCCACGAAAGAGTCAACGCTTCCTTCGACTTTATTGGTTGTTACTGGCACTCTTGTAAGCATGTTTCAATTTTAACGGCGACGCCATTCTGCATGGCGCTGATGACTCGTACAATACGATGCAAAAAGACACGAACAAACAATGCTGCGCCGGAAGTACCTGAAAAGTATAGGTATAAACTTATACGAAATGTGGAAATGTTCTTGGGATGAGAAGGTAAAGACGGATAAGAACGTACAAAGGTTTATTAAAGAAGGTTGTACTATTATGCCTGATTTCCTTATTCACAAGTATTGTTAGAACGGCGGCCGCAATGAAGTATTTCGTTTTACGTCAATTGTGTAGTGATGACCTCATCAATTATTTAGATATAATAAGTTTGTACCCATATGTAATGGCACGTAAACCTATGCCGGTTAATTGACCTAAGATACATACGGGGCCGGACGTTCCAGATGGGGAAAGTATTCACGGTGTAGCGAAATGCACTATATTGCCTCGAAAAGACTTGTATTTTCCAATCCTGCCGTATGTTGCGGGAGGCCGATTACTTTTCGGTCTCTGTCGCACATGTATGGAGGAGGAAAACACTAACGATTGCACTCATAGTGACGCTGAGTGTGCTCTCACAGGGACATTTTGTGCTCCAAAATTACACCAGGCTCTTCAAAAAGGTTACAAAATACTCGACATACACAAAATATGGGAATTCGAATTCATGGGTCCTGAAGAGAGAAATTCAGGTGGTTTGTTCGGAATTTTAGTGAATTCCTTCCTTCACATGGAACAGGAAGCCTCTGGTATTCCCGCTTATTGTAAACCAGAAGAAGACGAACAAAAATACATCAAAGACTATTATGCCCATGAAGGCATAGAGTTAATTTTGATAACATTAGGACGAACCCGGGATTGAGGCAATATGCAAAACTATACCTCAATTCATTATATGGTAAATGGGGGCAGCGCACTGATCTGTCACCTAGTGTAGTCGTTAGTGATGAAGTCACGTTTTTTAGGTATTTAACAACGGCACGGTATGAAATTTAAAGTGTGGTCCCAAATAATGATGATCATTTAATTATCACTTACAGATACATTGAAATTGAGAACGTTACGTTCAGTTTTCCAATGTAATACTAGCCGCATTTATTACTTCGTGGGCTAGACTTAAACTGCACGAACTGCTGACTACTGCAGGACTAGACAGAGCAATTTACTGTGACACCGACAGTATCATTTTAATACAGAAAAAAGATGAGGAACATTTGTTATCGGTTGGAAACTATTTGGGTGATCTAACAGATGAAATTCCAGAAGACTGGAAGTTTACATTTCTGGCATTAGGCCCAAAATATAACGCTATGAGGCTAATTAATGTCCAAGGGGATATTCAGCACATACTCAAAATTAGGGGTTTGCACTGAATTATAGGACCTCTCAGAAAATTAACTTTGAGAGTTTCTAAAACTTAGTGTCTGGATATAGAAGGGTGGTGCGCTTCTACCATTAATCTACCTATAAGCACCTATTAGCACACCAGCATCAAAACTAAATATTATTATTAGTAGTAGTAGTAAAAGACAACGTGCTCGTAGAGTAAGAAAATAATCTAATCCTACAGCGGTAGCTAATTTATTTAAGCATTGTAAAGGATATAATATGTAAAACTGACAAAATTATCAAAAATATATTATGATTATTCAAATCCTCATTCTTTATCAAGAGTACAAACATTACATCGTAAAACAAAGATCTGTAGAATCCACAGTAATAGAAAATCCAAAGAGTATTGTGCGAAGACCAGGGTTCCATATCTTTAGCTGTACAGAGACAAAGACACAGCATGGGGTCAACAAAAAAACGTAAACGTATTGACAAACACGACGTGACTGTTCATGAACCAATACGAAAACGTGCAAGTGTGCCTTACGGATATAGACCCACACACAACTGAATGTGACTTGTATGTATGTATTTTCCTTTTGACGAATCGCTTCCCGTAAAAACTCAAAAGAACAATCGTAAACTGTGAAAATATTAACATTTAATTTATTTATTTAGTCTTAATTTATTCCTTCTTTCTTGTAGAAGCTTATGAGAACACTTATAGTGTAAGCCATTAAATATTTCGTTTCTTACAGAAACTCTCAACAATCCTAGATTGTGAACATATTAAAAATTCCTATGGAAGTTTCTAATTACACTCTATGAGTGTGCGATTAATTTAAGAGCTTTAATATCCTTTATCCCAGTGACTATTTTCTTGTTTGGTCGCTTCATCAGAAGTCCGGTGTTAAATGTGTGTGAATGTATAAACATACATACACACACATATATATAAAGCAAAAGCTCTATTATATGCATTCGTTTGAGTACAATATGTTAAAGTTCCAAAATCCCACTATTTTAATCGCCGGTCCGTCAAGGGCTGGGAAAACATGTTTTGTAAATTGATTATTTAATGAACGTGATCAAATGTTTAGTAAAAAATTTAATGATATAGTATGGTGTTATGGCGCAATAACACCAAAATTAGACGCACATGCAAAAATACGTTTTGTAGAGGGAGTACCCAACATGAGTAATTTTGAAATTAAAGAAAATTCATTATTAATACTTGATGATTTACTGTTAGAAACCAATGGTGATATTTCTAATTTATTTACAAAGTATGCACATCATAAAAAGTTGACAATATTTATTATTCAAAATTTATTTCCAAAAGGAAAACATGCACGTGATATTAGTTTAAATGCACATTATATTATTGTATTTAAAAATCCTCGTGATAAATTACAAATACAATATTTAGCTAGCCAGTAAATGTGTTCGAAGAAGTAACACGTGAGCCTCACAATTATTTATTATTTGACTTAACACAGAAAACAAACTATGCACTGCGAATTCCTACAAATATTTTTCCGAACGAAATCATGCATGTATACGCTATCGTAAAAGACATGCATACAGAAGTTTTTGTTTATTCTGAGTCAAGATGTTGTAGGGGAAATAACCCTAGAACACACTCCGTGCTCTGTGCAAATGCAAGAATACAAAACGAAAACAAATTTTACAAATACTTCAGAGGATTTAATAAGAACAATTTCTCAAGGAGCTAAAAAGACAATAAAAGGAATCATCCCTCTAAATTCTCGTCACAAGCATCTCTTACGTAGACATAAAAAGATCTTACGTGCTTTATCTCAACGATGTACTGCATTAAAGAAGAGGAAGTTGTTAGTACAAAAAGGTGGTGCGCTTCTACCATTAATCTACCTATTAGCACCTATTAGCACACCAGCATCAAAACTAAATATTATTATTAGTAGTAGTAGTAAAAGACAACATGCTCGTAGAGTAAGAAAATAATCTAATCCTACAGCGGTAGCTAATTTATTTAAACATTGTAAAGGATATAATATGTAAAACTGACAAAATTATCAAAAATATATTATGATTATTCAAATCCTCATTCTTTATCAAGAGTACAAACATTACATCGTAAAACAAAGATCTGTAGAAATAAAATTAAGAGTTGGTTAGCTTTTCAATATGTTTATACATTACATGCCCCAGCTCATAAAGTTTTTGACCGTAGAAAGTATTGTGATAGTACACCAAATGAACATTAAAAATGGATTTAGCACATATGCAAAATATTGCAAAGTATAATAATTATAAATATATATTGTATTGTTATTTTTTCACGTTGTGCATATTGTGTTCCCTTGAAAACAAAAGTCCTGAAATGGCAAAAGCAATAACAATATTTTTTAAAAATTTCAAGTTGCCCGTCTTTAATGTACAAACAGATTTTGGTGGTGAATTTTGTAATCGTCATGTAAAACAATGTTTAAAGAATATGAAATTAATCATTATAGTGTTCATTCCGAAATTAAATGTGCTTTAGCAGAACGATAAGAATATTAAAAAAATGTATCGTTACTTTATTGCAAAAAATACTTATCGGTATATTAATTTTTAGATCAAATTCTAAATAATTATAATCAATCATATCATTCAAGTATTAAAATGGCACCTGCACAAGTAATTGATTCCAATGTGAATCATGTGTGGGAAACATTATACGGAAATAAAATAAATAAAAAGAATATAAGTTGTAAATTTAGTCCGAATGATTATGTCCATGTTAGTAATTAGAAACATATATTAGAAAAAGGATATTTACCTAAATAGCCACAAGAAATATTTATTGTTGATAAATGTATTAAATCAAATAATGACAGTTATAAATTAAATGATTGGAATAGTGAAGAAATTAAAGGGATATTTTATGCACAAGGATTACAAAAAGTAATTATACATTCAAAGAAAACATATCTAATTGAAAAAGTATTAAAACGTAAAAATGGGTGGATGTATGTAAAATGGTTGGGATATGCATCAAGTATGAATTCATGGATTAGATTCTATTCAGTCTGCAAGATGAATTCAAACTTTACACACAATTTTTACTTTACTCTTCCTTCAAATGCAAGTAGCTAACTTTTTGACAATAATACTAAAGCTTCATTTCGAGTTAAATTAGCACAACCTATTGATTTAAGTGATGGAGAATGGGGTGTTGCATTAACACAGATTATTATTCCGTGGAGTTTTATAATGTTGTCCAAAATGAAGAAATTATAATTAATACTGTTATCGATGATAACATTGAACGTGATCATGTTCAAATGACACCAAGATATTATTCTATTATTGAATCTATTTGTCAGTTGATTCCTGAAAATGTTCGTATGTTGCAATATTTAAAAATAAAAATCAAATTTTTATTCAACATTCTTTAAAATTAGATCAATGTATGATTGGTATTACACCAGTATTAGAACATATTTTTGGATTTATTAATGAAAATACACGATATTAAAAATGTTGCATACACAAAAGTTATAAATGTTGATCTAATATTAACACGTGGAAAATTTTCATGTAATTTAGATTATAATATTCCGAATACAATTAATGTATTCGTTGATATTGTAAAACAACAAAATATTGGACAGATAGTTCGATAACTTAGTGTATATAATGTACAACACGGTCATGTAAAATCTTTTGTGTTTCGCACACCGCATTATGCTAAAGTTGAAAAGAAATAATTTGATACGATAGAAGTAAGCTTAAAACATGAACACGTTTAAAATTAACATTTCGATTTGGGACTTCAAACTTTAAACGAAAATGATTTCTGAAAATATTGATGATAGTTTTTACATTACATTTGTTTCAAACGCTAGTACAAATGTGTATCCTACAAATAGTCCAACACATTTTATTAATCAATCAAAAATAATATACGATTGTCAGAATCCGATTCGTACGTGGGGTTAAGTGAAGTACATATTTCATTAACATGTTATAATGTTACCAAAGGTTTAAATGTTATATAGTACAAATTTAAAAATCTAGAGCCTATGAAAAGAAAAGTTGTTTTTGGATATTATCCAACTATTCATCATTTAATAGATAAATTAAACCCCATATCAAGATTTATAAGATTTAGTTTTTCAAATATTTTATATTTTGAATGTGATGAACGTGTAGAATCTATTACATTGTCACCTACATTAGTCTTACAATTAGTTTTTTCTGAAAAATCGGATCTTGTGAAAGAACGTCGCGGATTCAAACAACCATACGAAGATATTGAATATCCATATCAATTTTTTATTTATACAGATATTATACAATATCAATTTTAGGTGATACAAAAACATCTTTATTACGTATAGCAACAATCTCCGATATCAAATACGGAAAAGTTCAAACAATTACCTTTGAAGATATTCATTATATGCCACTTGCAAAATTTTAACACAATCGAAATACCATTAAAAGATCACACAGGTCAAAATTTGCCGTTTCGATCTGAGACTCTGACCGTAACACTACATTTTAAACGCTCTCCTGCATCTGTTAAATAATAATAAAGATGAGATCAAGACGTGTTTCTTATCACCGTGGACGTGGAATGCCATGTTTTTCAGGACCTGTATATCAAAGGGGACATGGTATAGGTAGTTTCTTTAAAGGGTTATTTCGTTTTGTTTTACTTTTTCATAAACAAGGTGCAAAAACTGTAGGGTGTCAGGCATTACAAACGGGTATACAAGTTGCGGGTGATGTATGGGAAATTCGTCCATTTCAAGAATCTGTTCGAGCACGTGTAAAAGAAACTGGTGATAGTTTAAAGACAAAAGCCATTAATAAAGTTGGATAGTTGCTAACTGGTAGCGGCAAGAGACGGCCACGCAAAAGAAGAGCTCCTACAATTGTAAAGTTTAGACCATCGAAAAAACGTAGATATATAAACGATATCTTTTCATAATGTCGCTCCTAAATTCGCATAGTTGTGAATGTTGTACCAATGAATTTGAATTCTTTTCTATACCTATGACACAAACAGCTATTGAAGCAACTACAAATGCAGAATATCGTCCTATTTCTACATTAACCTCAAAAGGACCTATTGAATTTGTTTATTCCTGGAAAAACAGGAGAACTTATTCATCCTGCATATCTATATGTTTATGTACGTTCTAAAATTACAAAAGCTGATGGTACAAATTTAACTGAAGATCATACTGTTGCATCAGTAAATAATTTCTTACATCCATTATTTAGTCAAATTCATATTTCGTTAAATGATAAATTAATTAGTTCTTCATCAGGATCTTATCCTTATCGTGCATACATTGAAACATTATTAAATTATTCTTATGTTGCTCATCAAACACATTTGGCATGTGCCATGTAGCGTAAGGATACTGCAAAACATTTTAATAAATTAGATAATACAAATGCTGATTTTGAGAAACATGCTAAGATGAAAAATAGTAAATCTTTTGAAATGTATGGACGTCTTCATACTGACATTGTAAGTTTAGATAGTATGTTTCCCAATAAAGTTTAATTGTAAAATTACACCGTTGTAAAGTTAACTTTTGCTTAATGTCTCCTGAAAATACAAGTTTTAAAATAGCAATTGAGGAAGTTATTCTTCATGTACGACGAACTGATGTAGCTGCAGATTTAGCTGTGCAATTAATATACGCGAATGGTTTCGGAAACGCCAAGTTACCTCTTACAAGAGTGGAAACAAGATCTTATACTATTCCTGCACAAGTAAAGTCTTACAACATTCATAATCTCTTCTTGGGTAATGTTCCTAAAGGCCTGGTTATTGATTTCATCTCGAACACAGTCTTCAATGGGAAATCACATCTTAATCCCTATGAGTTTCGAAAACGTTAGCAAACTGCAATTACAAGTCGGCTCAAAATCATTTCCTCCCAAACCCCTCATCAATGATTTTAATAATGATTTATACCTTCTAAGTTATTATACTCTGGTATCAGGTACTGGTATATATTATCAAAATTATCCACATAATGTTACTCTTGATGAATATCCAAATGGATATACTCTGTATGCTTGTATTCTGTCTTCAACAGGAAATTTAGATGACAATATATGGGATGTAGTTCGTGATTCCCTGTAAATTCAAAAGTATCATTTTCAGAATTTTTAACTGAATCTGTTTCATGCATTGTGTATGCACAATTTGATATCTTAGCACAAGTAGACAAAGATAGAAATATTTATACTGATAACACCTAATTTATTCAATTGAGTATAATGAGGGTTGTTGTACACTTTTCTGCTTTCCAATATAATGATGATGAATTTATTGTAAAGGAGCAAGCAATTGTAAATCCTGACTTTCACCTTTTTCAAAATTGGATATTTAAACCGTCATATCCATTAAATAAGTTATCTGAGCCGATCATAACTACAAACAAGTATCTAACTAAGAATGTGTATAGCATTACCTGGCACGAAGGCGATGTAGAGTATTCCCATCTTAAAAAAAATACTTCAAACATATTGTTCAAATACCACAACCATATGCACATATGGAAAAACTAGAAAGTGTTTTCTTCAAGACATTCTTCAAAGAAATGTTACAAATTCAGAAGAAATAGACTGTCCAAAATATTCTGCATTAGTTATTCACGTTCATATGTGTGCACATAATAAACATCGTTTCGGACAATATAGCTGTAGTATTCATGAAGCTGTAATGTACCCTTTTACGGTACCTTACATTGTTGTTGTTGTTTCCGTTGTGTTGTTTAAGTGGCCCCCGTTTGGTGTAGTCGAGCCAATAGTTCAAATATGCGTTTGATTTGTTTTTGCGTGTTAGTTATTGATGTTAGTTATTGAAATGTTTTTTTTTTCTTATTAATACAAGTCTCTGGATGGCGAGGTTATTCTATAACTGCGCACTATATTCACATATAACTAATATTAATTACAAATGATTTTTAACGTTATATCGGATTTTTCTAAATTTTCTACGTAAAGTCTATTATGTATGTGTATTATCATGGTAACAGTAAAATTCTTATTATCTAAAACTCACCTATGATATCAATCATAAGCTGTGTTTGAGTTTGTGAGTTGTCATTCCACAGTCGAGCAGTGGTGATTCGATTTCCACTGTCGTGTGCTGGTGCATTCTTGGTAATGAGCCCAATATGGCGCCTCCCAAGGTTTAAGATACAAAGAGGTGGATGATGCCGGTTGGTGTACTTAGACTGGACGGAAAGGCAGAAGTAAGTGATGTATACAAATATTTTTGTTCTTAGTTTGAGGAACTGTTAGTGTAGCTTAATATATCATATTAATACTCCATTAGGGTTTCAAAATTTAAGAAAGTAATTATGATAAAATTTTAGGTTTTGCAATATGGGATACCGTGAGGTAGCTAGGTGTGTAGTGGCCAGGTATTACATGACGATTCATCATAGATAATGGAATGATGTAGGTGACGCAGTCAGAGTTCTCCACAAAAGATCATAATTTAAGCACAAATTTGCTCGTTTAGGTCAACCTTTATAAAAATTAGTTTTCTTGGTCAACCTTCAATAATCGAGATTAAAATAATTGGAGGCTCTGAAGTCTAAATTAACTAGTAATAATTTCGGTTGTGCGTCACGGTAACCAACCACCTACGAACGCTACGAGGAATGCGTGGCGGGTGGTTTGCTAGTTGTTGGTGACAGCTGTATTTTTCGGGGACTCGAATTTCCATCTCTGGTGTGGGTGTAAAGGCGAGAACCGGAAGAGTGGAGGTGATACAAACAACGCATCAGTAAGAAGGTAAAACCTTTCTTTATTTATTTGTTCAGAACTATCCAAACTGATGACAACAAGATCTATGGTACCGTTCGTGTGGTGAAATCTATAACATTGGAAATTCTCAACTGTTTACAAAATTTTTATCAGTACTTAACGATAGCATGACAACTATGTGCAAATAGTATCTCGTATTGCGTTACGCATCTCCCAGTATTATCGTGATACTTCTGCTAATATTATTATCAAAATTTTAGTATGCATCCGGTACAATTATAGAATTAGCTTCCGGTACAGATTTCTAGTGACTTGATATCATTATGTAACTTGAAAGGTTAGGTTAGCTCGGTTAAGGTCAACTTGTCATTCTCCTTCAATTAGTGTTTCGATGTATTGATCCACTAGCAGCGTTCACCCCGCTTCGCTGCGGTCACCCCGGAACGCAATAAACTTTGTTACTTAGATAATTTTTACTTTTTCGCTTTCAAATTGCAGTAAATGTTAAAATTATAGCGCCTGTCATTTATGTTAACCCGCCGAGTCACATGGTCATGCGGGTTGCATATAAATACGTTTATTTTTACCTATGATGAACTAATAACAAAGGATTTGTACGTATGGACACTTGAATGGCCAATTATCTCAAGACACTGGTAATTAAAAATTAAAGTGATATGATAAAAACCATCTAGGGTCCAAATCATAATAACCCCCCCAAAATGAAAGAAATTGGTTCAGCCGTATTAGCGTGATGAGTTCACAAAGGATTTGTGCGTTCTCTTTTATATATATAGATAGAATTAAATGTTATGTTTACAGTATAATCAGGAAAGTGCTAAACATGGTAGATCTTTTCTTCTTCGTTCATATTCATTTGTAGGCCTATATGTTGCATGTTCATTAATACTAATAATTAATATAGTGCTGCTATGTTGTAAAATGTGATCCCATGGCGTATAAGCCAATTTACAATATGCTACAAACATATAATTTATGAAATGAGTTCCAAAGCGGAATAATAATAATGTAGTATGTAAATATGGGCACATATGTAATACGTGACGAAAGTGCACGGAATATATTTCTTTCTCATTTTTTCCTATTTCTCACACTTTCCTGAGTCCTGAATGAAAGATGAATGGATCAATGGATAATTATAATAAACGTTAGTAGATAAACATTGTGTTCTAATGAGGATTGTTTCATTGAAGAGTAATAATCTACGTTGACCTGCCGAAGAAGCTACTAATAATGTATCATTTATATGTTCATCTTTTCTTCTTTGTACCGTGAAGCTATGGATATGCGAATCTTGCTACAATAATAATATGTTTATTGAAATCTATGTACTGACAGAATGTAAGAACTGAAGCAGTGCAAGGTCAAGATATTTGAAAGCAAATTTATTTGAAAACGATAATTCAAATTTTTTATATCAACCTTTCTAATTTGTAATTCGATTTTTTTAATTGAACCAATAAATAATAACTTCAACTTTGAATCTATGATTCCATTTCAGAAAGTCAGATTAAACATTTAGATTATCTGATAATAGTACATTATAAGTTCGTATCTAACATGTGCTAGATGGCACACTAACTAAAATCTCATTGCTGGTCTACCACTTTAGCAAGAATCTGCGAGTGCTTTTAAAAATTCCGTTGCGCATGTAAGTTAGAAATTGCTTTTCATTCTGAATTTTTAAAATTGTTTTGACTTAGTTATACAAAATTAGGTTAAGTTAGTCAAGCTACTGAAGATTTAGAATACGTTGATTTTTTTCCTTATGCCTAAAAGGAGGAGTGGCAAAGCATACTATATAGTGAATATGTGAAAGTGTATGACTGTGTTACATGTGAATAACAGTGATAGTTACATACCTACTACGATTAAAAATAATAATCTTCATCATGTATAGTGACGAGTTGTTAAATCTGTTACTAGCTGATAAAGTGACTGATGCAAGTGTTACTAGGATTTACATTATTAACAGACTTCTGTAATGGTAGAACCTCCTGCTGCACTTGTGATTAATCTCAATACATCTTATTCAAGTGGATCGCATTGCGTTGCAGTGTACATCGATGAGGAAAAACATGGATATTACTTTCATAGTCTTGCTATGGACATTCCCAAGGAATTAAAAAAATACTAAAATATATTTTACAAATAGTCAAGAATATCAGAACGGTAATTTTGTTTTTTGCGGATATTTTGTTTTATTCTTTTTGCATCATATTATTCGCACTGAATCATTTCAAGTGTTTTAAAATGTTTAACAAGAAAAAATTGAAAAAGAACGATGATATCGTTTATAACAATGTAAATAAAAATTTTAAACAGAAAACGCAAATATTTTTTATTTTTCATTAAATATATTTTTCATTATTTTTTTAAAATTTTACAATATTTTTTAAAATTACATTCCTGCCTTTTATTTACAATTCTTCATTACAATCTTGGTAATGCTTTAGTTAATGCTGTTGATCTTCCATATTTCCACCAATAATTCAACTGTTGTGCATTATGATATGCACATCCTGATTTCTTTACAATATTTGTGTGAAAAGAACAATGTTCATTAAATGTGTTTCCACACAGTTAATTTAATGAAGGACAATGTTTTGTTTTTAAATCAATAACATTATCTAATGCAAATATCCTCTTAATCCAAAGACATTTCTCTAAACCTTTACAATAAAAGGTTGAATTGTTTTCACGCCTTTAGTTTTCACAACATCAGGTTGGAATTGTACCTTTGGATATTTCTATTTTTTTTTTTCTGAGATCTCTACGTGAAATCGAGCCCAGGCACGAGGGGCGCAACTGTTCCGAGGGGCTGATTTTTCAGAAAAATTTCAGGTTTCCCGATTTTTCCGGTTTAGGAACACGATACGTACATGTGTGTGGCACCGTTGGAAAGGGCTTCTTATGCTAAAGAAAATAACGTTTAAGTCATGACTCTAGGCTAAATAGTAATGACGCAGTAAATTTTTATAATAAGTATATATGTATGTGTGTGTATATAAGGAGAGAGCCTAAATTCAGACTTTCAACAATTTTTCTGCCCTTTGTTTTTAAGATACGAGATTGGAATTTTGCACACGTATTATGTACATAATGTATATTAAAAAAAAAAAAAAAAAACAGATCCCTACGTCAACCCAGGCCTAGGCCAGAGGGGCAAAATGTTTTGTTGGATTTGCAAAAATACTTCCGGATTTTCCCCTAATTATCTGGTTCACGTGTATGATACAGACATGTGAGTGATACCGTTGGAAAGAGCTTATTATACTGAAGAAAATGGCGCTTGAACCACGACTCTAGACTAAATAGGAATGACGCAGCACATTTTTTAAAATATTTTATACCTAGGTATTTATATTTATATACATATATGAAAAAATGGGCCACCTTTACTTTAAAAATTTCTCCCGACCTCAGTTTTCTAGATACAAGAACGAAATTTTGCGCACGTATTATGTATATAACAATATATTTTTTAAAGATTCAGATCCCTACGTGAACCCAGGCCCGATCCAGAGGGGCACAAAATTTCTATTTTTTTCGAAAAATCTCATGTTTTTTTCTTCAATTTTATTGTTTTTGGTGTATAATACGGACAAGAGAGTGGCACCGTTGGAAAGTATGATCTATCCTGAAAAAAACGAGGTATGAATCACGATCCTACGATAAATAGTAAAGACAGTAGCTGTTTGAATGGAAGTCTAAAATTTACTTCAAAAAGTGGAAATCCTAAAAGGGTTAAACGCCGATTTGTAAACGGTGCTTTTTATTGAATAAGAAGGCTGTTCCTAATATTGAATTAAAGGCACGACGTAATTTACGACAGAAATTCTTGCTTCTCTTTGGTAATTCTTCCTCAACTGGATTATATTGGGGGCGAGGACCCCACCTTTAAATATTGGGGGGACCAAAAGTGCCCTTCGTCCCCAAAGTCGGCGCCTATGCTATTACGTAATGTACCGTTAGGGCGGTATCCTTTCACGAATTTCACGCATGATTCTACTATGTAGAGGAGGTAGAGGAGGTAAATTAGTATGCATTTAAAGTTGACCCCCTACTCATTATCAGGAAATGTTGATCAATACTACTCCCAGTTCTTTCAACCGACTAAGTGCATACACATAAGTAGCACTAAGCCTTCCGTCCATGAGATTCCGGAGATTCGTTTAGCATTTATTATCTCCGTTCAAATCGGAGCGAAAAACTAAGTCTAATAATTTCCTGTAGGTTTGCAGGGTGAAAATAGCAATCGATTCATTACACTTTCAAAGCTAACATTCATTTTGCATCCATTTAGTTTCGATCTCAGTCGTTTTGGGAAAATTTTCAAACTATTGTCTATTTCCAGCTAAAAATTTTACACTTTCACATTTTTTTTTCATCTATCAGAATAATGAAGCAATGATACCCAGTCCCCTCCCCCCCCCAAAAAATATTAGTTTTTCTTTATTATAACTAGCAAGAAAACATTATGAGGTATAAAGAGAACTTAGTTCTTCAAAATAATAAGCTGTATTCTGGTTCTATTAAGTAAGGATTTTTTTATCGTTAAACACAGTCACTAATTTTTCTCTTGAATTACGGTCAGATGTCTACTGAAGTTTATTACATTATGTTCTAAAATTCACACGTATTTTGCAAACATATCAGGTTTCCATAGAAACCAAATTACAAGTTATTGTTATGGAAACCAGACTCATTGTCGAAAAATAATTATTTAGTGACAATTAATTGTTAATTTAGGTTGATTATGCAGTAATGCTACATTTAAACCGTATAAAATTAATAAATAAGTAGTATAGTTAAACATTATTATTATTATTATTATTATTATTATTATTATTATTATTATTATTATTATTATTATTATTATTATTATTATTATTATTATCGGACAAATCTTAACTAAAAAATTCTTAGCTGATACTCTATGGATTTTATCTTGAACTCTTGTGTGTGAGAGCAAATATGTTACAACTCATTCACGTTACTTGTGAACATCTTAGATGTTCCAGATAGTAATGGCGAACTTAAGAAAGTTCTGCAGTTTAAACAGTCTGAAATCACGTCTGAGGTGTTTGAGTAGCAGTGGCGTGTAACGCAAAGAAGTTGGATCTAAACCTTCCTTGATATATATTGCCCTTTGCATCAACAGTTAATTTCGTGAACTTGCTCTTCATATTTCCTGAATCTGCTCATCCGGGGGCTTTGCCCCCCACACACTGTCTTTGCTCGGCCTACGGCCTCGTATCTCTTGAACCCACAATTCTATCATTTCTTTTCCTATTTCAACTATCTAAAAGATAAGATTTTGTATCCAAAGACATGGGAATTTAAACCCCCTTTAGACCCCTAAAAAAAATTTAAAATATTAACTTTTGGCAATTTTCCTGTCGGTTAGTTCTGGAATGCTATAATCATACCAAATTTCATCATTCTAATCATGCCGGAAGTGCCTAAACATTTTGGGGTGTAGAAGACGTACCATATAAATAACATGGAAAAGATTTTTCAGTTCCCCATAAAACCACTCTAAGGTTGGAAATTTTTATTTCTGATAATTCACTTAGATAACGCTTACGAAAACGTAGAAGCACACCGAATTTCAAGATTTTATTCAATTCTAAGTACCTAAAACATGAGATTATAAGTCCAAAAAAAGGCCCATTTATATAACATGGGGAAATTCTTCATCCAATCTTTAGACCTCCTCAAAATTAAAAATATTCACTTTAAGCAATTTTCCTGTGAATTTGTCCCGAAAAGCTACAATCATGTAAAATTTAATCATTATAGCCCTACAGGAAGTGCTCAATAATTTGGGGGTGTAAAAGGTATCCCATATAAATAACATGGGAAAGATTTTTCAGTTCCCTATAAAACCACTCTAAAGTTGGGTTTTTAAAGTTTTACTGATTTACTTAGGTACTGCTAAGAAAACGTACAATTATACCGAATTTCAACTTTTTATTCCAATTCTAAGTACCTAAAACATGGAATTATAGGTAAAAAAAAGGCCCATTTAAATAACATGTGGAAATTTTCATCCCCTCTTTAGACCCCCTAAAAATTAAAAATATTCACTTTTGGCAATTTTCCTATCGGTTAGTCTCGAAAAGCTACCGTCATGCCAAATTTAGTAATTGTAGCCCTACAGGAAGTGCTCAATAATTCAAGGTACATTTTCAGGAAATATGCATTCTTTGAGATTGTCCTTACTGCCCGGAACACCAATACCTTCTTTTTATTTCATTATACGATTATTCAATTTGTATTTCTCACTCTATATTTCAGTAAGTAACAACTCGTAATGCTCTTAGACCTACTTCATGGCTATGCGCTTTCGGCACAGGAACCTTCATCCACCGATGGATGACTGATTATTTAACGGGAACGTCAGCAGCTGAGCCACTTACTTTCGCCACAATGAGACCAATGCCCAGTAAGCTCAGAATATACGTTCTAAAAAAGTTGGCTTCAATTATAAGTACTTAAAAAATTTTAAAAGATATTACATAAAATAACGAAATAGGATTTGAACTGAAGATACTGAAATAATAATAATAATAATAATAATAATAATAATAATAATAATAATAATAATAATAATAATAATAATAATAATAATAATAATAAAGAATAAGAAACCTTAAGAGTAAACATTAGAATGTGTTGTTTCGGAGTTTGGCGCCTCTTCCAACGCCTAGATTATGAGACCTGGAACTACTGAACTGGAATCTAAACTACATGAGCTCTCGCCAGGAATCGAATCGGGATCTTCCGCGCAGTATTAAACGTTAAAGATGAGAAGGAGATGAAATTTTGTTTAATATGTACGTTCTAATACAGTATATTAACCGTGGTATATTTATAAATATTCTCCTTTCAAACATGAATGCTCCATCAGGAGTATGCAGATCCTTTGTAAAAAAAATGATCTAGTAGACAGGAATCGAACCCATGTTAAAATGAGCATTGGTACGCGAATCCGTTCTTTATCCACTAGACCAAAAGCGCATAAGTATTAGCTTCTTCAGTTTGTTCCTATTATTATTCTGTTTACTGTGTATCCTTCACAGGCTTGAATTTGGTATTACGCCGTATGCCAATTTTGACTTTTACCTTCTTTGTCGTATTTTATGTTTTCTAACTGCTGTCACGCCTCGTGGCATCGTGAGCCGGTCACGCCCCGATAGTCCTCGATGAGTTCATCTTTGAGACGCGTGACTCCGAATTGGTCCGGACGACGACTGTAGAATTTTGCAACGATGTTATTTCTTGAATAAGGGCCGCCACCGGAGATATTCCGGAAAATCTTCTAGAGTGAAAACGCATCTGGTTAGTGAGAACGAGGGAATGCAAGCGTAAGAAGACGCAATCTAGTTGATTTCTTATTCAGTTGTCAAAAACACAGTAAATACAAAATAACCGTAAGCATGTGTAAGAACTACAGTGTTTGCCAATGAATAACTTGGATTAGCAGTAATCACAACATGTATAAATGAAAAAATGAAATGAAACCTTTGAGTTTTACGTCCCACGGTTATGCCGGTTAGGCTAAAGGAGACGGTGATGATGAGTAATGAATGAAATGGTGGAATGAAGAAAGTGGGAAGAAACGGGAGAACCCCGAATGTGTTAGGCTTGAGCTGCACACGGTGTTTGTCCACGACAAAGTTCACTTGGCAGGAACTGGGATCGAACCCGGGACCCCAAGCACCACCCACTTTGTTCAGCTTAGAACACAAATTACTTTGATGTTAATTATGTCGGGAAGTATGTGAATATTATCGAATAGAGCAAATCTTCTTTACTCCCGATCCAAGCCTTTGCATTATGTTTTTTCCATAAATGACGTAAAGGCAATGCTCTAAATAGAAGAGGGGGAATGTGCGGGATATACTTTCTTAGATCTTCCACTTCGAGCACTGCATAAAGGAATAGCAACAGTTTAAAAGTCGTAGTGCAGTAGAATAGTGCCAAAATATTTCATAACTGGCTACAAGCGGGAGATTTTTCAGAATAAAAGTACACTTATAGTAAGTCTGGAAAGCACCGGGACACAAGCTGGTAGTGACGTCGTGTGGCCGCAGTGACGTCATAAACATGGCCGACCATCTGAAACTTTAAATTATCATAACTCAGAAACTATTGATCCTACGAACTTGATTCAGGCACTGTTGGAACCGGAATCACAAGCTTTATAAATCATTATATAAGAGTCATATTGGTAAAATAATATCTTCATGGAGAAATTTGAATATTTTAATTTTTTGAACTTTTGCATTTCAATACACAACGGACTCATATTGATGGAAACACTAATTACATTTATTCTAGCTTATAAAACAGCCATTCTAACTAGTCCAAACAAGTTATTGTGACTTTATTATTTCCTGATATATTCAATTTTTAGAACATATTTGACGTAAAAATAAGGTTAAAAAAACTATGAATGTCCAGAAATTTCAAATATTTTAAATGTGCGTAATGCAGACAATATTATGCACACCTGATCTTTTAATTCTGCGAGTGTGGTGGTATGTGTTAGGCTTGAGCTGCAAATATTTTTCGTGGTCATAAGTTTAACAACTTACCGAAATCTGACGGTTCCTTTACCAACCAGTTCATTCCTGCCACATCAGTGCCAACTGTAGTGCTGTCCTTTGTCCAGATGTTACTGGAAGGATCTTCCATTGGTTGTGAAGACCAAACCCCTACTAGCCAAAAGTCAGCTGCCTTGTCAATAACACAATTGATTCCCTTTATCAGCATTGAACGTAAACAGCGCCATCTTACAAAATCACAGCATCACCCTATCGAACGAGAAACACCACTCGCTTTGTACATAAGTCTTATGCTTATGCCAGAACTTGAAAACGTGACATTATAGATTTGCTTTCAGAAAATGGAATTTGTGTCTCCTACGACAGAGTGCAACAGTAACTAATAGTTTATGTGAATTATTTAAAAACTATGAAGTTATGTCCTCCAAAACTTTTCACACTGATGTATTCACCACTGCTACTGCAGACAGTGTTGATCACTTTTCATCTTCAACAGCAACAGATAGTGTTCATGGTACCAGCACTTCAATTATTCAACATGGTGCTACATTCTAACCTACAATCCTCATACTACAAATTTCCCAGTATTAGTGCAGAGAAGATGGACAGGAAAATAAAGAAAAGACTTCCAGACTCATACACCACAGTTCCTGAAGTTCATACTGCTAAATGTGATCAACATATGTCAAAAGTTTACCCGATTTACCCAGCTTTTTAGAGTCCTGTAAATGCAGCAACAGACTGGCTTGATTCTGTGCACACAGTAATTACAAGTGAAACCGAATCCTCTGATGAAACGGTATTATGGGCGGCCTACCACTTCAAAGAGGATGTGAACCATACCAAAATCCCAACACGCATTATTACCTTTAATAGAGGAAGCCGTTTATTCTCCAGCAATGATTCGACATGCTTTGGATATTGTTGCATCAGTAATTTCATATCTTGACCCTCAACAGACACAAGTTATTACAGGTGACAAGCAGTGTATGCCCTGATGAAACAAGTGCAATGGAAATATGCAGAGAAGTATGGAGAAGATAAGATTTTGGTAATGATAGGTTTGCTTCATACTGAAATGGCTATCATGAGTACGATTGAAACTTGGTTAGAAGGATCAGAATGGGATCAGATATTAGTCAAGGCTGATGTCATTACATCAGGAAGGGCCGAATCTCTCCTGAAAGTTTCTCATGTAAAAGAAAAAAATAATAATAAAAATAAAATTCAAGTATCAGTCTTTGTTCTGTATATTCTCTGTACAGTCGTTACTGTGAAGCTTCTAGTGATCAAGATATTACATTTGATGAATGGCGTAATAAGATAATAGGCGAATCGTCGCAACCCGTTTGAGAATACAATACTAGAACTTGAAATCTTGCAGTTTCAGTTCTTGAAGAGTGTACGGCTGTCAAATTTCAGTCTATTCCTTGACACTCTTCAGGTTTGTCCGTGGTTCTTTGCCTGTGAACAGGTTCACTATGCCAGGTGAATTCCAGTATTCGTACAGAATCTTCTTGAGTTGTCAACTAGACATCCCCAAGTGTACTCCGAGTTTCAGAGGTCGTTTCTGCAGTAGAAAAAGTGAGAGAGCTTTTTCATATATCGCAGATCATCTACATGAGCAAAATAATAAAATTGTAAAAGTCAATGGTGGTGCTGTAGATATGTTGGGTAATTCTTCTTCCCTTCTGAAATGGATGGTGACTGGTCCAGCAATCGCAAGTATTATTTATTGCTACGAACAGGAGGCTGGTTTAATTGACAAGACGGGTGTGCATAGACAGAGTACAGAGCACAGAAAACATACACACGTGTTAGATTTGCAGTACCGAAAACATTTGTCAAATGTACTAGAGCAATTTCGTGAACAAGGAAACCTGTTTGAAGAAGATAGACTTATGACAGCTATTACCAAAGTAATTATGTCAACTGAAGCAGAGGCGTCTGTTCGTCAAGCAGCAGCAGTGGGTAAATAGCAGTATGATACATATGTAATTGAAAGACTTACCGAACACAACAAATCCATAAATGATGCCATAAAGCGAAACAATCTGCAGCTCTTCAAGTTAAACGAAACCCTATTTTTTTCCAAGCAAAAGGAGAAAAATATCTTTTCTGCGCCATGACAAGAACATTCTTTGCAAGTTCTATGTTGCATGTCAGTAACTTGATGGTGATACTGGATGTTATGGTCGTGTAACCACTCCGCCACAAGTCGTGCAATATGAACAGGAGCTCGATCGTGTTGAAAGATGCAATCGCCATTTCAACAATGGGAAGCAAGAAGGTGCTTAAAACATCAATGTAGGCCTGTGCTGTAGAGTGCCACGCAAAACAACAAGGGGTGCAAGCCCCCTCCAAGAAAAACACGACCACACCATAACACCATCACCTCCGAACTTTACTGTTGGCACTACACACGCTGACAGATGACGTTCACCGGGCATTCGCCATACCCACATCTGCCATCGGATCGCCACATTGTGTACCGTGATTCATCACAACACACGTTTTTCCACACTGTTCTATCGTCCAATGTTTACGCTCTTTACACCAAGCGAAGCGTCGTTTGGCATTTACCTGCATGATGTATGGATTATGAGCAGCCGCTCAACCATGAAATCCAAGTTTTCTCACCTCACGCTTAACTGTCACAGTACTTGGACTGGATCCTAATGCAGTTTGGAATTCCTGTGTGATGGTCTGGATAGATGTCTGCCTATTATACTTTACGACCCTCTTCAACTGTCGGCGGTCTCTGTCAGTCAACAGACAAGGTCGACCTGTACACTATTGTGCTGTACGTGTCCCTTCAGGTTGTCACTTCACTATCACATCCGACACAGTGGACCCAGGGATGTTTAGGAGTACGGAAATCTTGCGTACAGACTGATACAAGTGACACCCAATCACCAGACCACGTTCGAAGTCCGTGAGTTCCGCGGAGCGCCCCATTCTGCTTTCTCGCAATGTCTAATGACTACTGAGGTCGCTGATAACGAGTACCTGGCAGTAGGTGGCAGCACAATGCACCTAATATGGAAAACATATTTTTGGGGGTGTCTGGACACTTTTGATCACATAGTGTATATATATATTTCGAACATTTTGATTCTATATTAACCATGTAACTATTAATTTGCGTCTTTACTAAGAAAATTAAAAGAACATAAACTTAATCTCAGAAATCTGCATATTCATCTCAACACTTTTTTTTTTTTTTTTTTTTTAACACTTGCTTTAAAGTAATTTTTTGTTCGTGCCACCCCCAACGTCAATGTTTAGCGCACAAGTACACAAGTGCAAAACAAAGTTCAACGATATTTTCTTTTTATTGTTAAAGCTTCTGGAACAAGTTAGTCATATTACTTCTGTACAAAATTAAATGTAGATACATTTGATTTTCTATTGTTGTTAGCTGAATAGCAACCATTGTTGGGCTTCAATGCTAAGTAACATGTTACTTTAATTTCACATTGATTGTGAAATAAGGAAGCTAATTTTTCCAACAAAGGCCTATCTGGTTTATTATGGATATCTAACTTTCCCTTAATAAGGATCATAAGACAATCCGTCGAAACATAATACCTATGATGTAAACCTATAGATCTCCAGCCAGAACAGAGATAACTTCCGTTTTGCGAAATCTTTGGTTGTCCTGTCGTAATTGAGATGCTACGTGGATAAAGTTGAGGGTCCATCTGACGGCTGGCTCTATTAATTTACAAGTATGAGAAGCAATAAAATCTAGAGGTTAAGAGTCATTACAAGCTATAAATTTCGAGTATGAACCACAGAATTCCAGAACAGGTTAAACACATCTTTTAGTGGATGGTCTTCACGCAACAACCAATAATGTCGCAGATGGAAGGAATTCCTGCTTTAGTTCAAGCTATGTGCATCCAATTGGCTCTATTCTGGTTTTGAATACAGTTTCACGGTTTATGTTGAAATACGTATGTTTCAATACATTTATCTTAGGAATCACAACAGAGAGAAGACTTTAAAATTCATCTTTAAACTAGAGAACTCTACACATACTGTATTTGATTTGGTTTTTAGTCTTCTTACCACTCCAAGGAGATGAAATTGTTGAAGTACATTTCCATAGACAATATTTTGGCTTCCGTCTTCTCGGCTTATTCAGGAAGATGAAATTCTTAGTGCAAATGGTGGTCATTGCAGAAGTCACGGAAGTCGGAGGTGGTGGGGGCTGTTGCTCGTTTACTTTAAAAAAAACTTTCTTCACTGTATCAGTTATAAGTATGGCATCGAAGAGAACGAGTGTCCCATAAAAGCTCAATATCTCATATATATTTCAATCCATATCTCTACATTAGATTCGCACTGGGCAAATCTCTAGTTCGGATGGCGGGCACTGAAGAGGCCAGAATGGTGAAAGGAATCAAATGGTGGTTGTAAGTTTGTAACTTTCGATCTTTTCCATGAAACAGCAGTTGAGATTATTACTTTCAATTATGACCCAGCCATAGATCGTGGTGGAGGAAGTCTGCAACTGTGTCTTGGATTGACGATTGTTCATCATGGATGAATTTAAAATTTGGCTTATTTGTACCTCTCTACTTATTGTGTTTTCTATTAATTTTCATATTATTTGTTTCAATATTATGTGTACTTCGGTATCTGATTTAATAAATGCAATTCTATATTATTTATTTCCTTCATTGCAAAAAGAAATACAACTTGTCTTTATAGAAAAGATCCAGCTACAGGGCGCGAGGGATAGCATGAGCTATGACCTTGAAATCCGCAACCAACACACTTGAAAGGAACAGGTAATCCTAATAATGTTGCTAACTGCCACAACGGTGAACTAGAGTTTGGCAATTTGAAACATTTCTGGGAAGGAGTAACAAACACACTTTGAATCAATCTCCAGCCTTCCTTTTTTCTTCATTTAGAAAAATCTAAACAATAAAGTAGCCTATTTATTTAATAAGATGTAAAAGTGCACTCGGTGCGTTAAAGCTTTCCTTACTCGTTTATTTATTGATTTTTTAATGCATGATGATCGTAAAGTAAGCTAAAGTAAATATTACATCACATAACACCACCTATATTTACAATCCATTCATTCTGGGGACCACAACCCATGTCCTAGCCTTGGGGAAATCGTAGCTGCAGACCTGTCAACTCCTCCCCCTCCACCAATACAGGGAAGTTTGTCATTTTCGCTGATAGAACAAAGTGGTCATATTGGTACCCTCCTTCTCGGGGTGCTTATTTATGACAGATGGGGGTGTCTTGAGAGACACATGAAGAAGTCGAACTGGACACAGTGTTCTTGTGTTCAGTGAAGAGTGGTTCTAGTTCTGTGCTGTTTTAGTCTCTGTTATGTCCTGTTTTATATATATATATATATATATATATATATATATCATAATGGAGGGAAAGAAGAGCGGAAAACTTGTAAGATCGAAAATAATTCACAGCCAAAGCAGAGATTTGTTGGTTATGTTTATGATTTTATGAAGAGAGAGGCTGACAGTGGAAATCCAATTAATGTAAAACAAGTGCAAAAGCAAGTATCTGAAGCAACCGGTGTTTCAGTAAGTACAGTAAAACATGCTTTGAGTGAACGGGGGGGGGGGGGGATCATGGAAACAAGCTTTTCTACTCCGAATAAGAAACAAGCACAACGAAAAACAAAAATCTCTGTGGATGATTTTGACAAATGCGTTATTCGTCGAACAATTAATAAATTTCATATTGTTCACGGTCAACAAAATCCTTCCACTTTGGAATCAGTGTTGCCATCCAATTTCTTTAAATAATCTTAACTTTCTCACATTTTCCTCAATAGCTTCCTCTCCGAAGACAACACTACCACATTTACATACCGTTGGAAAGGCCATTCCATCACCTTTCAAATCCGCTATGTTTTACCTCTGTAAAATAGTTACAGGGTGAACAATACGCAACAAAGTCAAAAATGGTTCACAACCTGTAGCTCTCAAACCGTTGAGATTAGGACCTATGTTCATATGAACTTTTTTTTTGCTTAGAGTCACCCATACTACCATTTCCCAAAATATTATCCCTTCCTCCTGGGACACCCTACATATATATATATACCGCCTGTTTATTTCAAGAACGACATAGCTCAAAATTCCTAACTTTTCAGGAGAAGCGTTTGAAATTTCGAAACGCAATGGAAACAAATGGGCGCAAGAACGACACAAAGTGCTCTCTAGCGCCCAGTTTTGAGATCATATCTATGAAATTTTTACCAGAGATAGACATCAAGATTAGCTTTCATTTTAATAAGGGCGACTTTTGAGTTATGTCGTTCTTGAAATAAACACGCATATATTCTTATGTGAACTGTATTTACGGCATTCTATAAAGGAATATTCTTTTTTATTTCATGTAATTCGAATTTTAATGGTCTCCAAATTTACAGCTGGTCTATACATTGAATGCAGCTAATTACAAAACACCAAGAATGTAAAGTAGAACTCAATTGAGATTATAAATAATTACCGAACCAATATATGTACTTTTTTTGTATAAAGAAAAATTGTTCATCAAATGATTAATTAAAAAAATGTTCTTGCTAAGTTGAGTATCCAGAGTTGACAATATATCCACTCTCACAAAATAATAAACATTGAACATGAGGAGCGTTTGCGGATCAAGAGAACCTGTTGTATGTCACATAACGCACATTTCTAAAATAAGATAAAACAGAAGTTCATGATGACCTAAGGTCGAATGGATATTTCTCATCATCTTATGGTAAGTAACTTCTATGAACGCTGGGTAGTACGCTTGCAAATATATACCACAGTCTATCAGATCTGTAAAAACAGAAGAAAAATGTTATTAGTTTAATTTATATTCTGAACAGAAATAAGCGGTGTGGTCGAAAAATTTCATAACTCTCATTATATTCAAAATTTACCTTATACTTTATTCTTTTCAAAATAATTCAATCAACGTACTAATCATTAAAAATTTGAGCATATGAAGACCTTGAAGTAATAGTAATGAAAACGGGAAATTCAAGTAGATGGATACAAGATGCGATTTTGCACACTATTTTATAACTATAAACGACTTTATTCAACAGTTTGGTTCCTAGGCATCTTATCAATTTTTCGAACACATCCTTCAAATTATTTTCAAAAACAGCATATACTAATATTTTTTTTTTTTTCACAAGGCTATTTAAAATGATCTTCCCGATTATAACTCACGCTTCTAAACACGTACGTTCATGAAAGTGATGTCAAATGAAAGGGAAACTCAAAAAGTTTTAGTATCTGACAAAGCTGATGTATTAGTTGCGCAATTAGCCGCTCAAGCGACAAACACAAAATGGCAGCAAATGAAGATAAGAAAGCATAGTAACCGATCTTTAATTAGTGTCCACAGAAATTTTAAAGTTAGTTTGGAGAAGACCCCTTAGCAGCACATCTGCAAGAAGAAATCGCCAAGCCGCCTATCGGAAAATGCGGAAACAATGGAGCATGTTCGGGGCAATTCCACAAAAAGTCCACAGAATCCACGGTGAAAGAAAGCAGAGAGTCATAGATACCGCAGCATGCAGTGGGGGCACCACCTCATTTTCATAGAGGTCAAAAATGAGCTGAACAGGAGACCATCACACAAATAGATTGGACGTGCAGGTCGTAGGGATAAAGACCTGCTTTCTAGGCCTCCACATTCTCCTGATCTTACCACGTGTGACTTCCTTCTGTGGGGTTTCTGTATAATAATAATAATAATAATAATAATAATAATAATAATAATAATAATAATAATAATAATAATAAACTACAAGCCACTCTAAATTTTCTTCGAGTACACATTACAGACGCCATGTTATCCGTCGATCACGGAATGTTACAACGTGTTTGGCAGGTGGCTACAGGCTTGATGTGTGTAAAGTTACAGAAGGGACTCACACTGAACATCTGTAATCTCAAACATGATAGGTATGTAATGAAACAAAAACTTCTTGAGTTTTTCTTTCATTTGATACCATTTTTTAAGTATGTGCATATTAATAAACGTGAGTTACTCAAGTTTGTATTCGGGAAGATCATTTTGAATATCCGTGTACTACCAAAACACATTTTCACATTCAGATTAACTTACGAAGCTTCAGAATATAACAGACTAATTTGTTACATCATCTATTTCTATTGCTACTGAACATTCTGTTCTATAATGTAATACTACACGAATAATAAAATTGACGAATATTTTGCATAACGCGGTTATTATAAAAATGAAATCTTTAGTTTTACGTCCCACGATTATACCGATTAGGCTAAAGGAGACGGTGATGATGAGAGATGAGTGAAATGGTGGAATGAAGAAAGTGGGAGGAAACGGGAGAACCCCGAGAAAACCCACCACAAAGTCCACACAGCGCGAGCTGGGATCGAACCAGGGATCCCAAGCACCGGAGGTGAACGCTCTACCACTGAGCCACCGCGCCCCCTAACGCGGTTATTATTTTTGATAATTGTAAAATAATGTGTGTGTGTATGTATCATCAGGTTTTCCCCCACACAAAGAGGCAACCTGATTAAAAAAAAAAAAAAAAAAAAAAAAAATCATCTAATCGCGTACATGCCATTTTTTGAGTTTCGGCTTGAGGGGTCAACACTTATGAACATTTTAAAGACTGTCTTGCATGTATGCAACCAACATTACATATTTGTTAATGCAGGCTTACCTAACAGCATAGAATAAATGCCAGGGTAATGAACATATTCTTTCTTTACCGATGTTCGAAATTACGACCCAGCAACGTCGGCTACTAACAGTTAATTATAGCAGGCACGGTAATTAGTGGTAGAGCGATCATCTCTGGTGCGAAGGATCCTTGGTTCCGTTTCAGGCCACGTGAGTTTGTGGTAGACAACATCATGTATGTGTATTTTCTCGAGGTTACAATGTTTCCTCCCACACTTCCATTTCATTAATTTCTTTTCATAATCATTTGCCTCCTTTAGTCTACAGGCCGTAATTGTGGGATGTAAAACTGAAATATTCCATTTTTCATTTAAACCTGAAGAAATATATTTGTTTCTTACAACTTTTGTATGTTTAAATGATTTTTTTTGGTATTATTTGGTTTATAAGTAGTTTTTATATTTTTAAACTTGTTTAGTAGCTAAATTTTGGGACGAACAAATTCAGTTTAGACTTATTGTACCTAGACCTCGAATATCGCAGTTTTCCATAGTGAAGATGTTTTTGGAATCAACCAAGCGCATATACTAACTTCGTATATGGTTTACAAAAAATCACTGTTATTGCTATTCTTGATTTTATTCAGTGTCATAACCTGTGAGCGAAAGAGGGCAACTGCACCTCCATTTAAGATACCCGCCATTCAAGTGGGGCTCACTTCGAGATAAACGTTCTTACTCCATATGATACGATACGAACATGAATGTATAAGCCTAACTTGGAACACATGTACTTCGGAAAGAGCTCTCAAAACTCAAAAACTCCATAAATACTATTCACCATTTTGACCAGCTGACAGACATACGCACACAGACTTTGAAGCAGAATTGTTCTTTAACTTGTATAACGAGAGTGGATTCAAGCAAATAAAATGATGTTCATATTCACTTAAATCTAGAGGCTTGATTAATTAATCGTTAAAATTTCCTTTCAATATCGAGATAATCGCTGGTTGATTTGCAGCTAAGCGTTCTTTTCAGCACAGAGGCTATGAGACAGGGATCTATAGCTTAACGTAGGGTTAGAACCCTCACGCACCGAAGACGCGCTGATTTCCGCTTTATTCAAACCACATGAGCCCCTACTGGAAAACGAATCCATGTCTCCTCCACCAGACGCAAGAATGATCAATTGTAAAGGAGGGACATCCATATGGAAGAAGACGTATTCTCGTTCCTTCAAATGCAACTTGCGCCATAAATTGCTTGGCACTAGTAGTTTATCAGTTCTCATTTAGCAATAACTGCTGTGTTTCGTGAATAATACGTTGTCAGAATTGACTTTAAAAGGATTTAAACCTTGTGGTATTTGTAATTAAGTTAGTTTACAATGAATAGGAAATTGCCAAAACATGAGCACATGTTCTCACTTCAAAACTTGTGAATATATGACTGCAATTATTAAGATGTGAGTGAGTTATTTGTGCAAAGTTTTCCGAACAATACTTCCATCTCGACTTGCAATCCTAACTTGAGTATAAAATTTGAACAGATTGGGTTTATAGTGTATTACTTCTGAATTTGATAAATGAACAGCAGTAATGGTATAATATGTGCATTAAAAATGATGGAGGAGACCTTGAATATTTGATTTTGTTATCTCTAACTTTATGTTATGACATTAATTGTAGCCCTCTCTGCTGGTCTAGTGGCTAATATGTGGTCTTGTGTTCCATTCCCGATGAGGAGAGCACAAAAATTTAGTTTCACATCAGTCACTTTGCTTAATCATCCGTTTCCTTAAGCCTAAAGGGCATATATGTGGGATGCTAAACTAAAAAATTTCATAACTTTTTTACATTACCTGTAATCATTTCTAATTGATAAACTTGTTTCAAATGTATTTTAAATGTATTTTTGCCTAGTGACCCACCCTGCACTGTATCTGTATGTATTTAATGTATACATAAAACATTGGTAATAAACCAATAAAAAAAAAAAAAAAACTTACGTTGTCAACCATGTCTCCTTCTCCTTCATCACTCAGTTCATCGCAGAAGTCAATATCGTCATCCATACCATCATCAACGAAGGTTACGACGTCATTGATTCTCACTGAAATGAATATGGTTAGTTTAAAATTTTACCAACAAGAAATCTTCGCTAACAATTATGGAACTATTTATGTGACAAATTAAAAAATTAAGAAACGAAAATTTAAATATTACGATGATAGTAAACCTGTAATTAACCCCTTGCATTGAAATAACGAGTCTAGCTTGTCATGGCTTCCCGGTGCCAAATCGCACAATGACGAGCTACATTCGTCATAAAATTTAAACTATTGTAGCATCACGTAGGGTTACTATATTGATGTTTTGAAAGTTATATAATGATAAACCACTTTTAGAACTTACACTTCAATTATCAGAAAATAAATCGTAGTGGAAGGGGTTAAGGACACTCAAGATTTCAGTGTGAATACCCACGACGACTGATTTTTTACTTCCACTCAAAATTATCCTAACTGGATTTATGAACATTCAGGAGAATTACAGCTCAGTTATCCCAATGTCTGTTTTTCTGAAAATTTTATGGAAATATTTTAGGAGAAAAGAGACGGAGGAGGGTTTTCTTCTTTATGTTGCTTATTATAAGAATAATTCAATACCTTAGCATATTCATTAATACATTAATTACTGTTTAAGAACAAGAAATATGCTATAGGATAACTCAGTTACCCCTATAGATATATTATATTATAGATTATTTTTAGGTAATTATGGTAATACACGCAAAATTGAGAGCAACACTGTAAAATGCGTGTCTTAAGAAAGCAACTGAAATCAGTACAAACGCTATAAAATGTATTGAAACAATAGTTGTTAGGATAGGTTACGATAGTTAAGTAAGGTTACCTGGAAATATATAACGTTCCTATTCCAGTTCTTATACGCTGCTGTACGGGTTTTATATTTGCCATTAACTAAAGACTACCAAGAACAAAGCACACAATTTAACCTAAGTTTTCTGAAAAATAGCATGGGATAACTTAGCTATCCTTTGTAGAAACTGGTACATATTAGCCCTGATAAAGCTGATTAATATGACTGTTCAAGTACAACAGATAAAAACAGATGATTTAAATTGCAAAGCATAATCTTACGAATAAATTCTTACACGAGAAAACAGAGCATACATTTCATGAAGCTATGCAGAAATTATACGTAAAGGCAACGACTACCGATAATCATCATTACACGTACAAAAATACAATTACATTATAATTAAGAAATCACTAGATTCGTACAATATATGCCCAAATATTCTATTCGCAGCAATGCACAGATTAACGTCATGTAATAGCGTATGACGGTAGTGTGGAAGAGTGAAGGTAGATGATTTACATTATACAATTCTAAATCGATCTGAAGAAATAGTTTTGAAACACGAATAAGAATTTTTGTCCTACAAAATCTGACCATTTTACATGCATTATATTAGCTTCGTTAACAATCAGAAATGTGTTTAAATGTGAGCTTAACAAATGTGTTTAAATAAGCAAACAAAATACTAACACTTTCAAAGTACGCCTGATTGAATTATTGAATTGGCCATTATTCTTTATTATTAAAACTAGTCTCAGCCTACAGAAATCCAAAAAATGTTTACACTTTGTAACATGCTCACCTGTCTCTGGGAATTCACCATAGGTCTTCAAATTTCTCGCCTCATCAGGTGTGTACTTTAAGATGACATCTGCTTTGGCATCTTGATAATCTCTCAAGCCAATTAATATGATATCACCTTGGTTAATCCAAACCTTGAAAAAAAAAAAATTATAAAACTGGATCAATCACACTTCTATCTACTACATAAAAGTATTAAAATACAATCATTTACCAGAAAAGTTAGAGGATTAATTTTTAAATTTATTGATTCATTTTGAAACACGTTAATTGAATGTTTGTTAGTCACACGATATGTTATGAATACACATTCCTTAGAGGTGATTCCGGATAAAATCCAGATCTGTGAATAGCATTTTGTGTATGTTTCAATATTTAACATAAACTTTAAGAAGGAAAAACAATACGAAAACATGGAAAATCATACATGACGCACACCATGACCAAATGTTATCGAAAGGTCACGCGTTTAAGAAACAAAAGAAGCTTTGGGCCGGCCTTCAACAGAGCACATACCGCTGAAAATGCGAAATATAGGTCTTTTACTTTGAGAGTACTTTTGCAGGATATCAGATGCACTAAACTTGAATAGTGATATACCATCAAATTTCATATAGTGCCAAAGAAAAAGAAAGAAAATAAAAACTGACAGGAAACCCACTGCGAAGCTTCAGAGGTTTCTATCCATACTTCCCTTCAGCATCTAATGAAACGTATTCGCAGAAGTGCTATAGTGTACTTTTTGCGGTATTTCAGATAAAACGTGCAGTGCTTATAATGGTTGGACATAAAAGAATGAAACAAAAAATGAGATACGAAAATGTCAGAAGGAGCATTAAATTAAGGACCCTTTACTCCACAAGCTCTCCCTGCCACCTTTGGGGCTGTGATGTCACCCAAAAATTTTAAATAGCAAGGTAGATAATTTGTACATCATTGAAAAGATCATGATAAAGCAAACAACTTTCGTGGGAAAAAGATTTTCATGTAGTGCACCGTTTACAAACTGGAAACCATTTAATTGTGCCTTTTGGAACATTTAGATAACTTATTCAGTACTAATAAATTATTAACAGACGGAGATAAAACAATGGAACAAAAAGTTAGGTAGGAAAATGTGTGGTGCACCGAATGGAGTGTTCTACCTGATCCACACGGCTTCGGCTTCCTACTCGATGCATCTTCTGGTATTTTCCTATCACTTGACTTCAGCCCTTACTCAAATGAATACAGTTTCTACACTGCATTCATATTTCTGCGAGATGCATCTTAATATTGTCTTCCCATTTGCGCTTAAGTCTTCCTAATGGTCTTTCTTTTTTTTCGCTTGGGTTTCCAGTCAAAATTATGAAAGTCTTTCTACTTTCTTCCATTCTAGGCACATGACCTGCCCACCTAATTAGCATTAGGATTTAGATTTATGAGTTTTCGGCATCTATGGCCATTTAGCCCGTCACGTATGAGGGATGACGTCCCTCGGCGATGACACTATCCATTGATAGGGAAGGAAGAAAGGAAGCGGCCTCGGACCTATAAGTTAGGTACTATCCTAGTATTTGCCTGGTGTGAATGAGAAAAACCCACGAAAACCTCATTCAGAATGGCTGGCCTGAAAACACTTTCTACACTTTTCCGACTGAGACTTAATGACTAGCAATGTTAGGTAAACGGTATAACTTATGCAGTTTCTCGTTATGAGTTTTCGCCCCTTTTCCCTTCTCGTCGTTCTTGGGTACGATTATTCGCCTTAGGATTTTATTTTCAGATACTTTCAGTCCAAGCTCTTCCCTCGAAGTAAGAGATTATGTTTCTCAGCAGGCATAGTTTTCGTTTTATATACTTTAAACTTCAAATTCTTTGACAAAACACTGCTTTCAGCCGAAATTCAATTTCTTCGTGAATATGGTTTTATATCTGTTAATGCTGATCCTAGATAACTGAATGTATTATTTGATATTTTAACGTATCCACAATTTACAGTTACAGTCACGGCGAACTTGCATGTATTTAGTTTTTTCTGCATTTACTTCTAAACCTATATCCCTGCAAGCGTTTACTAAAACCTCTATTTTTCTCTAATTATCCTAATATCATCCATCCTCTGTCAGATTTACATCAGCATAAGCTATAACCTAGTGAGTGTCATTCAGATCTAGGCCCTGGTTGCTATCTTTGATTTTCCTTATAGCGTATTCTAGTACAAAACTGAATAATAACGGAGGCAAAGCATCTCTTTATTTCATGCCATTCTCGACCTGAAAGCAAGCATTTTCCTTCTCAGTAAGCATTTTCGTGGGCCAGCATTTTCCTACTCGGACTTTACTTTTTACAAAAAAAAAAAAAAAAAAAGTAAAATAAAATCTAAAAAAAAAATAAAATAAAAATGTAAAATAAAAGAAATAATAATGATGATGATACTGATGATGTGTTTCTGTATGATGTTCCCTTTCCTCAAGACTATGGTCGCGTGAATGTGTCACTGATTGCTGAACGCGAACCCACCGGGCCCAGACGGGTAAGCTATCAACACTCACCGACCCATCCACTACACCAATCATCTCCGGAAAATAGAACTCAAGTTGACCCAGAATATGAAGATTTCTAAGCCTCCTTCATTCTCACTCGCAGTCCAGTATCCCGATCCGCAGTTCATAGCCTGCATCCCATCGCGAGATAAGGTTACAAACCACAATCCGACAGAGCAAGACACTGACCCAAGAGTGAAACTGACGGTGAGTGCTTCGAAAATCTAAATGTTTGTGTTTACTAGCCCAGATAAAAAAAAAAAAAATCTCAAATCGAATCTAAAATCGCGCAACGGGATGGAATTTCGAAAAGAAAACTGAATGCCAAAAATGAATTTTGTTGATCTTATTAACGAAGTGAAATTTCCTGGCAGGTCTGTGATTCCAACCCCGGTCACACTAAGTGAAATCGATTCTGTACGCTTTCAAGATGCTATAATATACTTTCGTTACATTATTCACATACTGCTTTCCAAAACTCTACTTTCTGAGTACTAATAATACTATTGAAGTTACTTTACTACATAGACTTAAGTAATTAGCTCTGCACTGGATAATGAAAGATTTTGTTTCGACTCGCATACTTTATTTACACTAACTTCCTGTAAGATATGAAACAAGCCAAACGAAACAGAAAACAAAAGTCGCAAAGGTTATTCCATACGAATTGAATGCTTTACATAGCTGAATGGATAAATTTTATCATTTGATTACATATTCTCTTCACATCTCATGAATAAGCTTTACATGCGTTTAGTTTAGTCGTTAAAAAAAAAAAAAAAAAAAAAAAAAATTGAAAATAAGGACATTTACTACAAAATCACATTAGCCTTGTACTACACATGTACTACTTATTACGGCTGTGTGCTACATACTTTACTTTCTTTCCTTAGTATTTTCTCTATTTAGATACAGTTGTGCAAGTGGGGTCAGCGCGGAGGATTTATACCAACAGGGTGACCTCCCTTGTATGAGCTCAGACCTGTCCACTTTGATTCCCACAACAAAACATTTTTTTATCGAGACAATACATACACTTAATGAATTCACATGAAAAGAAAGTATACTTAACCTAAGTCCCTAGCCTAACTATCTAACTAACTTAACCTAAGACATATAAAATCATTTTTATTCAACAGGTTCGTAATATAGCACACACACCGCCTCTTACCGAGGACGTATTGGACGTTGACCATTCAGCTTTAATTTTGTATATTGTTAAAAAAAAAAGTCCTAAAATATGTTCTTAAAATTCGAGTTTTCTGTTTCTGGTGCAAGGAATTCAAACTACATAACGAACGTGTTACTGCTGACGAGCATCTCCCATTACCAATAGTTGTACTAGCACCCTTGTTATCGATGTGAGCCGAAACTTTGTATGCATTTTGTCTCATCGTATTCAAACTAAAGTAAAGGTGAGCACAAAACCAGAGAATGGATTTAATTCTGTGATATAGCAGTACGGAAAATAATAAATAAATAAATAAAAGAATATACGAAAATTACATATTCAAAATATAATTTTGGGGCGAAATGTATGTACTCGAAAGTACACACATTTAATGGACTGTTGGTAACAAACGTCCACACTGAAACTCCAAAAGAACAATTCCCCCCATTGAATGAGTGGTTTATGTCACATCTCTAAGTTTGTACATTGTATAACTTAGGGAAAACTACGCAGCGTTTAGCACATAATATTAGGCATCACAACACCAAAAGAATAAACCATAACGAAATCCGATAATATAGGAATTTTGCAGGTTAGTTTCGCCGAAAACAACAACTTGGATTTTCCTGCTTACACACTTATTTGTTGATTCCCTCCATGGAAAAAAGAATACTAGTTACTTCCCTACCTTATCAGTCCTGGTTTGGTTTACTTGAAGAAATATCCTACACCACCGCTCTGGCTGAGCGGTTTCACGGTGTTTTTAAAAAAGTATTGGAATTCTCCTTCGAATCCAGGCGACTAAGCTGCACCAACACGATGGCTTACGTCAACCACTCACACCCTGACGTATGAATTTTGCTCTCACAACTGTAGCTTCATCGTCCATTGAGCACAGTAAAACACTCTCTGTATACATAGACTGTCCAAAGACATCAAAGGTATCAATTATTTTGTGTCGTAACCTTTAAATACTTCTATTTTTCACGTTTTTTATGGACGGAGATTATCGTACGTCCATCACTTAACACCGCTTCTGGTAAAAGACAAAGACAATGGGGAGACGATCCCTAATTGGAGGTTCATTGTGACGTAACTATACGATGATAGGTGTATCTCTCAAGATCAAAGAAGCCGAAAAATCTCAACCACACCTGTGATTGCGGAAGATCCAATCACAGATAATTTAGATTAAACAAAGAGATGCTTCAAGAAGCTACTATGGCTGACTTTACAAATGAAAAATTTTAAAGAAGATTTTTGAAATAAAAATTTTGAATTCTTTTGAAGATCCCCTAAGCCAAAAATATGAATGAAAATTGATTGGAAAGGATTAAATACGACCAGATATTACCTTATTTCCTAAAATAATATTATATTTTAGCTAAATATACAAATAATTGTTCAATGTAAATATATTACCATATATTTCCCTCTAAATATACTAAAATCATTAGTTCAAGGAACTTAACGCAAATTTTGCGACCTACTTCAAATCGAGTCATTGATTAATTATATATTAAAAATAAAATTTTAATAAATATTAAATTCATATATATACTGGTTGCCCAAAATTTCCGGGCCATGTTACATTATACGATGTATAAGGTAACAACTTTTAGATTCATTTAAACATATCTCGATTAATCTAGCTTTCAGTAAGAATGTTGTACAACATTTCCCTCCTAACTTAGTCGTAGGCCTTTCTGAAATCACTAAATACTTCATGTACAGGGTATTGTATACCCATTTCTTTTCAACTAATTGACAAATAGTAAATATCTGTTCGATAGTTGATCGATTTCGCCTAAATCACAGCGATAATTTCGAATAATTTCATCTATGTATGGGGTCAATCTTGTTAACAAAATGTTTGAGAGGATTTTATACGATGCTGACAAAAGGGAGAAGTTTTGATAATTATTTCCTACCACAATAGTATTGATCAAACATATACTAATACATTATAGGTTTTCGGTCAACACTTCATCAGCCAAAGGAGGGAAGAAATAAGAAGAAAAGAAAGAAACAAAAGTGAAAAGTAAATATCATGCATCAAGGTGGGAGTCACCTTGGAATGGAGTCACAAAACAATGTTGCAAATCTGAAAGGTGTGTGTGTTTCAGGGAGTGAGATGCAATTTTATAGACAGATTGGTCGATAAGAGTATTGAAAAAATAAAAAATACAGAGGTGATAAGAAAGAATTTATATTTTCTAGCTAAAAAACCGAACAATATGAGATAATACAAACAGGAAAGCATTAATAAAAATGATACACAAATAAAAAAAGGAATTCACCAAGGGCAGAAATAGATATATGGAAAAAATAGCGATTGTGTTGAGAGGTATTATAAACGTTTAGTTTAGCATCTAGGGAAGACCGCGTGAGTCTTGTGGATAGAATGTTAATAGTCATAAGCGTCTTCTCTGGAACTGCGATGACTCGGTGATAGGGCACTCATCTCTGAGTAGTGTCCCTGATTCGATCCCACTTCATTTTAAGTGAGCTCTGATGAAAAAAAAAAAAAAATGAAAAAAAAAGAGGTGAAGGGGGAGAGGGTTTCACCAGGTTCTCCCACTTCCTTCCATTTTCCTCATTCCATCATTTTGTCCATTAACATCATACCCGTCTCCCTTTGCCTCGGAACATAATAATGGGGCATTAGATTGTCCTCCCATCTCTCAGAGGGACATGAACCTTAAAAAGGTTTAGAAACATATTGTTAAATGGGTTGTACGTTCTGGAGAAGGTATATGGAAAATTTTGACGATGTGCTGAGCACATATCACCTCGCAGACATGAGCACCAGCGGTAGGCAATGCTTCTTCCCGACCCCCAAGCGCTGTTGCGTCAGAAGTTTACTTATTTTTTTAATATTCTTAAAGACCATCAATAATTGTTGCTGCAGACTGGAAGAACTAAGAGTTCCACCAATATATGAGACTGGACAGATAGTGAATAAAGGATATACACTGCATAACCATCCCAACTCATCAACCACCATACTTTTACTCTCTCTTTCCTTTTTAAATTAATTTTAAGTCTACTGGATATATAGGCACCCAGCTGCTATTGAAATATTACTATGGGATTAACTTGTTTGGAAATACTAACTGATACGTTAAAATGTGAAACGAACACATACTTGAACACTAAAAACTTTACTACTCAATTGTTGCGATGGAAGTAATAGTCTGAAAGGTCACTGAAATACAAACTATGTAGTACTGAAATAGAACACTGAGTACGCGAGGTCATAAAGCAACCACTACTCCATTTATGGCTTGTGATTTACAATACATAAAAAGCGAAATCCTGTAATATAAATATCGTAAACCAACTACTAAATTATTTTTAAAATTTGACATATAACACACAGAAAACGCATATATAAGCACAACCTAAGACACGTTTACTTCGACCGACTAGGTTCTTCAATGTCAGTTCTTGTACAGTATGAGATACGAAATGATATCAAGGAACTATTCACAATCGAGAAAACATGATGACCCTCTCATATTATTCTTTCGTTGTAGTGACTTTAGGTTTAGCTACTAAATAAACACACACAGAAACAAACAAAAAAGCAATCCTTTCTATATATATTAAAAAAACTATCCCCATACATTTTCGAAAAAAAGTAATTAATATGCTACTTAAGACTCTTACGCTCAGTTTCCAGTACATAATACACAATAACACACTGAGCAAGGCTATGTGATAATATGTATACAAAAAAAAAAAAAAAAAAAAAACTATCACGTAAGTTTCAACACAATAACTGTGTCTTCATCAGACTTTCACTCCTTCTCTGGAGGAGTGGAAGTCTGATGAAGACACAGTTATTGTGTTGAAACTGTTACGTGATAGTGTTTTTTTTTTTTTTAATACATATTATCAGATAGCCTTGCTCAGTGTGTTATTGTGTATTAGTATAAAATGGAGACAAGGCCTGATAGAATAGTTTCCAGTACATCTCTATTCTATGAAGAAAAAGTGCCAATATCGGCTGAGTCGTGTCTCTGAATTTGTACAGGGTGTCCGAGAAGTCCTTCCCTGATTACAGAAATTGATAACTCAGGCTAGAAATAAGATAGAAATATGAAACTGGTGTTGAATTGTTTACAAACTATAAAAGTTTTGGTCACATCAGTACACTTCCACATGAGCACCCTTGGTAGCACGTAGCACATCTAGGCGATATTCAATTTCCATCCACACATTAGCCAACATCACTGGAGGGATCGATGCAACGACTGTGGTTATTCGTTGCTGCAGGGTTTCAAGATCTGGTACACGTGTTCGGTAGACCTCATCCTTGACATAATTCCATAAAAAGAAGTCTAATGGGGTTATGTCAGGAGAGCGTGGAGGCCAAGCTGTTGGTACATCACGACCAATCCATCGCCCAGGAAATGTCCTATCGAGATAGGCACGGACGACAAACCTAAAACAAAACAAAAAAAATTGAGACTTGGTAAAACAGAACAAACCTAACACAGACAAAAACTTTTATAGTTTGTAAACAATTCAACACCAGTTTCATATTTCTATCTTATTTCTAGCCTGAGTTATCAATTTCTGTAATCAGGGAAGGACTTCTCGGACACCCTGTACTTCTGTTTCACTTTGAATGAATTTTTAGAAATCCTATAAGAACTTTAAATTCACATTTGGTAGTCTTCTGTGTGATTCAAATCAATTCATAATTAGACCGCCTTTTTGAACACCAAGAATCCCCAGAAATCTGTAATCACTCTTCCTGCATCCATCTATTTTTCCGACTTCCAATACAGCCATTCCGTTCAAGTCGGCATCACAATATTGGTAATACAAGGCTTACCTCAACATAATGGAAAATTGCACACATATACAGCATCTGTATCTGTATCATTTAATTAAAATACCTGGAATTGAAAGTGCATTAGTTGTCTAGTTTAGCATTGGTTACGCGCTAAGCACAGCACCAGGCTGTTGGTACTGGTGTGTTAGGGTGAACTTCGTGCTACATCAGAAGCAGTAGAATGGAAGTGCATATGAGCTGAGCAGACGGAGTCAGTGTAAAATGGAGTCAGTGTAAAATGGGCGAACTCTCCGATTTCCAAATCGGGAAATTGTTGGCGCTCGGTTTATGTGGTGGGAGCGTGACAAAAGCCTCAAGGGCGTTCGGGTGTGTCATCAGATACACTGACCAAGGCGATGACGGACTACAAAACTCACGGTAAAACACATCAGTGGTCGAGAAAAAAAAAAAAAAAAAAAAAGTGCCAGGTTCTGCCAAGTATTCAGAATCGTCGAATAACTGGTGCAAGTGACGGATGAACTCAATTCAAGCAGCACCTCGCACAGCCTGTGTCAACAATCACAGTCTCTCGAGTTGACTGACATGAACATATGGGGTTGAACTGCAGGGAGAAACCGCTGGTAAGGGACCATAACCCTTTATCACGACCTAGTGGTGCCGCGACATGTAACGTAGACTGTTTATGAGCGGAAACATCTGATATGATTGGATGAGCATCGTTAATCTTTTTTATTCAAATTACGGGCTGTGTTTGTGTGTAACGGACGCCCCAAAAGCGTATGTACAGCAGTGTTTCCGCTTGGTCGTAAAAATGGCGGTGGCTCTGTGATGTTATGGACCGCAACCACCTGGTTTTCAGTGGGTTCTGTGTTGACGCTTACCGGCCACTTCACTGCATGTCATTGTTACCATTTTAGAAGATCATGTGTATTCTATGGTCTAGATGCCGTTTCCGAGCAATGAGGCCATATTTCAGAATGATAATACGCCCATTTATACAGCTGAAGCTATCGCGGTGAAGTTTGAGGATTATCGGAATAAAGTAAAGCATCTCCCCTGACACGCGCAATTCCCGGACCTAAACAAAATTGTACATAACATCTGTGATCTGTTATGGAAACATGAATCCGGGACAGATTTCAGACTCCATTCTCTCTCACGGAACTGAGTGGAACACTGCACGCGGATTTATGTAATGGTTCAACTTTGCTACCACTGGCGACCTATGAGTCCATTCCATGTAAGGCCCTTCGTGGCTATTTTCCTGATGGGAGTTCATGTGATGTACACTTAGTGTTGGAAAATTTCATGAAAAGTTCAAACTTGAAAAGTTCGCGCGAAAGTTCGGCTTATTTTTTAAATTGTCCATTCAAAAAATCCCTGTAAAATTATAAACATTTTGGTAAATAACATGGCTATATTAAAAATCAAAGTAAATTTATTTTAGTGTTTTCTCTTTCTAATAGTACCTAATTTTCACATTTTTTTTTCAAAAGATGTTACGGAGCGTTACAAGCATGTATTTCAAATTTCAAGTCAATATCATAGAACAGTATGTTTTCGGCAGAAACCTTCAATTTTACATGATGCTGACAACCGAAAACTTAAATTTGACTTGCACAAAAAAGTTCATATCATAAACTCACGCATTACCAATACAAAATTAATCATTTTATTTAATGTTTTTTTCTTTGTGGAAAGCACTTTCGAAAATGAAAGTTCGCCTGAAAAGTTCGCTCATTTACATCTCTATGTACACTATTTGATGTTCAACTGTGTACTAAACAACGTGCTTTTCGGCACAGCTCTTCCCTTGGTAAGACTGTTCCATTTTATTCCTTGATGTATTTTTGTTTTTCTTCTTTCTGTTTTTATCTTCCGTGACCAAGTTCGGAAGTACAAATAATATTCAGGGATTACAGAAATCTGTATGTAGTATGTTCTTAGTAATCTGTGCTAGGGAGACCAATTGCAAATGAAAATGAGATAGGATATTCCATTAATCTCGATCGCAGATAAAATCACTTCAGTTTTGTTTTCTTTCCTTCTCTGCTTATTGCATCGATCAAAAGTTTAGAGGTAACGAATCTTTTTTTTTTTTTTTTTTTTTTCATTTTGTAGTCAAAATTAGGAACAAAATTATATAGAAGTAATCGAACCTTCGTTTTCTAAAATTGTGTTCGTTCTTGTTCTTAAATTAAGCAACTGCCAAAATTTCTTCACAAGTAAACAGCAACTGAAGTCTAATTGATAACCACGCTTAACCATTTAGTTGAACAGAGGCTCAAATACAATCAAAATTTGAAAACCTCGGAAGCAATCCTCTAACTTTTCCTTACTTTTAAAATGAGGCCACTTAAAAATCAGTTCCGAAAATAACCGACCATAATACTATAGTTCCTTATTCTGATCCTTCTCTGATACAACTTACCTTCTTCCGCAACTTCCCTCTGATATGACAAAGTCGCTTCACTCCATCGAAACACATGGCTTCTAATCGGCCACTGCCCAACATTTTTGTTACTTGCGCGTATTCTGTAATTTAATAAGCTTAGTAAATACGACACGGCCAACTCAAACACAACTAAACGTTTTATTATAGTCGAATTACAACTTCAAAAAAAAAAAAAAAAAAAAAAAAAAATTGTTCACCTTTAAGTTTGATGAGCACTGGATAAATGAATATTAACTAAGAGTATGAAAATACTTACTATTTCACACATTCCAGTGCTATACTATCTTTAATGCAATATACAGTTAAAAGGAAAAATATTACGTCACTTACTAAATAATACAGAAGGTCGATCTGCGTATGTGTGTCCAATTTTACACCCGTACCCCTGACCACAGAAGCGACCGAACCAAGTGGTTAAATGCGTGTGCTATACCTGGAGGTCCATTCTATCGTCTGCCAAGCGAAACTGCGTGTGTATCGTGTGTATCATGGCTCCAAAGGTGAACCGTTTTTGGAATTGCTACGTAATTGGACTTTTCCATGCCAAATATTCGGTTTCTAAAATTCAAAAGCAGTGCAAAGAAAATGGCAGTGCATTGGGTTCGACAACTATCAAGAACATAATCAAGCAGTACAAAAAAGAAGACATACCAGGTAAGCATTCACCCACTAAGGAGTCGAGGAAGCGAGCGTGTACCACAGTGACTCCACAAGTAGCTCAGAAGTTGCGGCGAATGGCCTTACAAGAAAATCTCCCTCCGCAACGTGTGATGGCAGCTCGACTCCACATACCAAATCAACTGTTAACCGCGCCCTGAGTGGGAAATTAAACCTCCGGAGGGTCTTTAAAAGTCATGGACATTACCTAAGTGCGGCCCATCGCCGTGAGAAAAAGACCAACAGCAGGCGCCTCTATGAACGCCATCTATCTGGGGAAAAGTGGAAGTTTGTGGCCACACTAAATGAAGCATGGGTGTATCTATCAGATTGTGGCAAAATTCGGTCGATAACTCACACTTCGCGAGATACAAAAAGCCGTCCTGCGTTCATCCGTCATTACAAAGCAACTTTCTCGAAAGGATTTATGGTTGTGGCCGGTTACTCTTATCAGGGCAAGTTAACAATTCGTTAGGTCCCTAAAAACTGTAAAATCAACTCTGCATTCTTTCAGCAACATATACTGACCCCAATGTATACAGAAGATCTGCCTCGTTTGTATGGGCATGCCATAAACAAGTGTCTGTGCATATGGATAAGGCCTCCTCAAATACATCTCGTTCTACCCAGAACTTTCTGAAGCAGATGGAGACAGACACCGGTATTCGTGCTATTCCATTTCATGATATACCAGTGAAATCACCAGATGCCAGTCCCATGGATTTCTGCGGGTTTGGTCTACTGAAAAGGACACTTTCTTCTCGTCGTGTCACTACTCTCGGGAGCCTGTGGAAAGCCTGCCGAGAGGAATGGGAGAAGATTCCACTTCCTGTACTTCGTCGTAGTCTTCTACAGTGGAAGTTACGGTGCAGGGCTATTGCCAGAACACATGGCCATCACATTGAGGCCAACCAATGGTGGTCCCATGGATTTTCACAAGGTTAGTGTTATTTCAAAATTGGACACACATACGCGGATCGACCTTCTGTATTTATTATTACTGAAGGCTTTGACGCATATTTTAATCTAAATCTTTGAAATAACCTCTAATTACAAATAAATAAATTATACATATGGAATCACTTATTCCTCAGAACGTAATGTTGTGTGTGGAGATACTCCCTTGACATTTACCTTGTCCGTCTTCCTTGAAGACTAACTCTCGCTTCTCTGTTTCATTCTCATTCTTCCCTCTCCTCCTGTTTTTACCTCCCTTTCCTGCATGACAAAAACAATATATTAAAATTCTCATACAGTAGAGCAGTACATAAACAACATTTAACATTACAAAAGGATTTTCATGCACAAAAATTTCAGGATAAGGCATCGTTACTGTATATGCAGAACTGCATTTCATTATGAACAATTAAAGCAGGTAGCACTCTCCCGGTTGGAGAGCTTTAAAAGCATTACGGCCGTTCGGATTGCACTTTAAACTGTACGTCTAAGTCCGTCTCATATAGTCACCGTGCTCAAACAGACGCTAACTTTCATCAAGATTAACAAATTAAAGCAGGTCGCTACGTTCGTATATAATATACTGACTTCTCAAATCAGCACACAAATCAATAACCCAGCATATATAACCAATACTCTACGACGTCTTTTTTAAGTTTAACGTAACGCGTTATGCTCCTAGACTAAGGGAGACGGTGGTTATGATAACGAACAAAAAATGGTGGAACGAAGAGAGGAAATAGAACACTGAGAAAATTAAAGCACAAGGTGTATATTCACCACAAAACTCACTCGGAGCAAGCTATGATCGAACCTCAGACCCCACCACTAGAGATGAGTGCTCTATCGATTTAATTTTCAAATTTCATTCACAAGTGAATTTCTTTGGATATAATCTAACTACAGTACGTGAAAATGCGTATGAAACAACTTTACATAGCAAAATTTTTATGCTATGTATATAAGAATGCTTATTTATTAACTCAATTTTTCAGAAAATATGAAGCTGATTTTTTAAATTTTTGGAACTGCTTGACTAAATATAAAAAGTATTGCTTTAAGCCTACATGGAAAAAGAAATATTTCAGTTTAACGTCCTACGATCATGCATTACGAACCTATACGGATTTGAAGCACGGTAGCATAGTAGAATTACTCACCTCCGCAATTGTGAATTACTAGTTTGATCCCAGGCACTGCGAGTTTGTAATGGAGACAGTTTTCAAGGGTTTTCGGAGACAGACTAAAATACATACAGACGAGCAACTTCCTATATGTGCTATTGAAATCAGTTTGGATCGTCTGCACAGCGAAAGAACCAATCAGCGCTCTCGGTGGACGGAATCAGTATCGTCGTGTGTGGATGGCGCTGCCATCTGTCTTGGAACGTGACGTCATGGGTTGTCATAGTAACCGGCAGATTGTTTTCGTCTGCTTCGCATCTCAGTGTTAGATGTAGTGCAGAAGGATCAGATAAGCTAATGTTCACTTTTTCTTGTACTGTCTCTGGAATGGACGTTCCTTTCCAACTGTTTTTTTTATATCAACAGATTTTTCTTTCTTTTAAAGAGTTCAGTTTGAAAATACCTAAGTTCCGCGAAGTACGTCAACAGAAAAAGCTGTTCCCCAAATGCAACTAAAGGAGCAGAAATCTGGTCTGTGCTTACTTTCGAAATTTCCACGTAGGTGACGTCAGATCGATTGATTAGTTCCGTCGTCGCGTGTTAGAGGCGCTACTGTCGTCAAGTTTCCAGTTTTTCGCTGAGTTTGCGGTCTGTACATTCTAGTCTGTGATCCGTCCCCTTTCGCTTAAGAGCAATCCGTGGGATGTTAAAGGTTTCATTTCACTTCATTTTCAAATGCAAAAACTCCAATATTATGAGGAACTGCACTTTAAAAATCGGTCCATGAATCTTAATGCAATTAAGATCTAAAATTACCGAAAGGAAGCTGTATTTGAACGTACTACAAATACATACTATACTGTGTCATTGAAAAAGTGAAACTAAAGAGCGACAAGTATCTTTGAAGGGTAATAAATAATAACTGAAGGTCTGAAGACGATTATCCACCATCTGACCGAAGATTACACTTCGCTCAAAAATTTTCTTAAAAATTTATTATTATTTCGATAAATTGTCCACAATTTCGGTGTTCTTCCTATAATAAGCTACGAATTTATATTCTCAACGTAAGATTAACTGAGATAAGTTTCAATATACATCTCTTCTGTTTGTATCTGGTCTCACTCCTCGGAACTTAACCCTATTTAAAACATGTCTAATTCAAAGACTAAGATCAGTATGTATACTGTGTATGAATAATAGATATATAAGAGTAGTACACCTTATGTTGAACTCAATGAAACACGGTTAATTAAAATGAAAGTGATATTTTAACAGTTCAATAAATGTATAGCCTAAATTCATTATAAGGACAGGAAAATATACTCTGAAGAAATTAAGGAACATTTTTTCAAAACTCGATAGAGCACAAATTTTGAGAAACGGTAGTATATATGGGATAGGTATGCTTTTTATGCTAATCAAGCTGGAAAATCAGAATTGGCAAATCTCGATATGTGCCATGTGTATAGCATACTAAATCGTAAGCATTTTGTCCTAACTCGATAATAATAAAAATGCAATTCCTGTTAAAAGGATATACACAGGGCTTGAAAAATCCACTAGCCTGCTCGCCAGCGGCGAGTTTTTTTTTTTTTTTTCAAGAATATATAGCAGAGATCACTTATTATTATTTACGACACATGCTAATAAACAAAATAAAATGTATTGATATGATTATTGTGTCGCAAAGTTATTTTTGTTTATTCATATAAACACTGACTGCAAATCAAGATTATATTTGTAACGACTTTAAAATATAATGATTTAGCCTGGGAGCTTACCAAAAATACTCCGAATGCTAGAAGCGGAGAAATCGCACAAGTGAAAAATCCCTAAATTGGACTTTTTGTTATAGCAGTATATACTTTTGCACAAAATATATTCATGCTTTGAATATCAATAGATATAATGGATATTGGGATTTAATTTATGTGAATCTAATAAATGGACTCTCTTACAAGTACTAGAAAACTCATACATTTATAAGCTTAACCCTATTTTCTTTTGTTTACTTGACTAACTTAAAAACAATAAAACATACCAACACTCTAGAAAGTGAATGAGATATTATATGCGAATTTCTATTATATAAACTGATGATTGTTATATAGACTTTTCGTATACTGTATCAATTACGTCGTCATAAACTGCGCAACCAAACATGTGGTCTTTAAAGAAGTTCGAAACAATTATCGATTCACATAACAGCATGCTGTTGATCCTACTTGCCTCACTTTCTACATTTTGATATTCCCCACTGTCCTTTTTAAATTATTCACAATTTTCTAAAGTGAAAATAGGATTAGCAAAGAGCCTTAACAACTGCTAGAATTACGAATCGCACCACAATCCGAATCTTTCCGTTACACTAAGGGGGAAGGGGTTCACCGAAATTAACACAACATGGGTAGAATGTTGTATCGCTAATTTGATATAGTCTACAGTCTATATAGACAGCAAACAACTTCATGGAAGTCTCAATTCAACTTTTGAATAGTTGTTCCATGAACATCCAGTACACCGAGGAAATCTTAAGGTAAACTGTGTTATATCCGAAAGAAACAGTACTGCAATAGATAAATGTAATTTGTGTAACATATCCCTAAAAACGTAATAGAGAAATAGTGCAAAACGCAGAATACGATCGAATCTTGCAGAAATGAACCAATGTTTAACTTAATTCCTCTTGAACGTTACTAACATTGCAGTTTCCAAGATCAGTTGGTTGGTACAGTTTAACATTCCTCTTAGCATCCAGGCTATATAAAACGCAGGCCTACAGATAAGAAGAAAGGCTCTCTCAATCCAGAAGTCGGTATATTCAGGGTGCGCGCTTGACATTAGATCAGCGGGGAGTATAGTGTAGGTCAGTATTGACATCTCGTGCGAAACATGGTAATTATAGTAAATATATGACACTAGTGACAAGAACTAAGAAAATACATATTTCCACAGGTTACTGTGGGATAACACGTGGCATAAAAGGATGTGGTCAAAAACCAAATACTGGAAATATAAAAACTAGTATACTTTAATGAACTGTGCACGTCATTTGCCTTCGCTCTCGCTCACTCAGGAACTTACATACTCCGATAAGTCATGAAACAAAGTCCTTCCGTAAAAGCAAAACTTAAAAATTTTTACCCCCCCCCCCCCACTCCTTTGGCGTAGTTACTGGTTTCAAGGGTTGATTGCTATCAGAAAAAAAAAAAAAAGGTATGATCCTATAACACAACCAATTGAGATTTTTACATTTTAGTGAGCCAGTTTGTTTCCAAGTTTTAAACAGTGAACATTATGTCTAAGTTCCAGGCCTTGTCTTTAATGATAGTTATCGAAGACAAAAAGGAAGACGACAAAATTCTCTGTACGGGGAAATAATGATGCGATTTAAGTGCGGGGAAACGCTAATTTATGATGAGCTAAAACTTAAAGCTTAAACAATGGATGAATGGCTGCAAGAAAATGATCAAATCAAGAGGAAACGAAAGTAAACCTGCAACGAAGACATTAACCAAACGTTTGGGAATGATTTACTAATGCAAGGTTAAAGGATATGCTCATATCTGGACCAATGCTACAAAATGAAGCTCCTAAAATGTACTACAGTGTAGTTTAATGTAGTATTAGGGTAGTGTAATTGAGTGAAATACAGTATGAAATCTAATGTACAAGTGTAAGAGTGAAATAAGCGAGAATCTACACTATTAAACAGCAGGTATGCCTATTGGTATGTACTTAAAATTAGTATAACGTTATTCAGATTTATAGTAATCTCTGTATGCAATTTTGTATAATGCGGAAACTTGTCCAATTTTCGAAAGTAGGTCGGTCCTTAATCATTCCGTTTTGAACAAGTTTTACTGTGTTTCCAAGAATCGAAGTGAACTATTTCGGAGCAGGACGTTTCGGCGCAAAGCAGTCCACGATGAACTGCTTCGGCGTGCTTGTTCGTTCTTAACTGGTCATTCAGAATTCTTGTCATACAGATTCCATACCCTTATTGGAAATAATGCTGTTCTTTTGCCGCCCGATCGTATCGTTCCTTTACGTTAGATATATTACAAGGGACAAAAATTTGTTTTTTGGGTGTTACAGACTGCTTACAGTAAATTATATTTGGCTTATTCTTCCTATTTCAATGTATAGCTACTGCCTATAAGTGTCTATTTTTATGAAATCTGAATAACTTTTTAACACAATAGAGTATGAACATCCGGCCTAATGGGCAGATCAAATAACAAAAAAGCAAAAAAATGAAATGAAATCTTTGAGTTTTACGTCCCACGATTATGCCGGTTAGGCTAAAGGACACGGTGAGGATGAGTGATGAATGAAATAGTGGAATGAAGAAAGTGGGAGGAAACGGGAGAACCTCGAGATAACCCACGCACACGGTGTTTGTCCACCACAAAGTTCACTTGGCGGGGGCTGGGATCGAACCCGGGACCCCAAGCACCAGAGGTGAACGCTCTACCACTGAGCCACCGCGGCCCCAACAAAAAAGCATTCAACAAATACTTCCTGAATCACCCATAGCATTAAAAATACTACTTTTATTCCAAAAACTGCTCGTATTCGTTTCTTCTGATCTCTTGGTACAAGCTAGTACTTAATAAACATTTCTTATGTTTTGTACCACGCATTTTAATAATTTATTATAGAAAATAAATATATGTACAGAATTGTACAGATTTTAAGATAAATTTAAAAATGTTTGACTAAAAAAAATCAAGTACAAAGTGCAGTATAAATATATAGTCACACCTTGAAAGTAACTAAACATTAACGAAAACCTTGAAAGTAACTAAACATTAACGAAAAACGATATGTCTGTTTATTAAAAGAAAATATTCTTTAAAAACTAAGCCGCATAATATGGCGAAAGGATAGTCAAAAACTTGCTACGGTTTCTTCATATTTCTTTTCAAGTAAGTTGTGCATGATATGAAAACTTCACTGTATTCAGGATGTTATTTTTAGATTTTGCAAAATTATTTCCGAAAGTTTTTCGAAATTTGCAGTGATTAAACATCCAGGCTCTAGTTATGAAATACATTATAACATATTTAGGTAGGTAAACCTATTTCGATAAAAGATTTAGCGACCAAACAGACGCGTCCAAATGTCATGAACCCAACTATTTAACCTACATTAACTTTCAAAATTTTTCGAATTGACAGAAAACCAAACAACGTCACTGTGGAAGAAACTCCATCCCGGTGCTTATTTTACTCTTTTAAATAGTTTACCTATGCACGTACAAACGCACGTAGTAATCCTCATTGATTACTTATTTCGCATTTCGGTCCATGACTGAAATACACCACCATGGTCATATGAGCGAAGAATTGTCTATATAGTGGTGGAGTCGCGACAGTTAACTTTTGAACAACTTCATTACTAGTGCACATAAATGTGCCATTCAAAAGAGTTCTAAGTTCGTTCATGAACGAGGCATTACTACGCGAAAGCACAGCTTGAATCATGTAGCCCTACCCCAGTAATGCATCGTGGGTAACTATTTCCAAAAGGTCCAAATATTTGTAAAATTTATAGGAATAATACGTAATATTAATTTGATGGAGCAGCGCATATTTGGGGAACTTAACCACTATACGCACGCTCTGCAAAGGTGAAGGTATTGTGCTTGCTAACTCATCATAATCAACTACAGAATTGTCAGAGGCAAGTAAAGTACGCGTACACTGCCTGAAGGTTGTATTGTGCACATAGTATAAGTGTTACTAATGGTTTACCACTAACAGACCTTGAATACAGATACCAAAATAAAATGAAGCAAAAATTAGAGCTACGTTGAATTCGAGAAGAAAAGACTAAGATGCTAGGATTAAGAATTTCCGCATCTATGGTCATATTAGTGATGACGTCCCTCGGCGATCACACTGCAAGGGGAATTACGGAGTATGAAGCGGCCTTGGACCACTGTATGAAGTACCATCCCGGCATCTGCCTGGTGTGAATGAGAAACCACTCAGGGCGGCTTGCCTAAAAAAAACAACACTTTTTTGAGTGTCCCCACTGGGAATGGAACCCGGGACCAATCAGACCAACGAAAGAAAGACGGTAATTCCAAATTTCAGTTAGGTTCAAAGACAGGAAATTTGATATAGCCTAGCTCTTACATGAATTATCACTAACTGGAACAGTATTAAGTGAATATGTGTTGTTTTTAGTGATACCCTAGCACAAGTTAGTGCGGTTATCGTACTTTTTTTTTTTTTAAGTTTAACGTCCCGCGATTATGCACCGGGGCTCAAGAAGACGATAATGAGACGGCTAATAATGCTGTAAGAAGTACTGGAAAATGGAAAAATTTCGAGAAAACCCACGCACACGATGTTTATCCACATAAAGCTTACTTCGAGCGGACAATTGTAACTTTTATATCGTAGTTTGGCATATAAATATATTTATGCAACTGATGAGTTAGTACAATTGTAAATGTACATTTTTTGGGACGTTTGCGTGGAATTTTATACACACACACACACACACACACAAAAAAAATCCGCTGAATTTAGTCATAATGATTAAATCTTCCCAAAGTTAATCTATTAATGGACTGCAGTGCCACTATCCTATTTTAGTGTTTAGTGTTTTTTATGCCACATAAAGTTTTAACGACTATTCTAGTTTACATGCATATCCACCGTTGCTGATGCGTCTGCTTCGTACGGATGCAAACCCTCTGTTCCGCTCCCACACTCACTCAATTACATAGGATTTATTCTTTTTAGTGGTAACCTAGAACAAACTGACTTGTGCTCGGGCATTTATTCCGAAGTTGGGCGTCCGCTTTCGATACGTTTTTTTCGAAACGGTTACCTTGCCCCAAGTAGTTCCCTCCGCTCGCCGTATAGTCCCATGTTTATAACCGCTTATATATAACAAATAAACAGATTTTTCGACACTCTTATATATTATCAAGCACACAAACGATCAAATTATCCATATCTTTCCTGTAAATTTTAAAAAATTTGCTGGAAACGGACGCCCAACTTTGGAACTTAACCCATACATCGAATTTTTTCTCAGCTCTCCTAAAGTCAATCTGCACCCATTCCTTTAAGAAACACTTTCTAAGCAATTAGGAACCCATTTCCTCTTATGAGGAGTCACTATTTCCACAATTACTATACTGTATAATGGTGAGATCTTATCTTTGTTTTATATAAAACAATCAAAAATTTGTGGGAAAGTTCACACAGACCCACGCAAAACGCGCGCATACAAGATGACGCAGTACGAACTTTTTAACACAAGACTACGGTAACTAGATAAACTCAGTATCTAATTTCGATGCATTAACATACATATAAATATTCACAGTATCAACATATCTTTCCATTGTGAACAGAAGATCCACTTTATTTTCTTTTAACTGTCTTGTAACCTTCAGTACTGCAATAATGGCTGTTTACATCATACTACTTCGAGCAGTGTTGCCAGGTTCTCGCTGGTAAAAAACCCTCTAACTAGTGTCAAAAATCCCTCATATTGGAAAAATATCCCTACACTTAGTATGGAGATATATTACATACAAACCATCCACGGGGGGGGGGGGTGGAAGCACCGTGTCTGGACCTTCCACACCAATAGTTCGTAACTCATTTTGAATGACATTTTGTGTTTTGTTTGCACCAGGGATGCATTCATGGGGGGTCGAAAGGGTCTAGAACCTTTCCAGTCTCTTGATTTTGGATCGCTCCAAGAAAAATTTTGTGTGCAGCTGGTTGTATGTTACCATATGCAACAACATATTGGCATGCAAAAACTGGAGGATTAAATGTTATCTATTTAATTATACTCCACGGTCCTGCCGTGTAACATAAAAATAATTCAAACAATGAGACAGTAAATCATAAACCATGCTCTGAACAGGACTCAATCCCATAACTAGCTCATATTTTACTCGCTCGTCTTTTCTTTCATATTTCTCAACAATTTCCTTAAAAGAAAAAATATGACTTCAGCGATCAGTTCTGACGACAAAATACATTAATATTGATAGTGAAATTTTCCAGCAATTTCATAACAGACTTTTGTATTTTAGCACAAATAAAAAATGTATAATACACAATGCATTTTTGTCTTTGGTCGCTTCACCTAAAGAATCAAATTCTAAGCGTGCTATAGCATTGCAACTAAAACTATTGGAAGTTATACTAAACTAATAAACAATAGGAATATTGGTTAACACAACGAGCATATTATTTGACGTGTGAAAATTCAAGAGGCCCCAGCCCTCCCACGGACCGCCGGGTCAACGGGTTTCTGAAGTCTGAATTGGTTGATCATTAGCTTATTACAACATGTAACCCCACGTTTGTAATGTCATCATGTCTAGGAGACTTAGACCCTGAAGAATGTTGAAGAAGACTTGCGAGAACGTTGAGTGGTGGCTAAAATTCCGCTCAAGCGGTTTTTCTCAGCAGCAGGTAGATGTGGGATGGTACCTTTATAGCAGGTCAAACGGTTGTTTCTAATTACTTCCCTGCATTGTGTTAAGCATAAGAAATGTAATCTCTCTGGACTTGGGATAGTATATTTAGGATGGAGAGTCTGTCACGCAAATAAGAATAGGCAAATAATTGACAAAAAGGAAAGTGACTTATGCTACAAATTATCTTAGAAAATATTGTAGATACAGCACAAATTCAATCACATATGTACTACGTATTAAAATAGAGATGAAAACGACGTCACTTTAAATTATCCTTACAGAGGAACATGTCATTAATTTGAGCTTCACTACAAACATATTAATAAATATTATTACTTATCAAGACTCCTGATAAGACATCTTCCTCTGCTTTTTTACTTGAAATATAGGAAACGCAGAAGTTGAATAGCTGACCACAAAAGTAGAAAAATAATCAGCTTAATTGTTTAATGGTAATAATGTACTGAGAGAGAAGCTGATAAATGATTGTAATTTTACTTTTATCTCAGAATTGATCTTAATAAATAGTTTGCAATGTGAACTTTTTTGGGAGTGTTAATACTCCTTCCTATCCCTTTATATACCTCCGGCTTGAACAGCATAAATAACGCTGAGATAAAAAGATGAAATGAAAAGAAATCTTTAAGGTTTACGTTCCACGCTTATGCCGCTAGGCTAAAGGAGAGAGTGATGATGAGAAATGAATGAAATGGTGGAATGAAGAAGGTGGGAGCAAACGGAAGAACGCAAACCTACGCAAGCGGTGTTTGTCCACCACAAAATTCACTTGTTGAGAGCTGGGATCGTACCAGGGACCCCATACATCAGAGGTAAACGCTCTATCACTGATCCACCGCGGCCCCAACACCGTCCTAAGATAGAAGAATTATACATTATTTTTTCTCTTTCTTGCCCTTTTCTTTCTATAATTTTTTCGGTTTTATTTGTTCAGAAACTTCATTGCGTCTGTAATTACAAAAAGGACCCTTTTTATAACATAATATATTATTTAAAAATTATATGAGATCAAACAGGTCTACTTACATTTAGTCAAAAATCGGGATGTTGAATGTCTTCCATGTCGTCCTCATCATCCTCTTCCATTGCTAGAAGACTCGCAATCTGTGTATCTTCCGGGTTCTTCTTATACATGTTTTCGTTGAATAATTGGAGCATTTCTTTTGTAACAGGGTAGTCAAAGCACGATTTATTCATATTCTTCATGTCCGATTTGATGCGTACAAGAGCAGCCACGGTGCGCGCATTCAACTTATTTCTCTTCTTAGTCTTAATGTCCGCAACCATAGAGAAAATACGCTCGACTGAAGCATTGGAATGAGGTAATGTCAAACAAATTCTTGCGAGTTTTCCAAGATTTTGAAAGGGACGTTCACCGTTAAAATTTTCACACACTTCAATTTTCTTCCAGAATTCAACAATGGAGAGTTTCAAGTATTCTGCCTTTTCTTCATGAGAAAAATAATGAGGCAGAATGTTCCATTCATTTAAAACTTTGTCCGGATCAACATTATTCTTAAACTGTTGAAGAAGCTGTGACAATTGAATGTTAGACCTTGACACAAATGCATTATCTCCCAACGCATTTGAAGGTTCCAAAAAGACCAAACCACGAATAAGACCCTTCTCTAATGGAACGGACACTCTCTTAACTGTTTCCTCAAAAGCCACCTGATAGAATTGTAAACATCTCAGTCGAAACACCTCAATGTCTTTTGTTATCTCCCGCCCACTACGGTTCTTAAGTTCTTCCAGCGTTTCCTCGGTTTCTGCTCCAACTTTGACTTCAGTCAATGGAAGGAGGTTAGCAGGATGTTTTGGGTTGCATTTGAAAATCAGGTGACCAGCTGTCGATTCTGGCTTAAGAAAACTGCTGGCCAACAATCGTAAAAATCGCTCAATTTCGTTTGCAAGACAACTAATAAGAATTTTGTTGGATTGAAAAAACATGTTCAGGGTATTGAATATTGGCAAAACAAAATTTAGAAATTCAAGATATGCTTTTGTAAATGGATTATTTAAATCCGCAAATATTATTTCTGCTATAGGACTTTTGTCTTCAATTTTTGCCTCTGCAAATAAGCTATACAGCACAGACCATTGGTTCAAAATTCTCGAAACACAATTCCTAAGAGCGAGCCATCGTGTCTTCGAAGGATTTATCATCTTCAATTGAGAAGAACGCATGAATGTCTGAAGTTCTTCCAATATAATTTGACGCTTAGGACTTCGCGAGAAATACGAATATATTAAATGTAGTAACGACTCAACATTTTTTGGAAGAGCTTCTGAAGCTGCACTAGCTACAAGATTTAGTGAATGGCAAATGCAACCCACAACTACAATACTACCAGTTTCCTGAAGCAAACGAGACACAAATGAATTGTGTTCCCCCATCATTACATTGGCATTGTCACTACAGTATCCTACAATATTGTCCAATGATAATCCTGCTTTATTTAGTGAATGCTTGAAAACAGCAAACAAATTTTCCGCTGTGGCGTCTTTTACTCTTACATAGTCTAATAAATATGTATCAATACCGCTACTATCTTCATTAACACTTCTGGTAAGGATACATGAGTTTTTTTGGTTTCCTATATCCGTACTTTCGTCCACCATAATCGAAAAAAAATTTCCTTGCAACTTGCTCTCGTACTTTTTTTGTACCGCTTTATTAATGACATTCGTCACAAGACTGCTCACTTTTGTTCTTTTTAGGTTAGTGTCACGAACTATAGATGAGTCTGGAAATGCACTTTGATGAAGTTTCACAATATGCTCCATCGAATGAAAACTTCTGTCATGTTCAATGATATCAAATACCATTTTAAGTTCGGCAATTTTCACTTCGTCTTTTGTTCCCGCTGATTTTTTAGAAAAAAATGAACTAACACTAGGAACATTTTTCACTTTTAGTGCATTCTTTTTATGAGTTGGAGTTTCACTGTGTCTCTCCAACTCACTTTTCCCGGCCACCAACTCTTTATTGCAACACGAACACTTGGCTTTATATTTATCACTTGTTTTGCACAACCAACCTTTAAATTTTGGATCTTGTAACCATTCCTCAACAAACATTTTTCTTCTCCATGACTTTTCTTCCTTGGTGAGTTCATTCCGTATCGCACGTATTTTCTTTGGTGTCGAAGGACATTCGTCGCTCGATTTGGACATTTTTGTTTATATATTACCCGCACGAAAAAATATATTCACAACTGACCGGCCGGCAACACACCCACGACACGATGTGATGGTACTTGACTCATCTAACAAACTAAGCTAAGATTAACAATTGTCACTGTCGCCGTTGCCCCCACATTGCCTCCCGTTATTCTAACCGTAAGATCAAAACTGGAAACGGAAAAGGAGCATAATTCCGTTGAAACGAACTTCAATAGATTCACTGTTTTCAACTACACACTGCCCCCACAATTTCAAAAGGTCCTAAGAAGAAAGTTTTCCATCCCTACTTCCACCCCACCCCCGTTTATAGGTCCATGCATCCTCTTTCAGTATGAGAGTGTCTACGTGATTGCTAGCAAGCTTTCGGAACAAGTGTCCCATTGTTTTCACCCCTACAGTAAGAGGTCGGAAAAGCTAAACCCAAAATATTCCAAGTGGGTCACTAAAAAGAGGGAAAAACTCTCCAGAAGACTGCAATTTTATTATACTATTTACTTCATTGGCTTCCAACTTTACAGTATTATTTTGTTATGGGGAGTATATTCAGAACGTCGAACTTTATCGATTAAATACTTTGAAAAAATAAATAGTAGCACAGTAATCGAGCTTGGCATAGTATCGGATGCTGCTATGAAAACTGTATATTGTTTGTTTGCTTCAGTAACTTCTAACTTCTCCACAGGTTAAGTGAAAAAAAAATGTTAACTTTCGATCCTGGAGTCGATTCCCGCTGGTAGCATCGTACACAACACGTTAGCCTTCAGGACCAAGACGCATACAAACTCATGACGCAAGAGTTTAAATCTCAATCAAACAAAAGAAAGAATATATATCTGATATGGATAATTTTAAAAGTGGATATTCACTTGACCAGTTAAAACACAAATACAGACCGTAGAGAGAATTAAGTTTCTTACAAAAAAAAATAAAGAATATTCGATTTTTCCAGAGCTTCTTCGTGCTAATGCCTGTACATTATTATTATTATTATTATTATTATTATTATTATTATTATTATTATTATTATTATTATTATTATTATTATTATTATTATTATTATATGACCTGTCTTTCGGCAGGTCCTGGGACTTATGTTTTTTTTTTTTTTTTTTTTTTTTTTTTAAATTTTAGATTTAGACCTGGAAATGTTTCTTCCGCGTTTTTCAATCTTCAGCTTCCTCTTTCAACTCCCAATATTTTCTTTTTTCCAAATTATTAATCACTTGTGTTCTTCCTATTCCTCGCTTTCCTTCCACCTTTCCTTCTATGGTGGTATGAAGACGACAATTTCTTCGCAAGGTATGTCCAATCCAATTGGCCTTCCTACGAAGGATGCTCCATGCTGACATTTAGAGAGTTTTTCTTGCTGCTCATAAATGGTAGTAACAAGTAAATGCTCCCGCATATTTAAGATACCTATGTATTGCCTCTACATTTTGATGACTTCAATTTATTATGCACTCCTTTCAAAAGTTTACTTTTATTTATAAATAGGGTGATCCAAATACCAAGGGACACAAATTTTCGTGTACCAAGGGACATTACTTTGCATATGATGATAGCTATTTGATGTAGCATTAATAAAGTTACGAATATGTGTTTTTTAAACGAATATGCCTAGTTTCACACTCATTGAATGCTACTTCAGCAAATAATGTGATAAAGAAAACTGCAATATTATTTGTTTTACATAACATTATATTTCTTGTACTTACCTAGGTACAAAGTTATTGACAATGCAAAAATTCCCATTCTATTGAGAATGAGGAAACAAGCTATGGTTTCTGTATGGTTGTCCCTAGGTAAAATAATTTAAGTCTCTTGGTACATGCTTTTCCCTCGTACCAAGAGACGACATGACTCTCTCGGGCTCTTGTTATTGCTGCGATATCCATGTAACTTTTACAGTATGAAACTCAAATATGAGGTTATCAGGTACATATTTTTATTTACGTTTCAAAAGCAAAATATAAAAAAATGTTCTTAGAGTTCACGACTTCCGCTACTTGGAAATTATTTATCGTTTCCTCGGTTGCAGAATAGCGTCGTGTCTGTCTTGCAATATTGTACTCCTACCAACTTTCGACACCCTACATAAAAATTTCTGGGTGCGCGTCTAGTTACAGTTTATACTTTAAGAATTTAACCACAAACCTCAGTTCATTATTATTATTATTATTATTATTATTATTATTATTATTATTATTATTATTATTATTATTATTATTATTATTATTATTATTATTATTAAGGAAAAGCAACAAACGATATTGAATAGTGACTTTTGAATGGGTATTATATGCATGTATGTAGAAGGCAACAATCGCTTGAGTTTAGCAGTTCAAGAATTCGGCTTCTTTCTTTCTTTTCTGTTGTTTTTTAGTCTACCTTAATAATTTGCTCTGAGAATCTTAACTATTCACACATTACTATGCTATAAATAAAATAATAACAAGACTGGTTTATCATACATATATAAACAAGAAAAAAGTTACTACGTGAATAATATGAATTACTTGAAACAATACAAAGTAATTTACATTAATGAAGCTATCAAATAAAAAAAAACACATATAGCGCAAGTTGAGAGGTCGCTATACTGCCTACTATTACATTGGTCCAGGGATTTTATCAGTGGCGTAACTAAAGGCTTGGGGGCCTCCCCGCAGACAGCGTGGAGTGGGACCCCTTCATTACGTCCCACTTCACGATTTAGGGCCCCCTTATGGCTTGAGGCTCCCCGCAATGCGGGGGCCTTATTTACGACCCTGGATTTTATTATATCCGGGCACCAGACAATATTTTTTTTTTTTTTTCAAAAAAAAATCGATGGGCGGACGAGTATAGTCACTATTAAATATGTCGAATGTAAGCATCACTAAAATTGCTATGCGAAAATTGAGGTAAATTAATAACATTATTTTCGACCAGTAGAAAAATGCTGGAGAAGGCCAGCTTGGCTTCTGGGGGGGGGGGGGCTGGCCCTCCTCTAGTTCCGCCTATGGTTGTTACTATCAACATTTTGTATCGTCTGACGAAGCCATGAACTCTGTTCTTAAGATGGAAAATACGTAAATAAAAAAAAAAAAATTCTAGCTTTACATCCCATGATTATGCCCTTTAGATTAAAGGAAACGAATGAATGAAGAAAGTGAATGATTATGAAAAGTTTTTGGGATGAGGGTGTGGGAAGGCCCCAAGTAAACCCATGAACACGGTGTTGTCCGCCACAAATTCACATGGCCTGAGATCGAACCAAGGTCCTTTCGCACGAGAGGTGAGCGCTCTAACACAGAGCCATCTTATTCCCTCCCTCAGAAATCAATAATGAGTTATATGATATATAAGGTATTGATAAACATCGAGGAGATGTTTACATCACTTACGCAAAACTAAAAATGGATATGATATTGATAATAAACATGCAAGCAAATGAAAATATTTTTAAGAGTTAAAAAGAAAATTAATCGTTCTGAGGGTAATTGGCAGGCCTACTTGTCCCGCCAAAACAGCTGAATACATACATTATTTCCTTTTTCCTTTGCCTTGGCGCTATATACATCCATTTATTTATATTTCTGTGCGAATCATTCTAACGGAAATGGTGGAAGGGGAGATAGGTGAGGTTTTCCTCAATGAAGGGTGGGAACGGTCGAGCCGAAGGCAAGGTCAATGGTTTTTGGGGATGCTGGTTTATTACACATACCCACAGCCCGCTTCTTTTATAGCGAGGAGGACAAGTGATTCCAGGGGGCGGTGTACATGTCTCACAAACGACCACGGAAAGGAAATGGTGAAAACTGATATTTGCTGAGAACTAAAAGCAAAAATTTAAAAAAAAAAAAAAAAAATCGATTTCGAGTCCTTGAAGTAAAATATAGGCATCAAGCATAGGATAGCCAGAAAATCCCTACATTTCAGACGCTTTACCAGAAACTTCCCACAATCCCTCACAACGTCAAAAATCCCTACACCGTGGGATTAATCCCTCAACATGGCAACACTGACTTCGAGCATATCGATTTTTCCACTTTTATGCAATAGCATTTACACGAGAAAAGTTACGTTTTTGCACTTACCCTTATTCTTAGGCATGTTTAATTACACAATATAACACTGAAAAAGTAACTATTAGCCTGGAAGATCTAGTTTAACAATTAATTTTCTTGCTATCCTCTCAGGCATTCCAGACGTCGATGAAAGATCAAACGCAAGGAATTCTGGTACCACAATCAAAACAAGAGATCATGTGTGAAAAAGATACTGGAATTATGTAAAACTACGATCTATGAATAAATGTATCCTTAAAATTAGAATAAAATTTGGGCTGAATAATATTTATTAATAGATATTAGCTTAAAATATATTTGCAAACTGCATTTATTTTGATTTACATTTTAATAAGAGAAAATAAATAAAAACTAATCCTATGGCAGCCGGTGTTGCCCTCTTCAGTATAAAATGCAATTTATAAATGTTTGTGTCTTCTGCTACGATGTTTGTTTTGTACCTATTGGTCATGTCATTCATGATTGGATATTAACATTTTGAGATATTTTGCGCCTCAACCGCGGTCCTCACAATGTGCGAAAGCATTTCTGTTATTTTTATTTCTCTGAGATGGATTTCAAACCGTCCTTGATCAGAATCTAGAGTAGGAGTGTGAATACTAACTAACGTAAACTGTTTCCTCTCAAAGGTAAGATGATTTCAATAGTTTTACTATTAACAAAGTTTACAAGATATCGCTAAATTTGTACAGGTCAAGTTTAGGCACACCACTCGAAGTATTTGTTGAAAAATTATATTTCTTTCACTGTCCTCCAGAAAATTGTGTTCGGCGACATGCAATACCCGACTTAGCATGGATGAAATTCAAGGGACTGGTAGAAGGTTCTTGAAAAATTACAATAGTTTTATGGTTTGCGTATAAATACAAGTCCACATATGTGCCATAGAAACTATAGTACAAACTTGTGCTAGGTAGTTTAAAAGGCACGAATGCCATCTAACCGAGTCAGGGCAGGAGCGCATCAGGGGGTACGAGCGGTAGCGAGGAGATGCAACCGTAGGGAGCAGGAAGGTCAGTGACGGCGGGTATACGCATGAACAAGGATAGTGGGAAAACATTTGATATGGCGTAAAATACATGCCTTGTGTGGTCTTAGGTTTGCGACACTTGTATGATCACTTTATATCCTGCCTAGACATAGCATTTCACTTCATCATGTCTTTCTTATGGAGTTGTGTCTGGTAAAGAGCACACTTTCCATTTCGTATTTCTTCCGTAGTTTAATGTAAGATCCCGATGCATTTCCATTACTTGTGCGATCCTATTGTTAAATCAGGTAACACATTTCGGCAAGAGTGCACTTTAGGCAGAACAAGTGATTTTGCCATGTTGTTGACATGACGCAAGGTAGGATCAAGTTGGGTAGGGTCGGGTTAGCTTAGGGTTAGGGAAGTTTGACCCATTTCTTCCGCAGATTTAGAAATTTACTCCAAACCCCCCACACACGTAAAATGGGACAGCAACCAGAATTTTGCCCCATTTGAGTACGTTCAGTTTAGATACAACTCTCCTCGTATTATTTTCCGCTGTATATTTCTGCATTTCCCTTCATTACAGCAGCATATATATCTAGGTTTGTTAATATGACAGTGGGTTGGGAACACATTGCTTGAATTCGCGAACTTATATAGCCCAGAATGTGATTTCGTTTTTCTCTCTAATTAATAACCCTACACTGATGACTGTTATTGCCTCTTTTGTTACTCCCATGCTGATGCTACCTACCGTGTCCCTTGGGTACTGGCTCCTAAAATAGTCCGTAAAGAAACAGTTGATAACAACCTGGTTTAGAGTTCGTTATCCTGTTCAAGGGCAAATTAGCAAAAAAAGATATAACATGGGTAGCCTCAGTGGTTCGGAAATCCAGGTTTGACTGTATTTTACTTTCGCACACATGTATGTATATATCCGACTAGCAAGCTGATGATTCCATAAGTATTCGCGCACACACAAATAAAAAAAGAAAGAAATTACCTTAGACGAATTCCTATTTAATGAATATATGCGTATACAGTAGAGCGTCGATTATCCGAACGTCGGTCAACCGAACGACCGCTTAACCGAACTGTGTACTCGCTCGCACCTGTTACTCTCCCACCCTACCGTCCATCATCCCCCTCACTCCCAAACCAAGTTTCCCACAGTAGTCGCCGCATTGAGCCACCGCTGGCGGAACATTGCTTCCAATGGGGCCTTCATAAGGCGCTGCTGACCGGCCAAGCCGCCAATCACTGTGTTTCAACAATCAGCACACTTCTGTCGGTTTGGCACTGGATGTAGAAGTACAGTACAGTACAGTTCGATTATCCGAACAAACCAGTTTTTCGAACACCCATGTCCCCCAATTACTTCGAATAATCGACGCTCTACTGTATATGTATGTAGTAAGAGAAAGGATACTGATATCACACAAATTTTCACTTGATAAAACATGAATGCTTGACCGAACAACACTATGCACACACTTCAGAAATATGAAACATCTAGTACGAATATATGTATGACAAATGAAAGAACTTAAAATATAGACCTCATGGTTACTCCTTTTATCACATGCACTAAAACACTATTTACGTCGAAGTTGGACTTTCACTGTAAAACAAGAGCAGTAAGTAGGGGGGGGGGGGTAGGTAAAGCACCAATTCCAGCGAGGTCTTGTTGTTTCAAGAACAACGCACTTTATAAAATTATATAGAATACATTCTGTTCACTTTCTCTGTTGAGGCTGTCCTTGTAATCACATAAACATTTTAATACTTAGTCGAAATCATATGCATACTAGAATATAAGTAAGTTCGTCGACGACGGCTTTTACGTGCTTTACTTTATTAAGACCAAGCGCGAATTCCTCGCTTCTCCCAATATTCGGGGAGATCCCGATACAATGTCTTTGGTTGGCAGTATCTTTTAAGATTTGCTATGGAAAATTCACAAGTTTTTATATTCATAATTAGAGATGCAAAAAAGCCGGCTTTTTGGGAAAAAAACGAGAATTTTGGAAATTTTGGCTTTTTTCATTTTCATGATTTTTCTATCCAAATAGCTTTCTTATAGTATATTCTACAGTTAGATAAGAATTCAATGACCTAAATGCCATATTTAGCTCTGTAATTCACCATCAAGATGGATGGAGCACATGTTTTACGAATTAAAGCTAACATGAAGAATGTAGTATTTGAGGGCAATTTAACAGGCTATTTAACTTTATTTTAACTTTTGAGTTATCGACATTTTTTTTTATCTTCTCTAGATCATTTTAGTTTTTCATCCGTGTTTCATTTCTAAGAGCTTAGTACTCTAGCTTCTAGTACAAAAGTTAAACACGTTTTTCTATATATCCGTCAAAGCATACGTTTTTCAGTATGTCCGTGAAACCGTACTTCCACATTTCTGTTATACTGTAGTAGTGCAATGATTTAGCAATACTTTTCCGGATACAACCTTGAATACGAATTTATACAAATAATCAATAGCGGATTTAGAAAAGTACTTTGGGAGGGGTTTCTCTGATTGTTTCGTTTTCTAAAAAGTCCTAATTTTATTTGGGAGGTGCTTGAAGTTTATGAGTACAGGCATAACTAATATTTCGTTTCGTTTATATGTTTAGCAATAATCTTCCGGATACAACCTTGAAGATCATTTTATACTGAGAATCAGTGGCGATTCCGTAGTCTTTTTTTTTAGGGGGGGAGGTCCGTAATGATGTGTTGAATCCCTCTTGTTAAAAATTTAGAAAACTTGAGGATTGGGTAAACGGTGATGGTGGTCAAGGGCTCCCATGTTGTGGTTTCCAAGAGGAGGGGGAAAGTATAAGCGACGTTTCAAAAATAGTTTCAAATTTTGCTGTAACTAATGTAAAAATTCTATTGGATTTTCGATATTCTGAAGTACATTTTCCCCTAGGGGGGTAGCGCCCCCCTCTTGCCCCCCCCTGATGGGCGCCATTGATGGAGGTTATAAAAAAACTTAACTGTAGAATTTCAAGAATATACAGAACCAAAAGTTCCAGATGTGCAGCCTTTAATTGTATCATATAAATCTAAGTATTTCTCTTATGTTTTATTTTAATTTTATTTTGTTTCAAAAAGAGGGTATGGAATATTTTGAAGTAAAAATACTACATACAATTTTGCTAGTTATTTGTATATTTTTTTAAAAGAAGTTTTTACTTTTAGGGTTGGCTCGTTTACACCAGCTTTTTTTTTTTTTAATAACTGGTTTAAATCAAAAAAATAAAAAGAACAAAAATGCGAATCGTGTGAACTTCATGGTGACGTTTCCACATGTCAAACCATTTGCATTAGTCTTATTTCCTTTTCACCTTTTAATCAAGGTGTCCCATGTTCAATTCTCGGTCGAACCACAACCCTTCTTTCATGTGTAAACCAAGTAGCGGTTCCGATGTTACTTTAAGCGAAAGTCTTCTCCTTGATAACCTTGGTATTACGTAAGGATGTTAAGCCTAAACATACGAAACGAAACCAAATTATATATTTCTGCATGCCTGTTGTTTTATAAAGAAGCTAAGGTTGCTTAAATATATTAATTGAAATTGGTAAAATTTATCGATTGCCTACGTAGCTTCCAACATTAGCTTGGATTGGACTTTCAATGATATCTACATACTAAATTTGTAATTTCATACCTCAGTTTTAGCGTACTGATTATAATACGTTGACCTTTAAATTTTACATGGAAAGCAATAACAGGATTTTCCCGTTATTGTTTTACATTTAAAATAATAACGGGATTTTCCCGATGGCTAGGGCAGGAGTTTCTCAATTTAAGATATTTACTGACCGGACTTCTTTAAGCTTATGGGACCTCTTCCAGCATAACCCCATTGTTGCATAATAACACCAAGGCGAAACAAACTTATTTCTGTGAATATGTAATATAAATACATAAAGCAAAGTATCTAAATCAAAAAACCTGGTTTAAACCCCAAAAAAGCCTGGTTTAAACTGCCCCCAAAAAACGGGTTTTTGGCATTTTCAGAAACAACCATGGTTCTTGCCAACTCTGCTTACTTTTGTATATAGGAGGTTATTTTTTTATTATTATTATTATTATATACATTGGTTAATCCTTTGGAATTCATAATGTAAAAATGTTGAAGTAAAATTGTTTAAAATATCTTTTCGAAATTCATGGTTTATTTTCGAGGTTTTATATTATTATCGGCATCAACCACTAATTAAATGACTTTTTGTGTTATAGAGAAACGAAACAAAGTCTGCTTTATCAATTTAAAGCAGAATTTTGAAAAAAGCCCAAAATTTCCCAAGCAAAAAAGCGAAGCAGAAAAAATCGAGTTTCGTTCCAAAAAAGCCGTTTTTTTTTCGAGCCCATGCATCTCTATTCATAATTAATGCAGATATAGTTACGATATATTGAGTAGTTCTGGCAACATGTCTTTTAGTCCCGTGAGAAACGAAGAACTCGAGATTGCAATTAAATAAGTGTTGCAGACCAACTTTAAGAATTCAAGCTATAAATAATGAATTCTCACGTGTTAGTCCAATATAGAAGAGTTTAATAAAAAAGAATACAGATTGGCAATTGTGGAGATTGACCATTAACTTTTTCGTTCACTTGAATAAAATTTTAATTTTGCATGATGATTAAAATTCGGCGAAAATATACAGTTTGTCCAATAAGTAAGTTGTTATGGCCGGCCTGACGGTAATACTGACATTTCGTCTGATTCCGTTCATTTCTCCGTAAATTTTGTTAGCGCGCTATCTAATCGAGTCAATGCACGGCGAAGCTGGTCGTCTGGTGTAAGGTGCGTGTGAACGGAGCATTTAAACATCAATGCTAAGTAATAATCGCCTCTCCATGTGTACATTTTTTAAATACTCACTGTTTTTCCAGGCAGAATTCTGGAATATTCATCATAAACGTAGAAGTTCGTTACTATTTGAATTGTATCTTCACTCAGCTGTTTTTCCTTTCTCAATTCAGGAATAGCTAAAATTCCTTTATTCTTCAGAACTTCCCTTGCTTGCCGGGCGGCATATTCACTCACATTAAGTTCATCGACAATCTGTTCCTGCTCCCAGGCGAGGGTACTAAAGTTAATAGCTGGACATTTTCCTCTTCTAGTGATTTGACCCCTGAAGTTTGGTCTTTATTAAATCAAGAAGTTTATCGATATCATAAACCTTTTGTTTCACATCTTCTGAAATTTTACAAGAACCTTGTTCAAAGATAAACTCTTTTGTCACAACCTTTGCTTATTTTACTTTTCAAAGCAGAACTTGCTAAATAAATCTTTCCTTTAGCACATGCAGGCTTGTGTGGAGAATGGTATGGAATTTTGGAGGTGACTCCCCTAATGCTGTAAGTGAAACATTAAGATGCTCTACAGTTTCGTTTTTTGCGATAGATTCTTCTAAAACACACAAAATCTGCCCACGTCTTTGCATTCAAAGGAAATACCAAGTTTGTTTCTACAATTTTACCGCCTATCTTTTGACCAGGATTAGCCTTTACCAGGGTTGGCAAAAACCATGGTTTTTATTAAAAAAACCAAAAAAACCGTTTTTTTTGGTTTAAACCAGGTTTTTTTTGGTTTAAACCAGGTTTTTATGGTTTAAATGATTTGCTCTATATATTCATATCATATATGGACAGAAATAAGTTTGTTTCGCCTTGATGTTATTATGCAACAACCGGTTTATGCTGGAAGGGGTCACATAAGCTTAAAGCGGAATAAAAACCGCTTCTCGAGTTACATCCGAGAGAAATTGTCCTCCATTTGAACTCGGAACCAGGACTAATTGGCCACAAATGCGATACGTCTGCCGACTCACTCATGAAGGAATTCTGATTTAAAAAAATACGTTGTACTGATCTTTACATGCTTCTTAATATAACTGTCAAGAGTCATTTCAGAAGGACAAAAAGATAAACAGTTGCACAAGTGAAACCATTACACAGAATTACATATGAACAATTTCAAAGTACGACGGAGTACAGAAGAACTAATTTAGTTCAAGTTAGTTAACAACGACTTTTATTGGTCCAAATTAAAGAAATACACCGACTTAATCTGCATATCAATAAGAAAAGTGAATAAAGATACGAATTATTTGAGTCCACTTGTGCTCAGACTCATTTATACATAAAAAGATACGAACGATACTTATTTCACTAAATGCCTCTCGTGGGGTCTGTATGACACACACACACACAAAAAGTACGGCATTTTCGATGTATTTTATCAATAGTAAACATTGAAACGAAACAATATTTAGAATTTTTCTTCGATTGCAGTTACATAACAATAATAACAACTACAAAAAAAATCACAAAATAAACATTTATAAACTTGTAAAAAAAAAAGTTGCTTTTGTAGTATAATCTTTTTGAGTAATGAATGGGGAATTTAGGTCTGAATATAATACGAATAATATACGGGAGTGAAACGTGATAACCCACAAATGTGTGTTCATCAAGATTTTACAAACACTTACACTTTTACGCACATTTTTTTGTTTTTTGGTTTAAACCAGTTGGTTTTTTTGAAAAAACCAGCTGGTTTAAACCTTGGTTTAAACCATGGTTTAAACCACCTTGGTTTAAACCAGCCAACCCTGGCCTTTACAGAGTCAAAAGTTTTTATTAATTTCACTAGCAAAATCAACACTTACTTTTCGCAAAGCTTTAGTGATTGATCTTTTGTGGCAATTAAATGGGTCAAAACAACTGGGCTGATAATGTTCATATTTTTTCAAGTAATGTGTTTTATGATGTTCACAAACACTAGTTAAGAAATCAGAATTGATCCCACTCCTTTGGGATAACAATTCTTTCTCGGATGCACTGATACTAGTAATACAATGTAATTTGACCACCCGTGTATAGCTGTTTTTGTGGCATTTACTTTTAGTTTCCTTTCCTACACTTAATGAGGGATGATAGGAGAACAATAGAAAGAAATGCAGAGGTCTTATTAAACGCTTGCAAGGACATGGGTTTAGAAATAAATGCAGAGAAAACTAAATACATGGAAGTTCGTCTGGATCGTAATACGGCAAATTATGGATGTGTTAAAATATTGAAAAATACTCTTAATAAAGTGGATACGTTCAAATATCTAGGATCAATATTAACAGACGAAAACCATATTCACGAAGAAATTAAATGTCGACGAAAACCAAGGAATTCGTGTTATTTTTCAGTTCAAAATCTCTTGTCGTGGCAAATTCTGTCGAGGAATTTGAAACTTAAAATATATAAAACGAAACATGGTCGCTTACTCTGAGGGAAGAAAATAGACTGAAAGTATTACAAGAACAAGGTCCTGAAACAAATATTTGGACCTAAGAGGAATGGGAATGGGTGATGGCGGAAACTTCATAACGAGAAACTTTATAATTTATACGGTGTACGAAACATTGATGGGGTCATTAAATCTAGGAGGTTCAGGTGGGTATGTCATGTAGCCAGGATGGAAGAAAGTAGAAAGTCTTAACTGGAAGACCAATCGGGAAAAGACCATTAGGAAGACCTTAGCGCAGATGGGAGGACAGTATTAAAATGGATCTCGCAGAAATAGAAATACAAAGTAGAAACTGGATCCGGTTAGCTAAGGATAAAAATCAATGGAGAGCTTTTGTGAACGCAGCATTGACATTCCGGGTTCCATAGGCCATAGAGTTAGTTAGTTAGTTCCTACACTGCATTGTTCTAATTCGCTTCGTGACATCGTTGTAGGCTAAATTATCATTTGACAAAATGAACAACACTACAGCCACCCCAATAAGTATTCAGTCTTAAGCATTCAGCACAATATAAACATCTGAAACCGAAATGAACAAGTTACTATATGGCCACAGTGCAGGATCAGACAAGATTTTTAACGTCAGCTTGGTAGTTCAAGATACAACGTGCATGTTTGCGTTAATTAAATGATTTTCAATTCGTTACTAGCCCTGCATTAGATTTGATAGTTTATTGTGCATCATGTACATTCACAGGTAAAAGTTCTGAGATGAAGGAATGAAATTTAATCCCCTCCCACAGTTGCAAATTCGGTCAATTTCACTTCGTCTCAAACACTGAGAACTACACAATAACTCTAAAAATAACAGTGAGTTTAGAACTTCAGATGGAGAAAGTATTTTATTCGGGTGCTCATGGAACGAACATTTGAACTTGTATTCAGGATGTCACAAAAGTCCCCTGACATAGGGTTATTATCAGAGTTACAACTAAATGTAAGAGGGGAAGTCGTCTCCAAATATGATGTCTTCAATCTGAAGTAAAGGAGTTTTTTAAATCGGACTAGCCGTTTGGGCTGTACACTCGTTATGCACGGAATGTTAAATGAAAACGTAACATTGCCATTAACCTGGACCCACAACGTAAGTGAATGAATTTACTGTCTTTTACGCTAACGTGTCGATGGCCAGTCCCCATTTCAAACATGACCCCCATTCACCATACTTTTACAAAATCTATCCATTTCCCCCAGTCCCTCTATTTATGGCAACGTTGAATTTTCATTTAACATTGGGCGCATAAAGAGTGTACAGCCCAAACGGCTGGTCCGATTTAACTAGTCCCTTCACTTTAGATCGAAAACATCATATTTGGAGACTGTTTTCCCTCTTACATTTTGTTATAATAGCAGAGTTACACTATGTCAGGGGACTTTTGAGACATCCTTTATACTTAACAACTACGAACGTAAAATCATAAATCTTTGATACTGTAGATACCTACATCAACAAATATATTAAATAAATGTTTACTCTTCAAGTCATACAAAACTTTGCATTATGACTAAAAGCTTGTTCTTTAGTTTTTGCGGTTAGGTTAAGTTGGGTTGACAGGACTTTTATCTGGCACTGGATTCCCCTTAACTGTTATATAGCCTTCATTTCTACGTTATTTGAAAGATAATGGACTGTAGATTTGGAAAATTAATTCAATTTTAACATTAAATTCACTTTAATTATATAGTAGTTCGGCAAGTAGGAAAATAATAATATAAAATTTCGAAAATGAATATTTCTAGCCTGGTTATCCCGCTTCTCTGAACCCCCACACATTTCAACACAAACAACACGTATACTTAGTGATTACTTGAGACCTGTGTGACTGAATCGAACAACAATGTGCCAATATCTTGCTCGCATCAATGGTAATAACGCTTTACAGACAACACGAAAAGCTGGCGCGTTGGCCTTGTAGGGTTAAACGAGGATTACTTACCGAAGCATTAAAAAAACCATTAATTTTATTTTACAGTCGCTTAGAACATACCTTAAGGATCAATTTTGGAAAAAAGAGCGGCAAGGTAATTACACATATTGCGATAATGCGCATTACGTAAAATTAGAAATTTACACACACACAAATAACTATTTGAAGTGCAAGGGCGCATTTTCACCCTTAATATACAGCAATCTTGATGGTGTTTTATTATTATTATTATTATTATTATTATTATTATTATTATTATTATTTGCTGTTTAGACTTACATAAACTTCGGGTAGAAATTTCCAAGTGATACATTGCGTAGATACTGAGATATGAAGTTTTGTATTAAGTTCTACGAAATATTAAATGGCCTCGAGAACCACCGTGATGCCGTGAATTCTGAAACTTTGGTCTCGTATTTCTCACAAACTATTAGGATTTCGGAAGAAAGATTTTACAGGTCGTCATACCTTAGTAGTGTTAACAAGTACACGAAATTTCATTAAAATCTGAATTGGTGAACGACATAACCTGGGTGATTTGACGTGGAATGAGCCGTACCCTAAGATATATGAAACATCCGTGCTCTCACATTTGATGGATAAATACGTGAATTTATGCTTTATGTAGTTCTTTCATCAGGAATTATACTCCTATTTTCTTATGAATTATTTTTTTCTGGGAGGAGTTTGCAGTCCTGGGCGCCCTTCATGCACAGTCACTTTAGAAGGGCTTAACTGTAATGGGTAGAGATACAGCGTCCCGACATATGCCATAAGACTATTTTGCAAATAAGACAAAATAAGTAGATAACCATTTGAATCAAGATATGTATCTAACGCAGTCATGGCAGAGCGAAATGATGGGCGAACGCGGGGCAGCTTCGCCAGGTCCTAGTCAGTCACTTTGTACTACTACTAAAGCGCTATCTGATATCGGTCATTTTCGATCATTTTTATATTTCTCTCCCTTCCTCCTCCCCTATGTTGCGCGGCTGAATTTAGATTTAAACGGCATCGGAAGTGTCACTGTTCATCACAGCTAACTCGAAAACTATGGATTCGGCACTGATATCGGTCATTTTCGATGATTTTTATACACCTCCACCCTTCCCTCCCCTATGTTGTGGGGCACGGCATCGCAAGTGTCACTCTTCATCTCAGCGACCTCGAAAACAATGGATTCGACACTCATGATGGTCATTTTCGATTATATATATATATTCTTCCTCCCCCTCCCCCAAGTTGCAGTGTTGAATTTGGATTTAAATGGGATCGGATGTGTCACTGTCTATCTCAATGACCCCGAAAACTATGATTTGACACTAATATCGGTCGTTTTCGATCATTTTTAAATGTCCCTTCCCCTCCCCTCCTCCTCCCCTAAGTTGCACCATCAAGATGATATAATAAAATTCATTCCAGGCCCGAATCTCATCTATGTTGAAAATTTGATCGAGATCGGTCGGGTGATTCAAGGGTTATTAAGTTTTATTTGTTTTTATGTATCTCCTCCCTCTCCTCCCATAAGTTGCACCATCAAAGAGCTATGATAAAAAACATGTCAGGTCCAAACCTCATCTATATTGAAAATTTGATTGAGATCGACAGCTCCCTCGTGGCTAAGCGGTTAGCGTACGCGCCTTTGGCGTGGGAGACCCGCGTTCGATTCCCGGCGGGAGCTCATGTGGTTCGGATTCCACGTTAATCAGTAAGTCCACGTCTCATATAGCCTCGCTGCTGAAAGGGACGCTAAACTAAAATCAACTCAATCATTGAGATCGGTCGGGTGGTTCGAGAATGATGAAGTCACAAAGACAGTCATTTTCACTTATACAGGGTGTTTCAAAACAACATCGACAACGTTTGGGAAGTGATTTCTAACCCAGATAAGACAAAAAATATAGACCAACATGGGTGTACAAATGGATCTTTTCGGAGTTATAGGCTGTCGAAAACATGAAAAAATGAACTTTAAGGGTCCATAGCTCCAAAACTATGGGACCTAGTGTAGTCAGGTCAAGACTTCACTTAGAAACTTATATGTGCGCTAACCAAACATACATGTTTCCGAATCCTAAGCTACTCACGTAACAATTTTTATAGAGGCAGTTTGGATACGAGCATATAATTTGAAGTACTCACCAACTACCTTTATAAAAATTGTTGCGGAAGTACCGCAGGATTCTGAAACATGGATATTTGGATAGAGCACATACTAGTTCCTAAATACAGTCTCGATCCGACTACGGTAGGTTCCATAGTGTGAGAGCTAAGGACCTTTAAAGTTCATTGTTTCATGTTTTCGGCAGCCTGTAACTTCGAAAGGAAACATTTGTTCACCCAGGTTTGTCTATACTTTTCGTCTTATCTTGGTGTCAGGAATCACCTCCTAAACGTTGTCGATATTGTTTTGAAACAGAGGTCTCTCTTTCTCTCTCTCTATATATATATATACCTCCCCCTCTCCCTCCCAAACGTTGTACGGTCAAACTGAAATGATAAAAGTCGTCCCAGACCCGAACCTTATCTATGTTGAAAGTTTGGTGGAGCTCGGTCTGGTGATTCAAGATTTATTAAGTTTTATTCATTTTTATATATCTCCCCTCCCCCTCCCCTAAGTTCTACCATCAAAGTGAAATAATAAAATGCTTTCCAGACTTGAACCTCATTAATGTTGAAAATTTGATTCAGATCAATCTGGTAGATCAAGAGTTATTAACTCACGAACATAGTCATTTTTATTTTCATTTACATTGATTTTTGTATATCTCCCCCTCCTCCTCTACCCGTATCAAGGTGAAAAGATAAAAACCATCCCAGCCCCGAACCTCATCTATGTTGAAAATTTAATCGAGATTGGTCGTTTGGCTCAAGAGTTATTAAGTTTTATTTATTATTTTTATATCGCCTTCTCCTCTAAGTTACCCAATCAAAATGAATAGATGAAAACACTCCCAGGCCCGAACCTTATCAATGTTGAAAATTTGATCGAGGTCGGTCGGGTGGTTCAAAAGATTAGGAGTCACAGAATAGTCACTTTCAATTTTATGATATTGATTTCAACTTTCCACTACAATTGGAAGTGCAACTTTAATTAATGTCAGTTCCTGAAGGTTTATATATAATTAAGATTACGTGCTTACAAGTGTATAGTTTGGATTTATTTTAGTTTGTTTTTTATTTTTTATTTTTTTTATTTATTTTTTGCCATTATTAGGAATGTCAAAGGTAAGATCCACATATATTTTGATTATTTACATATTCCTCTTTCAAAATATTACTTATTTCTTCTGTGGATTTTACAAATGTATGAATTCGTAAAGTAGTATAGCACTGAAACATCGTATTATAGAAGGCAAGGCGGCATAAAGAGTTAAGGTTGGTATGGAATTGTTAATCTACAATAGACTATTAATCTTTGCACTTTTCAGGTATAACCCTTACATACTTGCATTACTTACACACTGTTTTTTCAAAGTAATATTTCATCTTATTTAAATCATTACCTGTAGTTGCATGGAAATCAAAACATTTTCAATGGAGGAGTGAACAAAATATTTATTAATGAAATAAACCTAGTAATGGGCAATGCGTTGTCGGAGCATTCAATACATTGGAAAGATTTATTTTTTTCTAGAGCTGGTGAAAAAATACATCATAAACATTTATTTTATTAACAATCTTACGATATAATTTAAGTCATTTCTCTGGAAAACGTCCAAAAGGACTAATTACTGTCATAATGTTTCTAGAGGGAGCCACGGTGGCTCAGTGGTAGAGCGTTTATCTGTGGTATCTGGGGTCTCTGGTTCGATCCCCGGCCAAGTAAGTTTGTGATTGACAACATTGTGTCCATGAGTTTTCTTGGGGTACTTCCATTTCCTCCCACTTTCCGTCTGCCTTAGCCCAAAATGGTTTAACGTGGGACGTTAATCAGAAATATTTCATTTCATAATCCTTCTAGGATACATTTTTCGAAACCAAAATGTAGCCTTACATCACAACCTTTTATTTGGTATTTCATTTTCACAATATTTCAGTCATCTTTGTAACCATGATCCCGTACATATTCGATGCAAGCAGAAACTATCAGTTTTAATTCTGTTTACATGAAATGTTCCTGATGGATTTATAGTGGTAGTTTCTGCTTGAAAGGTTAGATCTTTTTTCCAGAAGAAGGTTTATTTTTACATATATGCAAGAGGAAAAAAAACAACTTATTTTTCGTGATTAGCCTGCAAATACTTTTTTTCAAAGTGGAGTACTGAAGTTCTTAAGACTTCCTTTCAGTCACTTTGAGTGTTGCTTCCTCGGAATATATGGATGGAGTTAAGTTGGAAACAAACATGTAATATCGATTCATATTCTGAAATGAAGTCCTCCCTGAAGTGTATTGAAATAGTAGAATTGAAAATACAAATAAAAAATGAGTTTTGTTTCACAGTGTAAAATTACAGTAGATTTCCAAACTGCCCAAATTCGGTTTTCAAACTTGAAGTAGTACATCTATAAGTATTGGTTGCGATAGTGTAATAAGATCAAAGGTAGCACCTGTTCCTCTGATGCAGAAACCTTATCAAAAAGATATTAGGCCTACTCATTATTTTTTACTGTTTTTGTTCTATAGCGATTAATATTGGAACAGAAAATCATTAATTTCAATCAGTTCCTGTTTGCGTATAGGGTTAACGGAAGGGATGGATCGTTTTCTTGAGATACTGAATCAGTTGCAAAAACCCTCAACTCGATACCTTGTACCGTTTTTCATTTATGGAAATTTGTATTGAAACTGTAAGCAATAGTAAATTTGAAACATTCCCGGTTTTGGTAGTGTTGCGAATAGTAATGGCGTGTTGACATGAAGCGCTGAATCGATTGAAAAAAAGTGTAAAAGTGATTTGTTTTTTGAAATACCAAGCCTTGAAATTTAAAATAAATATACCTTCTTAATATTTTGTAAATAAATAAACATTTTGGCTTGGATTGGATATAAGTTTAGCGTCCTGTTCAGCAGAGAGGGTATATGAAACATAGACCCACAATTTAACGTGGGATCCGAATCACATAAGCTCCCGCGAGAAATCGAACCCGAATCTCTCAGGTCAAAGGCGCGTATGCTATCCACATAGCTCAAAGGAGTTTAGTATATAAATGTTTTGTTATCAAACCTTAGATTATGGTATAACCCAAAAAGAGTATTCTACTGATAAGGTGAGTTGAGTTGATTTTGAGTTTAATGTCCCGTTCAGCAGCGAGGCTATATGAGACGTGGACCTACTGATTAACGTGGAATCCCAACCACATAAGCTCCCGCCGGGAATAGAACCCAGGTCTCCCACGCCATACTGATAAGGTGAGTTTTCCAGAAACGCCAATTAAGATTTTGTGTATATTTTATATATAAAAATGTTTCAGTATAATTGCAGCTTGACGTTATTATTTTAAGAAATTGGAACAAGGAAGTTTAGTACGGTAACCCGTATGTTTGCTTTAAAAGTTGTATTGTAAATATTATGTTTAGAAATATTCGTTACTATTACAAAAGGTTTCATGTACTCCCATCATAGTAGAAAGTGATAGCAGTCTATATATTTAAAACCTAATCCTGGTATATTTCAGCTGTGCGAGAAGTAAATGGGTCAGGATGGCTATGGAACATGTTCATTTGTTTCCTGCAGAAGATGATGACCTCTACACAGGCTACAACGAGTATCCGTCAACTTTAAGTACCAAAGACTTAGAACAAGATGAAGTTTTTCAAGAGGCTATTAGAACAAGTTACGGACGGAGACCCACGGTAAGTTTGTATAGTGAATAAATGTGTATGAAGTAAATAAACGTGCCTACAAATAATAGTACTATTTTGTGTAGATTTCTCTTGTCAATTTTTAGCCAGACACCCGATTTAGTATATTTTGTATAAAAACTAATCAATGTTTTCTGTGACCAATTTTAAGTATACTCAGAGTGTAAAAGGTAGAGATACAAATGGAGACGCCTTTTTTGAATGGAGGCTTTTCCCATAACCTTTGTTTTCATGTAGTATATTCTGCAATTAAGGTAATCACTATTTATAAGTCGTGTGTTCAGTCCGGGGCTGGCTATCTTTGCTGGTTTTCGAACTGACATTTCATTAATGGCCAGCAAATGTGTTATGCAACCCAACACTATCATAAGGATCATGTTGATTGCCTAACTGCCTTACCAAGTTCATGAAAGTTGTAAGCTTGTCATGAGTGTTGTACCGGTTGCCTAAGGTCAAGCAAGCACTCGATTAAAAGTACCATAAACTAAGAAACGGTTAGATATCCATATTAGTTTTGGTATAGAATTTCAATTACGTCTCGTTCTCCTCTCGGAAGATGGGGCTTTATTATGAGCTTCAGATATACCTATTAGAACCTAATATTCATTTAACAAAATTAAAGCCATAAACGGCCATTTTAGATATAATGGTAGTTTAACTGTAGTAAAAGTTAATTACGTACAGAATTTACTCTTTTCTTTACATATACATCGTGCCAATATACTGTATTTCAAATAGGAACCTTGGATATAGGTTTTATCCTTCGTCCACTCGAATTTTAACGGCATCAGCAAGCGCTCTATGTATGTAGATAGATTACAGTTGCTCCGCGTAATCTCCTACATAGAAGGTGTTTTGGGTCCAAAAAAACTGAAGTTTTAGTTTATGCTTAAATTCTAAATAATAATTTTGTTCCATTAAGTACCACATTTGCAGAACAGTCATTGCTAAACACTATTAAATTTTCACTAACACATTTTTGTCATAGAACATTATTGCAATAACCCTACGAACAAATCGTTCGAGATAGAAAACCCGTTGCATCCACCGATTCGCCCTTTTGCTTTCTTAACGAGTGATCGATTATCCTTGATTATTGAACTTTTCATATTTTTTTCGTTTCATAACGCGGTAATTAAATGCTTTTTTGTTTATAATGGAAAAAGGTGAAGTGTACAGTAACTTTTTTTAAAATTAAAGTTGAAATGTTCAAAAAAGCCCAAAATTTTCCAGGCAAAAAGGATGAGGAAGAAATTCTTTGTATTTTGTTTATTTTTAAGGAAAAGGCTAAAGGCTATATTTTTTGAGCCCTTGTACCTGTAGTATTGTCCGTTTCAAAGTATAAGAGCCTTCTTTTAACAAAAATGGAATCCAACCCTTGTTAGAACAGTGGTTAATAGACATTGCCAGATGTTCGATGTCATTAGGTAGTCGGGTATCTACAGGTGGGTTTTTAGGTGCAGGTGGCGCCCATGAAATTGTTTTAAGGGCATAATTCTTCATTGAAAATTGTACATAGTTTAATGATGCATTTAAGAACTTTAACTGAGAAGGATAACTTAGCATGAATAATAATTTAAAATATTTAATTTGTCATAGCAAAGAGTGCTTTCTTTTTTGATTGAAAGAACAAAGTTTTGATGGGAAGCGTAACCAAATATAAATTAATTTTGTACTAAAGGAAATGCGCACTGGCTACCAAATGAAATAGCCTTCTATTATTTAACATGCAAATCAGTATAGGGATTCCTTTTCTTTTGGGGGGGAAGGGGGCGAATCCTTTACGACTTATTTTGGGGGTAGTGGTAAATTGAAGAGATGATTGCGGTCAAGCACTTGAGGGAATGGTGGCCGTTATTATTGTTAGTAGTAGTTAGCATTTGCTGTTAGTAGTACTAAATTCCCTGGCGTTACAGTCTGTGATTGTGCATAGGAGCCAGCTAGCTTTTCAATGGCTGATGTCAATACATTGAATAAAGAAAAGCCCTCGACTTGTCTCAAAATGCTAAGTCAATACCGAAAATTGTTCCTGGAAATCGAAGTCAGGACCACGTATATCAGAAGCATGCATGATAATCAGTTTACTCCTCCTGCTCCTCCTCCTACTACTACTACTACTTATTACTTCAACATTAATATATGTGATCAACATGTAGTAAACTCTTACCTGCTTGTTTATTGGCTATCATCATCACTCTCATCTTTGAAGAATTGTTACTTGCACACAGGTTTCTATCCTTTCATCAAAAATAGATTGAAAAGTTTCCTAACTCCGTTCAATGCTTTTTACATGTTTGATATAGTTTAATCACTTTTCAGGGATCTGGGCGTGATATGGATGCAGGGTTTCTTAAGTAGCTGTATTATTTCCCCCAAAGATCGTTTCCTTAAATTTTGAGACGAAATCCTACACTTCAATTCTGACCAGACCATTTCGACGGGGTTGAGGAGTAATGATAGAATAGTAAACGTAACACAATATGCTCATATTTTGCAGCCAATTCATCCACTGTATCTTTCTTTTATCTGTCGGTAACAGAAGTGTTTTCTTCTATAATTTCGAGGAGAACTGGAACTATAAGAACAGGATTAGTCATGGGAATATTTTGCAATCATGTAGCTAAGATTTTTACTTTTCTTCCAGGAAGAGGTTGGCTTTGCATTGAGAACACTACTGTGGTATGAGCATTATCCATAACAATTACAGATGGTTTCTCAAGGCGTTTCAGTAGTTTCTCCTCAAACCAATTCTTAAAGATACCTCTATTCATGCTACCGTGGTAATCTGCTGGAGCATCAGCCATTGTTCTGTGAGTCACTAAAAGAGCATCATCAATAAAATCCTGAATGCCTACCGCAATGTAGAATAACAATTTTATCACCTTTATTGCCAGCACAATTATCCGAATCGTCTGTCCAGTTCATCCGACAGGAGTTGCTATCAAACCATGTTTCATCAAGGTATACATCTGGAAATCCCTGAGCACAAAGACATCTTTATTACCATGAAATTGTATGTGATGATTCACTTCGAATATCGAGGAATTTTATTTAAACCTCATACTTCAAAGGAGACGATAAACCGTAGTGCGTTGGTATAGAAATTTATATTCGATGTCAGTTGTCTTAAATCTCATTCCTTCGATTAGTGCCTCCGTTGTGGGAGATATGCTGTCCATATGAAATTCGAAAACTGTACGTTACAGTAACCTGAATGAAATTTTCAGTTTTGTCGAACTGAAGCTTTTATTTTGCAGTTTTCTTTTTAGTTGGTGTCCTATAGTTTTTCACATCAATTATTCCAGAAATTCTTTTTACAATACTATTGCTAACTCCAGTTGGCTGCCCCAATAACTTATTTAAATTTTTGGAACTTATGACATCACCATTATCAATGACACTTCGGTTTTGTTTTTTTCTTTCTTCGCTATCATCACTGTTTTCGTACGCAACTTAATTCCCCTCCCAACTACATTATCTTGTTCCGTCGGAGTACTTGACGAAGAAGGCACAGGCTCCGGATTTTCATCCAAATGTTGCTCATTACGCGTGTTATTGTTTAACCAAGGTCGGGAAAACATTGTCATTATTGTTAATTCTAAGTGAACCTACTGACACAAAAAGTGATTCAAGAATGAAAGAAATCTGGACAAAAGGAACATTTGGCAATTTCTTTTTCTAACTGAGGGTCACCTTTTGTTTTCTTAGATTTATGAGTTGTTGATAAGGGACAGAGTCATGTGTGTGTCCTATGCATTTCCCAGGATTCGAGGCTCTCTTGTTTTGAGAACTTCTTTAATAGAAGTTTATTTTTGTACTGACGCATAGTAATGAGATGTTATTAAAACGCCGAAATACGAAGAAATTATAGTTGATAAACAATTTAAAAATTAACAATTAATGAATCAGTTATCGCAAGAATTACTGTTTACTGTAAGCAGTCCATTTTCCATGTCCATTTGAGATTATTTTGTTAAATTATTTTGTCTGTTTTGTCTCCTTACAGTTCTCGTCAAAACCTGGCACAGCTATGCGACTTGGAACATCGTCCGGAGTAAGTTATAATGATTGTTTCTTTACTAATTTATATAAAATTCGTTAATTTCACTTCGAATATTTAATTATGATTAATAGCTTTTTATTATTATTATTATTATTATTATTAACACCGGTATGGCTACAAACCTGAATCTACGGTGAATTTACTTCATTTCTAACATTGTTGCCTGAGAATTTTACAGTAGCTCTCGAAGTAACAGTCAACCAAAAGAAAAAAGATGTTTTCGTTATCTTTTTGGCCGGGTATATCAGATCGTTTAAGAAACATAGGAGCTAAATTTGAACTTATTTTTTTTATAAAATCACTCACCAATTTTGAAAGTTCTTTGTCTGGCTACAAAAAAATATTACAAGGAAGAATTAGTCTCCTCTAGGGTATAGGAAATTTTTTGCTTATGTTGAAAGTACTACATAAGAATGACAAAGATCATTTCCTATCCAGACAGAATGCAGGGTCTATCTACGCATGTGAAAAAAACTGGACACCTAATTGATCGGGTTAAAGGACTTCATTCTTGTTCTCCCAGGACAAGTATATATTCGTGCAGAAATGTATTCGAATCCTTTTTCTTAAAAAGTGAAGTTTCCCAACTCCCCTCAAGATAACTTGATCATAGTTAAGATGACATCATAGTTGACTGTAAAAAGGAAAACGCATATTTCTTAATCTTCATGTATTTAAAATTATACATATTTTTTTTACATACTAATTTTTCAACTAATTAATTTTTAGTAGTTTTTGATCTGCTCACTTTGTCACAGTGAGTTGTCTTCTTCGTGTAGTTTTAAGTACCTGATACAAAATGGATAGATAGCTTTACTACAAATTTGAATAGGAATAAGTAGTCAAACTTATATATTTTATTTCAAAAACTAAATTCTCGAAAAAGTGAATTCGCTATGTTAAGTAAGTGTTTACATATGTTTATGAACATTTAAGTGGAAAAACAACAGTGATTTTATAGAAATAAAAAAATAAATACAAAGAATACAGTGAATAATTATATTAGAAACAAAGTGGAATAAGCTTATGTAGAATTGATGTAATCTCCTTCAAAATACTGTCCTTGGCTAACAATGCACTTATTCCAACGTTGAATCCATGACTGAAAGCATTTCTGGAAGGCTTCTTTTGGAAGTGCATTCAATTGCTCGGTCGTGGTCCTCTCAGTGTCACGAATGGTATCGAAACGTTTTCCTTTAAGCACGATTTTAATTTGTGGGAAGAGCCAGAAATCGCATAGTGCTGGAGAGCACAGCAAATGTGGACAGACAGGGATATCTTTTTCGACCAAAAACTCACGGATCAAAAACAAGGTTTTCGTGAAAGAGAAAACTATTTGCCCGTTTGATCTGCGGTTAAAATGCTTTTCACGGACTCATACGAGATGTTTAGTTCTTCGCAAAGCTCTCGAATAATCATTCACGTGTTTGAACAAATCATTTGTGCCGCTGTTTGCACGTTTTCAACCGACTCCTTGTCGCTTTTGACTCGCTCATACCACTTCAATGCCACCGATTCATCGCCATACAGTGATTTTGACATTTCGTGAGCTTCTTTGGCACTTTTTTTTTTTTTAATCTTAGAACAAAAGTTAATGTTGACACGCGACTGACATTCTTAATACATCACTCTTCTTCGTCTGGAAGCCAACTAATATGTCACAACTCGTTCAAACTCGACACGGACTGTACCAAAGCTTTAGGTTAGCTGGCTTACTAATTGAAATGAATACAACATCGATAGATGGCACTGTGCAACTACATTCACCGTACTTTTTGATTACACCTTGTATTAATCACAAATATTCGTTAATGAAAAAACAATCAAGTTTTTTCATCTTTCAATATGGAGGTAGGAAGATGTCGATAAAAACTTCAACCTCGATTTCCTAAGGAAATATTGAGGAAATCACGAGTAGTATTCAAGGTATTGTTTCTCTGATGATTCTGTGCTTTTATGATTATTACAGAGCAACAACGTTAGAAATTAAATAAATTCAGGGTTGGAAAAGGACCCAGAAAGATTCGAAATTATTTACAAAGATTAACGGATATTATTTATGAAATACAGAGGTAAACTTATTACAATAGAGAAAAGAAACAAATTTCAGAGCTCAACATGGACCAGTTAAAATATTACCTAACTGTATATTACTAGGTGCAAAGTACTTTATAAAAATATTTTGGGGAAAGAACTTAGAATTTAACCTTAGTTTAGTTTTGTCGTTTTAAAAAAATGGTTGACAGAAAACTTACTATTGATCTCGTTTTATTTCGCTGCTACAAGGATTTTTCTTTCAGTGATGGTTTCCAACGCTTGTGGTGAGCGTTAAATTAAATTACTAAAAGATGAATTAAGAAACAGCATGACCACAATCACAATTAAACCACGTTAAGTGTAATGAGCATCAAACATGATATACTACAAATAATTTTGCTTTTCTCATTGAATATCGTCACCGCTCGCAATATTGTGATAATTTTGATGTTCTTATAATACATGATCTTATCATACTAAATTGTTAAGTTGGTTTGTAATGTAAGTTTTGCTATGGCGACGGGCAGAAGTGGAAACGGGTGAATTTTTGTGCTATTTGCGTTTTGAATATCGCTTTCATATCTATCATAAAATTACTTAGAGACTTCAAAATTGGTGAGTATTATTGAATATTATGAAATACAGGGTGTATCAAAAGGACTTTACAAACTTTGTAAACTCATATTGATTTATTCGTTTATCTTACAGACACGGTTTTTGGTGTCATTTTGTAGCAAAATATATCAAGTTTTGACTCACGTAGTACACTAGTTCAGAAACAAGCCATCGCAAGCGCTAGCGGCAGTTGTAGCAAAGATGTCTGCCTTTACTCGGCCTGAGTGTGCTAGCTGTGTGTTTCAGTTTGAAAAATCCAAGTCTACAACAACTGTAGAACGTAATTTTCGTACAAAGTATGGTAAAGATCTTCCTAGTAGTCCTACTATTTATCAGTGGCATAAGTGTTTTATTGAAACTGGATGTTCGGTAAGACACAACAAATCTTCAGGTTATCCTCGTACATCTGAAGACGTAGTAGAGCAAGTGAGACAAATCTCTGTGAACAGTCCTACAAAATCAACTCGACGTGCTTCTCGACAGCTGGGCGTCCCACACATGGTTGCATCTCAAACCATCTACTTCTCAATTGAACCAGAGCAAGGATCTACCTCGCAATTGAACAAGTCACACCTGTCATGCTGCAGCGGGTTTGGCAAGAAATCGACTTTAGATGGGATGTATGCCGCATCACCAATGAAAACTACATTGAACCTCTTGAAGTATAAAGTAAATATATATAGCCACAAAATGACACCAAAACCAAATCTGTAAGCTAAATGAATAAATTAATATGTTTTCAAATTTGTAAAGTCCTTTTTGATACATCGTGCACGGTAGGAGCCTCACTTTTCTCTTTCCGCAGGGAACATAATAAGTTGTTGATTCTTACCTATATCTAAACGGAATTTTATAACTAAGGATACTGGAACTGAATCACCGAAAATTCTTTTGTTAACTTCTATGTTTACAATTGCTAACTGTTGCGCCCAGGTTTTGGGGCCGCTGTACGAGGTGCTATATCGCTTCTAGTTGAAAATCGCGCTTAATTAAAAGCTCTTATGGTTTACATTTAACAAATTTATTAATTCAATTTTTTGAGTTTATCTACCAACCACACAAAATTCCATACCATATTTTTATTCAAGGACTTCGTTCTACACAGCAATCCCGAAGATAGCGACATCTGTTAGAGTCAGGCAGGAAAATGGTAGCACACGTATCGACATCTGTTATCGTGAATGCGTCTATTAGAGCGTGGTGCACTGAGACGTTTGCAGTTTATTATAAGGAATTTCTCATTGTGCCCCTTCTCTTTATAAAACAAACATTACACAGCTCTTAAGCACGGCTGTATGGCATTCCAGGATATTAGTGTTACTCACAGACTGACATGATTTGTATTATTAGTCTTTGATTTCTTATTATTATTTATTTATTTTTTTATTTTAACAGTTCCGAGAATCTACAGCCTTTCGTTCGTCCATGGGTACACGTGGAGTGACTGGTGTGAAAGATGGTGTAACAAGGCCTATGACTGCTGTTCGTGGCGCTGGATATACTTCTAGTGGTCTCCGCACTGGACAGGCATTTGATCCTTTAAACCAGGCAGCTAAGGGACCAGCGCCACCGTTGGAGACAAGAAAAGAAGATTCGTAAGTGTTGTGCTTAGTATTGTTGATAGAAATAGTTTGTCTATACTATGTTTCCACTTTTTTCTTGGTATTACACAACAATAATTGAACCTTGAAATTGTCATTAATTTTTAGGATATTACTCTAAACTGGTCATTGTTATTTGTTTATTTACTTTTGTGTCAGTATAAGTGCGCATCAAAATTAAGTAAATTATATTAACATGTGACAGGAGTGCTCAGTTTTGAACTTAGAAATTATGTGTAAAGTAAAATACACTTTATCACGAAACAAATACAGTTAATGTATTAGACATTAAAACAAATACAAATTTTCTTTTTTTTAAATTTCTTTTGTGTCTTAGGTAATCTGGTCTCATTATGAAGCAAAACATTGAGCGTGTATAGTCTTATAAATTGTTGAAGGCGTATTTCTCAACAGAATGTCGATTATTCCGCAAGTTTTCTTGGAATGTGTCATAATCGCGGGAAGTACCAGAATTTCAGAATGTGTAAAATTCTCGGAATTTCGGGATATTTAAATTCATTGGTGAAGTGCACTTGTACAGAACTTGCTGCACCGCTACTAGAGGGCTGCTAGAAGCAGGCGATAACTTCCTTAGACGGATCGATGGATCTTGGCCCAATTTAAAATCAGTTGACGTGACTGGGGTTTTTCAGAGTCTATGAACTACGTAAGTCCATCATGCTGTGTATAAATTCGATATGTGTATTTAACTTCATATCAAAAACAAAACAAACAGAAAAGAAGTTCCTAAAATATTTTTCATAATGCAAACTCTATTAAGCGGAGGGAACAGTTAAGAGCTCACCTTTAAGCGAAGAACCTCTTATTAATTCCAGTCATATGAATTTACAGTAGGCAGTATGTCCATTGGTTTCCTCGGAGCTCTCTCGTTTCTTCTCATTATTTTCCTTTAGCTTACAGTACATATCCCCAAGATGTTAATCTATAAAATATTATATCATTTTGTTTTTATAAGATCAAAGCTTGTAATTCCGTATTTGAATTATTTTTTACTCCAGACCTGAAGAAAAGATAAAACAGCTTGAGAAGAAGATTAACGAGCTAATTGAAGAATCTTGCATGGCAAATAGTCAAGGGGAACACAAAGTAGCCCTTGATAGAGCCAAAGAGGCCTCAACAAAAGAAAGAAGTTTAATACGCATGCGAGAACAAGCTGGACTAAGTGAAGGCCACAATCTGGATTTAACCTTTTCTGTAAGTACAAATGACTTGTTTATATAATCTAGTACTCATAATCTCACAAATTCAGGTGTTGAATGTACACTTTTTTTTTTCCTCACAAAGAAGTAATCATCTAATAATTATTTATTAATAAACTTCTGGTTTTATATAGAAGACTTTATTTATGAGATCTTCAGATTATGTATCTTTGTACTGATTCAGAACTTCTTAATATAAAATTTATTCCGTTCCTTTTACTATAATTTTGAGAGTTAAACACTTCTAATCATGGTTTTATCTTTACGTCCTTATTCATTGCACTTTCTGCGTGTTAATTTTCCGTTAGTTTGTTTTGTTCTTCTTTAACTCACGAAGTTTGCGGGACATCCTTCAATCTTACAACGTTAATTGAATCCTTTCCCGACGTCATAAAACGATGAAATTTTGCACAGCGACTGAAGTCAGAAGTCAGGTGACAATGCGATATTTCATTGTTACTTTTATATCTAGATATGAAATATAAAAATGTTTGACTGCTAACTCGTCCTAAAACACTGCTTCAATTGTGATGATTTTTAGTACATGATTGGAAAGTCGTCTAACTTAGGTACTTATCGTATTATCAGGATAGGGATGAAAAGGGGTGAATGGTGAAGTGGAAAAAAAACGATGTGTAAGAACCTTGGGCAACAACAGATTAGTGTGCAAACTATAGTTTTCGATGTCTCAGGGATTAATAGTAACCTACCCGATGTCATTTAAGTCCAAATTGGTCACCCGTTGGCATGAAAGTAAAAAGTAGGGTTTGGGAAGTAGGTGAAGTTCATCCTCATCTGCATAAGGGGTTTGCGGAAGGGGGTGTCAAGTAACAATAACCAAAAGTCTAGTATTAGTATCCAATTCATAGTTTTCAGAGTCACTGAGATAAATAGTAACACTCCTGCTACCGCTTAAGTTCAAGTTCAGCCCCCATCAGCATGGAAGATTAAAAAGGGTTAGAAATAAGAGTGGAAAGATAAAACATTACTAATTTTTATGTTTTTCTTTTCTTACAATGGTTGGAAATCTATATGGCAGAGAATCTATATACTAACTGACGAAGCAGTGAGAATGTCACTGTCGACTCCAGTAGAAGCACAAACTGTACATGTGCACCGTATGTGTGTCAATATAAACGTAAACGATAAGTTGTGCTGCATGGTTTCACTACTGCCAGTAGTGAACATAACACATAATAATAATGGTTCAAAGTTATCGTTCTTCCTTTATTCTAATAGAAGTATTTATACATATATCTTAATAACAATGAACCGTTATGTACATAGTACAGTAAATATGCTTCTTGAACTGTGGGCTTTATAGCTTCGAATTTGCTGAAAAATTGGATTCTTTAGAGAATAGGAGCTGTTAGAATTGAGTTCATGTTTCAGTTGCATCATGTATAGCTTTACAGTTGCCGAAAATCTTTAAAGTTGAACTTCTCAATCGGGGATCACAACTCCTAAGGGGATCAGGACAGGAATACGTGGGGATCGCGAAGGCGAGTGAAAATATGAATGTAATTAGGATGTAGTAGCGGAAAAAATATTTTTAACAATTATTTTTATTTCTACACTTACTGTTATTCTCAAACTGTTATTCCTATATAAGGCTTACATGCATATACACCTATAAGGAATAAGCAACACTATTAGAAGCCAGAAATTACTTACAGTGGTCGCTAGCAAGGAGATGTGATAAAGGGAGATCGTAATATGAAATAAGTTGAGAAAGCCTGCTTTAGACAATGGGGAACTCTCAAGAAACTGCAAGTAAATATGAAAGTTCATTTTTGATTCGTAGCGTGGTTCTTAAGCGGAGACATCAATATTAATGACATTATTTAAGAATTCCACAGAGATTGGTATCCAGACACTTGTGATGCTTAAGAAATCCTCGAAGTATATTTGTACAACCCTAAGCGTACTGTTACACATATACTAATGTTTTGTTCATTGTTGATAAATAAATAAACTATAAAAGGAGAAGGGTATTGTCTATTATTGCATTAATGATACTTGTGAAACGAAATTAGCTTGAAAATCCACTTGTCTTTGTTGGTAAATGTAAATTTATATTAAATATGTTCTGGTCCTTCACACAGGTCAAAAACTAAATCTAAAAATAACGTAATCGCAATTTAACAAAAAGCTGTTATTATGTTCGGATCACGCTAATGATCATCAATATGATTCTCTTCTAACGTTTAACCTTCTGGAATTTGCCTTAGAATACGACAAAATAATCATTGTATATTGAACATTGAGAATTAGTCGCATTCCAAGGTGACCTTGAGAAATATAAGCATTAAAATACGATTTGCTTATCAGAATTGACTGATCTTTAGCGTATATTATACAGTTAGACAAGGTAATTTATGAAAAAAAAAAAAACGGCACATCATTCAGGCATATTTTTCAGTAAAACACAAACAGTAATTTTGTATATTAAAGATGTTATTTAGGAAATATAGCCTGGCAACTTTAGTGTAATTATTCATCCTTTCTTCTATATATGACTTGATGTGGTTAATTCATAGTACTGTATATGCTTTTAACAATTTTGTATAACTTTCCGAACCTCTAAGTTAGAACACTACAGTTTTAAGGTTACCTTACCGTTTTGTTAAATTTCTTTCATTCATGAAATTTGTAAATATTTTGGTTGTTATTTAAATATATGATTGTAACTTTGTAACTTATTTTTTTTATTATGATATTTCTCAGTATAATATTGTTTTCAGGTTTTGTTTAACTTAGCAAATCAATATGCTGCCAATGAAATGTACACGGAAGCTCTTAGTACTTATCAGGTTATAACGAAAAACCGAATGTTCAATAATGCCAGCAGACTGAAAGTGAACATGGGTAATATTTATTTCAAGTTGGCACAATATACAAAAGCTTTGAAGTTGTATCGTATGGCATTAGATCAAGTTCCTAATACCCACAAAGATCTCAGGTAAGACGGACTTATTTATATTGTAATTTTATTCTACTTTTAGTGTTAAATAAATTAATGTGGTTCAGCAAAGCGAATTAAAACCCCTTGATTTTTCATTAATTTAAGCATTGAAAGCTTTTTAAATACAGACTAGCTGAACCTGCGCTGTCGTTCAGCGCATCGTTCTGTTATGACCATGAATCTTCTTCTCACTGTGCATGTCTCCTTACTCACACAAGTAAAGGATAAGAGACTGACAAAGGAAGTAAATGGCTATGTATAGATGTTGGAGTGAGTTTGTAGCAAATTTGTAGAAGTAGCACGATATCAAGTGGAAATATTTTTTTCTAATAAATCCATATCCGCCCGAGTACGTCTATTGCGTCTCTTGAGGTCTTTGAAGTTGCCAGCATTTAATAGCACTGAAAAACAAAAATAAATTTTCTGCGGATATCTTGGTATCCAACACGCGTTCTGAGACAATCCCAGCGTGCTGATTTCAAATATAAAAACCGTTTATCTCTATCACCCAAAGTTTTTGAAATATAAGGGTATCATCATCTATAAATCTTCAACATTGTATCACTGGAAATAACTCACTAACTGTAGTTTCACTAGAACACTAATTGCTACCTGCAGCGCATAAAAACTTGGCTTTACCTAAATAAATATTGTAAATAGGCCTACGTCACATGTAACCTAAATATATTGTAACATTCTTTTAAAGGTATAATACACACAAATACACACATACAATATAGATATAAAATACATACATTCTGAATGCCTTTTTAGTTTATGGTTTGAATTTCTTAGCTTTAGACTTGCGCTTGTGCTGAGCATTTGGCATGTCCCGCTGAAGTGTCCAGCAGTAGTCAGCTAGCATCGCTGCACTCCATCGAGCCTGGTAGCGTGACTTCATCACAGAGATGTCCTTATGGAATTGTTCGCTATGTTTATCACTGACCGAACCTAGGTTCTCGGGGAAAAAAGTCAAGGTGTGAGTCGAGGAGATGAATTTTGAGAGATATGTTGCCACCAAGCTGTTTATGCGCACTAATACACTTCTGCACAACATTCACATAGTCATCGGATTTATAATTTCCAAGGAAATTTGCAACGACTGACTTGAATGTCACCCATGCATCTCTTTCAGTATCACGTAGCAAGTCTTGAAAGTTGCTTTCAGTCATGATCTTTCTAATTTCTGGACCTATGAACACACCTTCTTTCACTTTCGCAAAACTTAACTCCGGAAACTTGCTGCACAGGTACTGAAAAGCATCTGATTCGGTGTCTAATTCCCGGATTCACGAAATTTTTCATGAGCTCCAGTTTAATGTGGAGCTGTGACACGATAATCTTGTCACGCTTAACCAACGGCGCACGAAAGACGTTTTTGCTTCCTGGCTGCATTCTATCTCTGATCGACCAATTTTTCTTTATATAATGATGCTTCCTATCTCTGCCATCCCACTCGCAGATGAAGCAGCAGTACTTGATGAACCCTGTCTGCATCCCGTGAGAATAGTGATTACTTTTAAATCCGCACAGATTCTCCAATTGTACTCAGTATAGCGTATTTTTTCAAGAAGTAGTGATATGGTTTCATATGTCTCTTTTAAGTGTGCAGAATATCCAACAGGCACTGACGCATACCTATTTTCATTATGTAACAACACTGCCTTCAAACTTGTCTTTGAAGAGTCTATAAACAGTCGCCATTCTTCAGTGTTGTGCTCCACCCCTAGACTTGACATAAGATTTTTAACGTCCGTACAGTAGCAAATATTGTCACTTACTGTGAAGAACTTCTCGATTTCCTTTTGTCTATCCCGAAAGCGATAAGTCACAGTAACCGATGCAAGGAAACCATATTCTTTAAGACGTAAACCGAGCAGTTCGACTTGACCTTTTGTTAGTGCCAGGTCCCGTACAAAGTCCCGAAGTTCATCATTATTTAATAAATGAATAGCTTCCTCAGGTTGGTAGTCAGAGTCTGAATCGTTACTAGAAGACGAAAGAGAATTTTCCTCTAACATTTCTTCTTCAACTTCAACTGTGTATTCTTCTGGTGGTATTGGTATTGGAAGAGTAAGGGAGTCATGTGGAATTGGTTTGGGAATTGAGGGAACGTCTGGATATTTTACAGATGCACGAGTTTTGAGGAGAATCCAGCGACGTTTGACAAACAAAAATAACAGTCCGTGATGTGGTCTTTTGGCTCACGCCATATCATAGGAACTCCGAATGCCAGATGGTTGTTCTTCTTTTCCTTCCTTATCCACCCGCGGAAGTTGCATGCACAGAACAAACAGATGTACTGTGGTGCCCATTACTTTCCACTATCCACCTTGGAATCAAAGTATAGTTCATATGCTTTCTTCAGAAACGGTGTAAAAGTCTTCCGATGAGATTTGTCCGTGAAATAGCCGCACACGTAGCAAAATAAATCTGATGAATTTGTGCAACCTGTGGAAGCCATAATATCCACTGTCACTGAAATTAAAAAGAAACAAACGAAATTATAATGACGCGATCATGACGGTATGTTTCAATGAAAACAAAAAATATATACAAGGAAATGTTTCATTGAAATTCAGAATAAATAAGAAACAAAGTTTAGAAAGAATAGTTTTGAATCTGTTTGTTTGACTGTCTGCCTAAAACACCGTAGGTATTAACATTTTTCACAAATCCTACTTTTCCTTTAATTAAACGTGATTATTCAACTTATCTAACTAAAAATTAATGTGAAATGTTATGAAATATAGTAAAACATTCCTGTACTGTACCCGTATTCCACGAATGCAAAGGTCGGTTTCCAGCCTAAGTAAAAATACTTTAAAAAGTATAAATTTGAAGCCGGATTGCTCTGTCTGCACAACTCATCCCAGATTTTTCACAAATCTAAATTTCCTGCAGTTAAAAATTATCACCTGTTAGCTTATTTACCACCAGAAAGAATGTGAAATTTTCTTAAATATAGAAAAAAACATTTATGTAGCGTACGTATATAGAAGTATGAGCTGTGCCCATATTCCAACTAAAAAATAATTTAAAAAAATGCAAACAATTCCAACCTATATATATATATAAGAATAAATTTGAAGCTGGATGGCTCTGCCTGCACAACTCATCCCATGTAAAAACATTTTTAGAAACCTCGATTTCCTGCAATCAAAAATGACAACCTGCGTGGCTTGTATACTCACGTTATCCAACAAAAAAATGAATGTAAAGTGTTCTAAAATATAGCAACACATTTTGGTACTGTTCATGTATAGGAAGTATGAAACTGCTCCTATTCCATCTAAAAGTATGATTTAACAAAGGATGACAACATTGCTTATGAAATATCTTTACTGGTCTTCTTTTTCACCTAAGTATAGCACAAATTGTGTTTTTAAATTCTTGCAACTTTCTTCCACGTTTCAGCCATTCTACATTTACACAACACTTCTTGTTGTACTCCTAAATTTTAAGTTAAAAGGGGCAGCAAAATTACAAGAAGTTAAAAACTGGATTTGGGATAGATTTGCAGTGTTCTCTCCTATGTGGTTTTCCCACTAGATCTTGTGGAATTGGGATATACTTTAGTAGGGAAATATTTACTAATTTCACATCATTTACGTATGCGTTAGTGGAATGTCACAGTACAGCTAGTGGGAAAACTAGATTTCTTTATAATATACAATACAGAAAACATACAAATTTAGTGCTTTCTTACCAGCGCTTGGTTGTTTCTTTTGTAATAAATTGGCAACAGTGTAAAACTTGGGTGAAAAAGTTTGACTCAATTCTTACAAAGAACAATGACGAATTTCCGACAAAGAAGCAAACATAATGACGTTATACAGACAGTTGTTTTTCTGCTATATAGCTCCAGATTTTGTTTTAACTTTCATGCACTAGCAGTAAAATAAGAAGAAACATTTTTTCAGTGTGGTACGTACCTTTACGACATCTGTAGTATTCAATTTTCAGGGGATCCAAATTCACTTCTAGCTTAAGTTCGTCACGAGGACTGTGACTACTGTTGCCAGCACAGTAGTTTAAATTTCCGTAGTTCCACTTCAAGCTGGTACATAAAGAAATAAAATAGATACTGCCGTTTGTTTTTTGTTTAAATCACCAGTGTTGTTTGATGACACGTGGAGGTCTGCTACCCACAGAAAACGAATTAAAGAGCATTTTACAAGGGGGATAAAGTGTACGTCCCAGAAAATTTACATGGGGAAATTGAAGACACTTTGAGAGACACCCAGTTCCACAGAAGGGGGACTTCCCCCCTATTCCCATGGTAATTCGGACACCGGACATCCGTTGTTAACACGAATACAAATGGACAATATGTGCGCTACAGGTTTATATTAAGAACTGTTTTCGGAGAAGACATTTATTCAAGCTTGCCTCTGCATTATTCAGCCCATAAGCCCACATATTTCTGCACGACTGGTTGGAATTTTAAAATGGGTGTAGCGTGAAATATAAAAGTTGGGCGATATCTTAAAGACCTGAGATGATAGAGCAAAACGGTTTTAAGATTTGAATTCCGTATGACAAATTGCATTGGAAAAAGTAAATATCAAGTCAGATATCCACAGCTCATTTTCCAGTGTAGGTTTTGCCATTCAGATTTTAATAAAGCGCCAGCAATATCAGTCAACCCGCCATACGTAACTTCTCTACTTGTTGCCTATCACCGTAGTTTCGACCTGCAACAATGTTAATCTTATGGGCTCAAAATGGCTCCTAAAATGTTGAATAGAACAATAACGACACGGTTTTTGAAAATTTGAATGAGAACTGGACAATCTACACAAAATTTGGAATCGAGCAGTGAAAACGGCATGTGGTTTTCGAGATCTCATTGTTGAAAGGATTGAGCACAAACATATAAACCAAGCATTTCAGTATATAGATAGTAAATATATTCCAATGTTTTTTAGGTAGAGTCTAAATAATGTACTCTGAAATTTTTAACCCTTCGCCTTTTTATTATAAAAATTGTCTCATAAAACTTTAACAAAGCTCTTGTAAGTCTTTCCTCGTAGTCTTTAAATGTTTCCAGTGTAGAATAAGTGCGAAGTCCCTTGGCACACGATGTAACCTCGGGAACAAAGAATGTCTTAGACCGTAACGGCCTCAGACGGGATTTGTTGTACTCCATAGCCCATAGTGGCCTCGGGAGAAGGTTTCGTAGGTGAGCGATCAGCATTGGTCTGATAACTTCTTTGTTCTGTGGCTCTCTTTTATAGCATCTTCTTGGAGAGAGGACCTGTGGAGGGGCTGTCGGCTTTCTTCGTTCTTCTCTGAATCCTCTTCGTTTCTTCCTGGTGGTGTAGTCTCTTTCTTGTTGTCTGCCACTGTTTGTTTATAATTGTAAAAACACGTGTTTGTAGTGAAAACATGTGGCTTGCAGTACGTGTGGGTCTGGGTATATGGATCCTTTCAATTTTTATACAAATTGGTAAATATCCTAAGAATAAAATCACACGTGGCAACAAAAGAAACTAGAGAAACAAAGGTTCAGCATTGGCAGCGGGAAGTTCACACTGAAATAGGTAATGTTTAAAAAATGACTTGTATTGTTTTGTCTTCGTTATACTTGATTTATTATCCATTCTGGATATGAAATTGGTGAAGTTTCTGTTAAATTATATTTTTATCTCCATGAAAATTTCACAAAGGATATGTTCATCATATTTCGTTGTTCTTTTATTACAGTACTTCTATTAAACATTTCTGTTTGTTAAAGTCAAATCTTGCAGTTTGAAATTCACGCAATTCCATATAACTAGAACTCGAAATTTTGTACAGATAAGTAAACCAGATGACAATATAATATTTTCAGATAATTTTTGCTGTTACTTATAGTTTTAGTGTAAACTTAATAATTTAGAAATAATTATCGAGCGCCAACTGCTTATCAAATCCAAACGAACACAAACGTTTGTTGGGTTGGTTGCTTCTGTTGAATTCATATCAACAAGAGACTTCCCAAATAGGTTTGCTAATTTTTCCTTTTCGTACTATTGTCTTCCGTACTACAACTAAGAGGAAAGCAACTATTGTCTTCCTTACCGCAATTAAGAATGTTGAACAAAAGAGAAAAAATAGACATAATAAGTTTTCTAAAACAATGTTTTTGTAAATGGACTAAAAAAGAATGAAATAATTGGCCTTATTGTCCACATCTAACACCACATTATAACACAAACCATATACGGGGGACCGCGGTCGCTCAGTGGTAGAGCGTTCACCTCTGGTGCATAGGGTCCCTGATTGGATCCCAGGTCGCGCCAAGTGAACTTTCTGGTAGACAAACACCGTGTGCGTGAGTTTCGTCGAGGTTCTCCCGTTTCCTTCCACTTTCTTTCCACCATTTCATTCATTTGTCATCATTACCGTCTCCTTTATCCTAGCCGGCATAACCCTGGGACGCAAAACTCATAGATTTCATTTCATTTCATTTACAAGCCATATATGAAATCTAGTTGGTGGGACATGGTGACTCAGTGGTAGAGCGCTCACTTCTTGTGCAAGGTATGCCTGTTTCGATCCCCAGCCACTCAAGTTTGTGGTAAACAACATCGTGTCTATGAATTTACTCTCAGTTCTCTCGTTCGTCCTACATTCTCATTCCACCCATTATTTCATAGTCATTCACTTTAATTAATTCTTCCGTCTCTTTTACTCTAAAAGGCATAACCATGAGACGTAAAACTATAAATTTCATTTCATTTCAATTTTAATCAGTGGAATGCATGTGTTCGAAGTAGTTATTTTTTACTTTAAAAAACTTACGTAATGTCTTTGACATATAAGGGGCGTTCAAATGAAACCTGGTCACTAGTGTAAAGTAACGGTAACGATTGTATTAACTCAAAAATGTAGTTATACACAGTACACATACTTAAAAGTAGTCGCCAAAACTGTTGGCACATTTATCCCATTGCGACACTAGCCGGTCGATTCCATCCTTGAAGAAACTAGTAGGCTGCTATTGGATCCAGGCCTGGACCAGTCACACACTTCGTCGTCCGTTGCAATTCGATGTCCGCGAATAGCTTGTTTTAGAGATCCAAACACATGAAAATCACACGGTGAAAGGTCGGGACTGTACGGTGGATGTTCCAGCGTTTCCCACCGAAACTGCTGCAATGTCGTCTTCACCGCATTGGCTGTGTGTGGGGGCGTTACATGCAGAAGGATAACGCCATTAGACAACATGCCTGGGCGTTTCGACTTGATGGTTTGTCTAAGGTTCTGTAAAGTGGCTTGATAACGCTGGGCATTGGTGGTGGTACCCCGTTCCAGGGACTCGACAGGCAGTGGGCCCTTGTGGTATAAAAATAAAAATAAAAACATCATGACCTTACCAGGACTGGTGTGCCTTTGATGTCTTTGGAGGTGGTGAAGTTGCATGTTTCAACTGCTTGCTCTGACGCTTGCTTTCCGGTTCAAAATGGTGACACCATGTTTCGTCCCCTGTAACAATACGCGACAGAAAGCCGTATTCCTCCTCATGATATTGTTGCAGATGACTCAAAGACAGCGTCATTCGCGTATTGCGTTGTTCGGCGGTCAGTTAGTGGGGAACCCACTGCGCACAAATTTTTCGAAAGTTCAAGTGTTGATGCATTATGATGTGGGCGGTGCCCACGCTAATAACCAGTACCCGATGGATCTCGTCCACGGTGATTCTGCGGTTGTCCAAGACTAAAGCATTCATTTCTACAATCATTTCCGGTGTGATGACACGATAAGCCTGTCCAGGACGAGCATCGTCTTCCAGTGACTCGCGCTCCTCAAGGAATCTTTTGCGCCATTCAACAACACTTGTACGACTCAGACTGTACTTACCGTACACAGCCTTCATCCGTCGATACATTTCACGGCCTCCAACTCCCTTCGCCGCCAAAAATCGAATCACTCCTCGTTGTTCCCATTACTCGCCTGCATGTTCGGTAGTGGACGATAACTTGTCTGACCACCTTCTCTTCGGCGTGAAACCACACTGGCTGTATGCAACGTTAAACGGCGCGCACGCGTCAGTCTCTACCAATCGATGGCGCCACCATACCCGCAGTTACGTGGTCCATCTTACATGTAAGGCAAAGTTAGACGCCGCACTGACCAGGTTTCATTTGAATGTTCCTCATAAATAACCTATAGCTAAATGGCAAGATTGCTAATATGCAGTATCTGGAAGACACTAGTCACTTTTATTTAAACTACGGTCTCCACAGTTAGTGAAAGCTCTGTGGCACATCGCAACGAAACATACTAGCAATATAGAAATTATGTATGGTGATGGAAGTGGAAAGAAATTGAATTAGTCATAATATGCTTATGGGTAAAGCAGAAGTCTGATATTATCGTGCTTTATCACAACAAATGTGATTTGGCAGTATTAAAGAAACTTCTCTAACAGTATAAAACTCTTATCTTCTATGATGTATTGTTTTTATTGTGTTTCTATGTTATTTTAAAATGTAAAAAAGTAAAAGATAGAGCATCTTATTTCTTGCCTTTGCAATAATCATAGTGGTTACTGTTTTTACTACTTGTTAAATGTGCTTTTTAAATGCTTTTCCTTTATTCATTACTGATTGAGATTAAGCGAAAAATTATGAAAAAAATCAGATGTTGTTTCAGAATTGTAAAAAAATCTTAATAAAGACAGCAAACTCTAGGTGTAATAATAATAATAATAAGAAGAAGAAGAAGAAGAAGAAGAAGAGGAGGAGGAGGAAAGTTCTTTGTCTTACACACAGATAGGAGGCGCACTCACAAAGTTTAACATATCCCAGTGGAACGACTAAAGATCGGCTGTCACCCGCCGTATAGCTCGAATCTTGCTTGAGCGATTTTCATGGCTTCTTACACCTCAAGGAATGTCTGTGCTGTAAGCATTTTGATAGTGATGAACAGTTGCAGGCGGCATTTATACTCTGGTTTACTCCCAGACGACTGATTGTTACATCAGAATATAAGAGTTTATCCTACGGTACAAGAACTGTCTGAATTCCGGTGGTTGCAAGATTGTCACCTGCATTGTATCTGTGGTAATAGTGGTAATAAATATTTCGTCTTCATGTTTACTATCCTAGGGAACTTACTTTCCGAACGCCCCATAAATTTGTACCTTCCCTGAGTATTAGTTCAACGTCTGTTATGAAGACGTGTATGATAGGTAATTGACTATCAAACAAAATTTAGTTCTTGTTTTTTATTGTATAATTTGAAATGTTTTTTAATGAAAAAATCACTAATAAAAGAAATATAATCTAAATTAATTCAATAAATATATTGTTTTGAGTAATGAAAATGGCCATGATCATTTTGTAGTTTCATAATGCATTGTGAGAAGCTTATTCCACAATTATGTTGTTTTTCTTTACAGAATCAAGATCATGCATAATATAGGAATTCTTTTTGTGAAAATGAGCCAGTACACGGACGCATGTACCAGTTTTGAATATATTATGCAAGAGAAGCCTGATTTTAAAACTGGTAAGTAAACATCGGGCTGTCTAAAAATATTGAGCCTTTGGAGGTGAAACTTGAGAATCCATTTGTTGTTATTTGACAGTAACACTGTGAAACCACATATGCACCATTTTGTTCGATGACTTTTTGCCATTTATCCGGCAGCACCGTAATCCCTTCGTTGTAGAACTTCTGTAGTGTCTGGTCAGAAAATTGTGAGACGTAGATTTCACAGGCCTCTTTTGAAACCAACTTAACACTATTCAAGGAGTTGTGCAGAGAGAAAACAAATTATTGTCTGACGGTACTACGGGACGGCTGTACAGTGGGTGCGTGAAAACCTACTAGCCAAGTTCTCTTAAATTGTGGCAGGTCGTTAAATATGTATGCGTTCTGTCAGCGTGGTATACGACACCCTTTCTTTTGACCAGTTATGGCCGTTTCTTTTGAATTGATAGGTGAACTCCCACTAATTGACAACAGTACAGCTTCGAGTCTATCATTCTGCACGGCGCGGCGGCAGGAGCTTGTGATGCACTATGCCTTTCCAATCCCACCAAACACACAGCATAACCTTCCTGAGAAGTACCGGATCTATAAACCGCAAGACCCCACGGTGCGGAGAGCGGACCCTAAGGGGCCCAAGGGCTTTTAAAAGTCCTCCTGCATCTTGCCTGTAAATACTAATTTTTAAAACACTTGAAAGGGAATGATATTCACAAACTAAACAAATTGACTTTGAGAAAGCTATACACACTCTTGAAGAGAGCCGAGAGGAAGTGAAGAAAGTAAGAGAAGAATACTATTAAATAAGACAAGAGGCCCCAGCTGTTGTTGTGAAGTAGAAATTAACCATGTGTTCGTAGAGAAAAGGTAACCCAAAGGAAAAAAACACTTCAATGAACTGGTAGAAGATCATCAGTTTTCAGATACAGAGACTTACTTCAGGGTTAATGTTTGTAATAGACTTCTAGATATCGCGTACAATGAAATAGAGAACCGGTTTACATCGTTACAGAGAATTCTTGATGAATTTTCAGTTATATTTCCGAAAGTACTTGTGAACCTTTCAGACGAAGACATTTTAGTTAAGACTGAAAAACTACAAAAGAAGTACCAGCAAGACATTGATTCGTCGCTACCATTGGAATTAATTGCCCTTCGCAGTGGATTTAAAAACCATATTTCAAAGACCAACACTCTTCTTGAATTGGCGGTGTTACTATACGTCGATTAACCTTTCTAGGATTTATGATAACAAAAGTTAAAATAGAGTAATGTACTTTTTGACCACTTATTTAGGTCCTATAACAGGCATTTAAGCTGGTTTTCTTTATTATCATTAGTCAAGTCAACTATGAACTAAAGAACATCCCAGATGCGTTTTGGAACCGAATGGTCAACTTGGCGGCACCAAGTTGGGACAGAGGAGCTTGACTTTGGTTTTTTTTCTTAAGTCAAATTAAAAAAAAAAAAAATCACGTCCTTAGTTTTCAAATTGAAAATTTGCATACGAATTGTGTACATCTTCTAGTATTTCTCGACTTTTTTCAGATCCCTATGTGAACCAAAGCCTGGACCCGAGGGGGTGATTTTTTCGGAAAAAAATGTTTTTTTCCCGAATTTCTCGATTCAGGTGTATGATATGAACATGTGAGTGGTACCGTTGGAAAGTACGTGTTATACGAAAGAAAATAATGTTTGAACCATGATCCTAGGCCAAATAGTACTGTAGGAAATTTTTAGAAGTATATATATATATATATATATATATATATATATACAGGGTGTTTAAAAACAATACTGACAACGTTTGGGAGGTGATTCCTGACACCAAGATAAGACAAAAAGTATAGACCATCCCGGGTGCACAAATGCTTCCTTTCAGAGTTATAGGCTGCCGAAAACGTGAAAAAATGAACTTTAAAGGTCTATAGCTCCAATACTATGGGGCCTATCTCGATTTTTTTTTTTTTTTTTTTTTTTTTTGTATCTTTTGTTATAAGATAGAAAGCAGGATAAAGTCAGTTTGAATGAATCCCGCTGAGTTTTGGAGCTTGTACTTAATCTTGCTACTTTGAACACATTGGGTGAAATCGTGAGATTCTTATTTCTAGTAGTGTAAGATAGCAACTGTAAGTAATAGGTGAGCGATCCCATTTGAGTGTCATGGGTGTCGCCGGCTTTGAATTCAGTAACTGTTCTCGCCCAATTGTATGTGTGGGACGAAGAATAATTTTCTTGTTTGCCTCCTGTAATATAAACTGGAAACAAATGCAAGTAAACAAGTTCATTTGAATGAGATGTATCTCGCTGAGTTCTGAATGTACTAGCCATACACGTCCGATTAACTACGGTAGACAGAGTGGTGAAGCACTTGTTACCTATAGTGGTGCAAATCTTGAGGTCAAAAGTAATTTCTGGAGAAACTTTTTTTTATTATTTATTTATTTCACTTGGGATATACGATTGAAGTTCAATAAAGTAAAACGGAGCTTGATATTTATATAGTTCAAAGTATATTGTACCATTATGTATTACATAGATACTTATTCCTCTTAAAATTACACTTAATCAAGAAAAAAGTAAGATACAAAATGGATACATAAGCCTAATGCTAAAAGTAACTCTTATTGACTGAAATTTAATGTTTTCTGTTTGAGATAGTATTTGAGATTTGCTTTGCAATATATACATCATTATTTTTAGTATAGTTTATTGAATTTATGCAGTACTTAGACATTATAATAACCAACACCAGACAGGTGACCCGAAGAACTACAACAGCACCACTCACGAAGAAGGTCGAGAACACACGAAGTTTTAGTATAAAAGAAGCCGTAGCACACTGGACAGTATCAGTCTGTCTAGATTAATCGTCACTCTTCTACACTGGCTGCACTGACCGTGAGAACTACCTATCTCGATCTCGATCTCTTAGCTATTATATGCCCTGAGAACATCCTTTACCTCTCTGGGCTGCACTGAGCTCTGAAAGACACCCAATCTAATCACCTGGCTTCTCTGGGCCCTGAGATTTGTTCAACCATTCTCTTGACTGCGATGGGCCCAGAGAATTTCCTAACCCATCTCTTGGCTGCACTGGGTCCTGAGATTTACCCATCTTTTCTCTTGGCTGCACTGAGCCTGACAATCTCCTATACCATCCTACTAGAACTCTACATTGTATTAGTGGACATTATTAGGTCTTCGGACCAACATTTTAGAGACATCCTGTAATATTTGTATCATACTAAGTTTCGTATAAAATGATTTTGGGAGAAAATCCGAAAATCCCGCGTATTATCAGTCTCTGCCGATCCATCACAAAAAAAAACATTACAATGTTCGTTACAATTTGTTTCCATACTTTGTGTAATGTTTCATCACGTGATTGAAAGTTTTTGTGTAACTGACTTGCAACGAGCTATCTACCAACATAATAGATTTATGAAATAAAGTTCATAGTAGCTGTATTTCTTACAAAATATATGTTTGGATCCAACGGAACTTAGCCATTTTGTATGTGCATTTGTCTCTTGAAGTAAGCTAGAGATACATCTCATTCATTTTCTTTCTGTAGGTCTTCACTTGATTTTGTGCTACTTTGCCTTAGACGATAAGGATAGAATGAAAAAGGGTTTTCAGATGTTGTTGGAAGTACCATTAGAGATCGATGATGAGGAAAAGTACACTTCTGTATCAGTAAGTAGTTTCGATGTCATTTTTAATAGTTCTTGTATTAACTTGAAGAGAGTACTTTATACGTGTAATTGAAAATAAATTGGGTGCTATTATTTAATCACACATCAACGCACTAAAATAGGACTTCAAATCTTGGGTCCAGTTACGTTAGCAGCAGTAGTCTGTAAAATGTGCGGAATACATTGAGGTCTGTCAAAGAGTCTTACAAAGTAGAACAATTTCACAAAAACTATCGATATATATATATATATATATATATATATATATATATATATATATATATATACTACATGATAAATGTGTTTGAAGTCGTCTTTGAAGCATTTTACTCTTTTTTGTTTTTCAAATAGGATGATCCTGTGTCTAATCTCATCTTGGAGGTGATAAAAAATGACAGTCTGCGAAAAATCGAACGGCAAATGAAACAGGAAGCTGAAAAAAGTATATTAACAGCGGCAAAGTTAATATCTCCAGTGATAGAAGAGAGTTTCAGTGTAGGATATAATTGGTGCATTGATGCTATCAAGTCATCAAATTATGCTCCACTGGCAAGTGACTTGGAAATCAACAAAGCTGTTATGTATCTTCGCCAAAGAGACTTCCCTCAAGCGGTGGAAACTCTCAGAGTATTCGAGAAAAAGGAGACGAAAGTTGCTAGCACAGCAGCAACGAATCTGTCATTTATTCACTTTTTGGTAAGTATAGTGGACGACGTTTTTACTTGCGAATCGTTTGTAGAGTCCATATATTTTGGTGCTCGTTCAACCGGTTCGATTTCCACTCGAAATTCTGTCATTATGTGCAATTATAAATTGTTATTGATTATATATATATATTAATATTCTGCATTTACACATTGCATTATCCCATCAAAGTGGAAGCACGCGTTTTCAGTGGCATAGAATTGTTTGGGACTGCCTGAGCCATTTTGTCACACAATAATAAATGACGAAGTATGGGTCTAGTCGTCCATGTATTCTTTCCCTTCTTCTTACGTATAGAACATCATTCATAAATTTGAGATAGTGGAAACATTACTTAATTACTCAACGTTTTTCAATATTTCAGTTCTCATGCACTGAGAAGGTCATGGGTCAACTTGTTTCATTCTGCAAATATGTCATAAAGCCTCGGTGCAGAAAAGGATGTTAAACCTAAAAATAAATTAATAAAACATTGTCATTTTGCTTTGCGTTAGGTTATTTGAAGCTACCATTGCAGGAAAAGAACAAGAAAGCGCGGAAAGAAAGAATAGGCTTTCCGTAAAATAAAATTAATTAAAAATGGGGCTACCCTTGTAGGTACCCCGAAAGAGTTTATTATAATTATTATTAAAATTTATGGGATTTTTTCGCTCTTGTAATCTTCGAATAGTGTAGATATATATATGGCCCAGACTCTTGTTTACTAAGGCAGCCTCTGTTGTTTCGGAAAAGGGAATTACGAAGGCGTTTGAGCCAAATTCATAATCAGTCCGTCCGTATGTTGAACACATACTTTGTCAGGGGTATAAAATCCTCAAATAAGATGGTGTTAAGTAAGTGAGGTAAACAAAAGCAATTTCTTTCAGTTAAAAATTTCTTTCCGTTACATTGTTAATTCTTCTAATTTTTCTTGTTAGCAAGGTGACATTGATGAAGCTGAGAAGTATGGTGAACTCGCAAAGGTGGCGGACAGTTACAATGCTGCTGGTTTTGTCAATTTAGGGAATTGTTGCTTCGCGAAAGGTGATGTTGAAAAGGCGAAAGAATTGTATATATGTGCCTTGGATAATGATGCATCATGTGTCGAGGCTTTGTATAATTTAGGTAAGAGCGAGTACTGTATTTATTAATATATGCATACTTAACCAATTAGGTTTTTAAAGCAAAGGGTGTCGAAAGATTTATGTATGAAGAACAATGTTTTCATTTATAAAAAAAAAAAATCATCCAATAGAACAACTGAAATGGAATGTATCTTCTATAATCATTAAATCCAATAGAAAAAATTACGCTTCTTTTAATGTAAAGATTCACACTTGATTTATTTTGGTGCACCTCGAGTTCTACATAGTTCAGGACTACAATGGCTCAGTGGTAGAGCTCACTTCTTATGCAAGGGATCCCTGGTTTTATACCAAGCCATATGAGTCTGTGGTGGGTAACATCATCTCCGTGAGTTTTCTCGAGGTTCTCCCGTTTCTTCCCACATTATCATTTCACAATAATAATAATAATAATAATAATAATAATAATAATAATAATAATAATAATAATAATAATAATAATAATAATAATAATTCATTTTCATTAATCATCCGTCTCGTTTAGTCTATAAGACAGAATCGTGGAACGTAAATCTAGAAATTCTATTTTCGAGTTCTACGCAGACTCCTGAAATTAATTAGTACGCTTGCTTCCAGTTCGCGTGGTTCCTGATTTTGATCCCCGTGGTTCATTTAAACTATAGCATTCGTGCCAACATAATTGTTCAATAGTAAAGAGCTCATATCAAGTACAAATAGACGTCGGATCGATACCTTGCTATATGAGGTAGTGGATGTCAACATCGTATGCGTGTAGTTTCTTGGATTCTTTTATTTTCTCCCATTGTTTCCATTTTACCAATACTCACTATCATTCATCTAAATTTATCAACTGTCTCGTTTAACCAAAAGGCATAATCACATATCCGTAGTAGCAGAGATCATTTTGATAATGAAAGGATCTTATGAATACTTCTCTGCTTTTTCCAAATGACCCACTTTGTTGTCAGTTGTTTTTGTTGTATAACTTGTAACGTCATCGGTAGGCAGAAGCAAGAGGTCAGAGGGTCTGGTAGAAAAATTAAAGTTTCTAAAGAGAATACTAACTTGAAGATAAGCACAAAATGTTAACTTACAAAATCTTGAGAACTTTTCTTGGCTCTAATTGTTGGTGAAATTTCTTGGAAGAACATACATAAGTAATTCTGTTTATACGAAAATGAAAATTAATATAATTTTTCGATCATTTTGAGAAATAGGATGGGAATCTGGCGAAAAGTTCTGCCAATTTTCACTGAGGTTGCGTGTATGTGGGGTGTAAATGATTCTGAAGTCAGATTTCGTTTTGAATTCTACATAATACATACATTGTCGGATTTGAATTTCAAATTTAAAAAAATGATGTTTTGAGATTCCCGAAATAGCTGTTTTTATATCTTTGTGCTTTGACATGTTTCTTCATCGTGGCACATGTATGTCTTCTAGTAATGCGCTTTGCATTTACATTGTATTCGCACAACCCGAATTCCATTTCTCTGTCCGTGTAGTACCGATATATTGAAATTTCTTTCTAAATTCTTGGCGGGGAGGGGAGAATATATGTTTTAATTTATATTTAATAAATGATCTTTCTAAAATACTAGAAATGTAGGAAAAATCAGATTGCTTTTATTCTAGATTGGATGTAAGCTTTCTCCTAGATATTTCTTTATTTCCCTTTTAGAATTGAATTCCTAGTCATAGGCAATTATTTAGTGTTGCAGAGTCATTGTTTACTTGAGGAAGTAAGGTGACATTCCTTACATTATGTACGAATAGTAACTCAAAATCAAATATAAGGTGACGTTTGTATTTACCATTTAAGTAAGTTCTCTTTTTTAAAAAATCGAACCTACATGTCGTCGTCGATAGGTATAAAAAAAGAAACCGAAAGAGGAAGTAATATATATATTACACGAAGAACTAATATGATCAGATTCACCAATAGGCTATTTTAAAACTAATATCCCCACGGTCAAAAATTAATTGATATTTCTGTGGGAATTTAAATTTCAAGTACGCACGTATGAAGGTACTTTTGTAGTTGATTAAGAGGCATATGCATTATCTCGTCGTAATGGCTTAGTATATAGTTACAGTTATAGTTGATTATTGAATTATAGTTGATAATTATTGAAATCTGTATTGTTTATTTGATTTTATTTATATAGGTTTAGTGAATAAGAACCTTGGACTATACGATGAAGCACTTGATTGTTTCTTGAAACTTCAGTCGATAGTTCGGCATCATCCACAAGTTCTTTATCAAGTAGCACACCTTCATGAGATATTGGGAGATGTTGATCAAGCTACTGAATGGTAAGTACTTACGAATTGGAATATATATGATAACATCTATTCCAGTTCCTCTTATACTTTTAAGATACTGTTTTTTCTTTCTTGATGAAATTCAATGAATCAAGATACAACCTTGACAGATATAAAATAGTAAAAAGTACTGGTTTTTACTAGTATTACTGGCAAACCTTAGTGACTCAGAGAAAGAACGTTTTCCTCTACGCACCTGACGAAGGTCACACCGTCATGGTGATGATTATTAGTGCTTCTCGTTTTCTTTAACTTAATTATGGTATATATTTACTTAAAGTCAGTAATTGACACATTTCTAATTTAATTATTAAGGAGACAAGTGTAATACTTATTTCGTTGATTGTGTTTGTAACAGTTTTCCTATATGGTTTCAACCACTGATATACTAGTTTATGTAGAAACACTTTTGCAGCGATTTTTTCGTGGAATAACTGCAGATTTAACGATTCTTCTGTATTCATTAATAACGTTAGTCCTGTAAACATTAACAGTGTCAAGAGTCTGTCTTTGGCATTACTACTTCTTTTCTTGATGTAACTTATGCACGTAACATTATCAAGAAGTTTTATTTCAGTTTTATAATCCTTGCATCAAAAGTGTAAAGTGTATTTATGAATTGATTCAACCTTCGTGTGAGTGCCTTAACGTAGTTGTTCTGTAAATGTGTTGACAAAAAATGTTATTAAATGAAACGAAATGAAATCTTTCAGTTTAACGTTCCACGATTATGTCCTTAGGGCTAAGGGAGAAGATGATTAAGGCAAGTGGATGATGATGAAAGAATTGGTGGAATGAAAAAGTGGGAAGAAACGGGAGTACCCCGGGAAAACCTACGGACACGATGTCGTTCACCACAAACTTATCTGGCCAGAGATGGAACCAGGGAACCCACACCGAGCCACTTTGTCCCCTTGTTATAAATATATCTCATTCTAATTTATGCAGATTGTCAGGCAAAAGTTTGTGGGATTCGGAATAAATAAAATCGTCACGAAAAGAACACTTAAGATGTCGTAGTAACGTTGATTATTAAGAGTCAAGATTATTAAGAATAAAATGAAATATTTTATAATAATTATTAAAAGGAAAGTTATGAAAAAGAAGAGAGAGAAATAAAATCAAGATAAAAGAGTAAGTGTTTAGGGATTTATTTAAGTGTTTATCGCCTTCGTAACAATACCATTACATACCCTATAATACAATAGGCTGTAAATTGCATTTGGACATATTCGACTACATTTACACTTCTGGGGGCGCGGTGGCTCATTGGTAGAGCGTTCACCTCTGGTGCTTGGGGTCCCGGGTTCGATCCCAGCCCCCGCCAAGTGAACTTTGTGGTGGACAAACACCGTACTCGTGGGTTTTCTCGGGGTTCTCCCGTTTCCTCCCACTTTCTTCATTCCACCATTTCACTCATCTCTCATAATCACCGTCTCCTTTAGCCTAACCGGCATAACCGTGGGACGTAAAACTCAGAGATTTCATTTCATTTCATTTACAATTCTCTTTTAAAAAGACGAATACTTAGTGCTTTTAGAGACTAACACTGGTGAACAAAGCCACGGAGTAAGTGGTTGAAACGGTATAGAAAATCCCTTACAGACGCAGTCAACGTAGTATATGTTTCATTTATCTCCTTAAAAATTAATTGCGATTCTTGTAGGTGTAAAGAAAGAAGAAATTATATATGAAAGAAATATTATTTTATTTATTGAAGTTAGAAGTCAGTGTGTGTTACTTTGGTTTCACCAATTAAACAAAATAATAATAATAATAATAATAACACCATATTTCACATTATTCTACCAGTTACTTCCTTATTTTTCATTTCACTTATTGGTTATTTTCGTCAGCAGATAAGCTGAATCTGTTGTAATGGTATTACTTCAATGTAGTCATCGTGGACTGTTGCCTTTGATCATAGTTCCACGTGTGTGTGTCGGAAACTCATTTGAGATCAGTGGCATAGTGATAGTTATTATTCTCGCATTTCAATCAGAACCTATATGAAAATCCAGGCACCTGTACAGACAATGCCTGAAATTGGAACATAATTTTCCTATATATATTTCCTATGATAAACCGTATATCGTGCTTGTACAGACATAGAAAACATGTACTTATAAGTGTAAAACACGTATAAGAAGCCTGTATGTAGATTATTTAATACATGTTCAGAGGAAAGAGTAGGGTATATACAGATAAGGAACAAGTAGTTTTTTTTTTGTTGTTGTTGTTGGTGTTAAATTTAATGTAGTTTTCAGACGTAAAATAATCACGAAGTCAATAAATGCATTATTCATTGCATGTACAGATGAGAAATATGGCTTTTAGGGTTAAGCGCCAACTAATTTATTGCTGACTGCAAGAGATGTTCAGCGATCTCTTGTAGTGTTGTTTCCTATTCATTTTACATTATAAATACCTTTCCAAGTTAATGTATTTAATGTTAAGGTCAACAATATATTTAAGATGTACATTATTCTGTTCACATTTCACTCCGGATATCTTGAGATAAAATTTTTAGTGATTAAGCATGTGCATGTATTGTGCCAGTACTTCACTAAGATAACCTTTAATTTGGTGTTAACAAGAACTGTGCAGGCAAAATATGGCTAACGTGAAACGCATATCAGTGGGGTTTACTTCACCATCAAGATGCATGTTTCCTCTGCAGGGACATGTACAGTGTATGCAATATTCTATCTAAAGGTTACTAAACATGCACTACACAACATATAATCTGAATACTTATACAATGCCTCTAAGTTTCTAACATGTTAACGATAGAATTTGCCTCTGTATAGAGAATGTTTCAGGATTTTGGAAATGGTTTGTATGACATATTAAACATGTGTCTGTACGTTGCGGTTAACCAGAGCTTTTTATAGCTAATATATGATCAATATAAAACAGATTAAATCGAATTGTACCTTCTGTTGAGTTTCATATATTGTTTGCAGAAATTTGCATTACAATGCAACATATAACATGCTTGTATATAGGCCACTAAAGATACACTGTACAACGCATGTTTTGAACGGCTATATAATAGTAGTAGTAGTAATAATAATAATAATAATAATAATAATAATAATAATAATAATAATAATAATAATAATAATAATAATAATAATAATAATAATAATAATAATTTAATGTGTTGCAAGCAGAAGCAGTGTTTGCACATGTACTATACATTGATCTTCCTGAGTACATTGTAAACGCATTTACAGATAAAAGAACACCTGTTTCCTTTCATGGAACAGGTACATGATATGCACCATGACATACACAAAACAGGATCCAAAAATGAAACATATGCACTGTACAGGTGTTTTCAGTGCCTGTACAGTGCCTGCATAGATTTGCATTTCGGTATGAGAAGAGTTGAGATTACTGGTAACTGTAACTAGTTGGCAATGATTTTGTGTTTAACTGGCCTGGAAAATTTGGTAAAATAACTAAATATTTTATGACAAAACTGAAAAAGGAAAACTTCTGTAGTGTATCATTGTTTGTAGGTATCATCAGCTACTTGGTATAATTCCAACGGATCCAGGTGTTCTTCAGAAAATGGGCGAAATGTTTGATAATGAAGGAGATAAACAACAAGCTTATCAATATCATTTTGATGTAAGTGTAAAATCTTTTACTTTCTTTTATTCTTTATCGTCTTTTTCAAACTTTTGAAACGGAAAGTTTTGACTGAAAAGGTCTAGCATCGATTTCCTGAGATCGCATCCTGTTTCCGGATTTCCAGGTTTCCACAAATCTGTTAAGATAATGCTAACTAATGAAAGTCAATGGAAAAACATTTTTTTTTTCTTTAATGGTGGAAAATAAGACAATTTGGTTGTTGCGTCAACACATGCTTATTTTTCAACAAGTTTTCCCTCATGTTGAGTATGTAAATAATATTTAATGTCTTGGTTCTGTTTTATTATGCATATGGTAGGAATACAATTGGAGACAACAGGATGTGACAGAAAAATTTGAAATCGTTATCAAACTATACCATTCCAGTATTTCACTTAGTAATTTTAGCTCGTTACTGTTGTGTGAAAAGTGTGAAAACCTAATAAGTATTGTACAAATTCATAAAATTCAGTGATTTTGACATTTGAAATATTAATGTAACCTTAAAATTATTAGTGTATGCAATAAAATAGCATTATTTCCTGGATACTAATAGACATATTTTGGCCTGTATAAAACGTCAGTTTAATAATATCTTCGTATATCTGAAGTTACCTGGCGATAAATCAGACACCGAAAACCCAACGTCCTACTCACCCTGTCTGAAAGGTGAGAATTGGTGTTTTAAAAATATTAGTATTAATTGGGCAAGAATGTCAATAATTTAGTGAACAAATGTGTGCGTAACTAACCTCATTACTGATAAGTGTGTGTGCGTCGAGTCTGAACCTCGAGTTTTTAATCAGATAATTAATGTAAGGGAGATAGCATCTTTAAAATTGAGTCTGTTCTCGCGGAGACAAACAAAGCTATTCGCTGACAAATACCTCGAGTGCATGGCTGAAAGAATTATGGGTTATTTATTGCCAAGAATTACTTCGTGCGTATTTGTAGTATCCAACCTGTAGATGAAGTGTCAGTTCCAGAGCGAGAATTTGATTGTATTCACTACCAGGATTGAAAAAATCAAGACTTTTTTAAAATCATTTTTTGTTAATTTTCTTTATTTAAATAGACTTTTTAAAATTTAAATCACTTGTACTTGATTTTAAGAGAATGGAATAAAATTTATATGGTGTTCCGTTTTTTAATTGGTAAAATACTAGGATTTCAGTTTTTTTTTTTTTTTTTTTTTTTTTTTTTTTTTTTTTTTTTTTTTTTTTTTTAATTTTATTAAGTGATGTTAGAGTTAAAGCTAAACCAGAAATTTCCCAATATTCACGTTGTGTTTTTTGCAACGTGTTTCTCATACGTTACAGTACAATATTGTTTACTCAACATCTAAGAGATGGCGCAGTCACCGTTTTTTTTAAATTGACAAACTTGGACGAAAGAAAAATAATGTATGGTTTATACTCCTCACATTACAACGAATATCAATATGTTTTGCTTGAAAGTTGTAAAATTGTTCAAGATAAACTCGTATATAAATATGAATTGTGTATATATATAAACATTTGATTTCAACCTATCTGCATTCAGTGTGACAAAGATTATAATTCAATATGTAAGATGTTTTAGTAGTAATGTGTCTAATTACGATTGTCCTGCTTTTTTAAATATTTTTTCCTGTTTATTAACAGCTAACTGAAATACCCGTTCTTAGCACGGGAAAAATAGATTTATAGCAAATATTTGAAAGGTATATTTGAACCCCGTTTCCTACTCCCTTGAGATGCGTATTTGAATCAAAATGAAATAATAAAAACCCAGCTCGACCCAACTGTTGACTATCTTCAAAAATCTATTACAAATGGCGCAGCCATTATTGTTTGCGAAAAATTTACCGCAACCTCCTATCATTAGGAAACATTTCAAAGTGTAGGACTAATGATAAACACCCAGGTCAACCCAAGTTCTTACTATGTTTAAAAAGCCAGTTTAAAAGGTTTAAATGTTTTGGCGCATGTGTCAACTTGTTTTCAGTGAATGGTTTATATACCAAGTCCCATTTCCCTAATTACTTGTTTAACTCCCTTACCCCTCAGGATATGTACTTTAATGAAAATGACATGATCAAAAAACCGGGGCGAGTCAGCTGCTGTGTTCAGAAATTCATTTCAAGCAGTTCCCGTGATGACGAGAGAAAAGACCGATATTATTTTAATATATTGAGTAAAACATTATAATTGTCACCCTCCTAACCCTCTCACTTAAGAAGAGCGGAATTTTCGAAAGCGCTAGGACACATGTCAAATTATTTTTATTAATTATGTTGAGCTTATATATCGAGTTTTATCTTCCCAACTTGAGAGGCTACTGAGACCATTGGGCATAAATTTTAAATCCTCCTTACCCCTTAGGATACGCATTTTAATCAAAGTAATATGGTGAAACTCGAACTTGAGGTAGGTACTGTTAAAATATGTATTACCACGAATATAAAATTATGAACTAAAAATTGGAGTATTGAATTTTAAATGGGTTCAGGCGTTTTCTCCTTAAGTCTATATGAAATTACTGCGCCATTGTACTATATGAAATTATTGAATTAAGTATATTGCCAAAGAAAAAAAAAGTCATGATCTATTTCAAACTTATGCTAGATTCCTTTGCATATGACGATATAATATAATCTTTTTCTCTTAGTCGTACAGATATCATCCATCTAACTTTGAAGTGATAGATTGGCTAGGGTCTTACTTCATTGAAATGCAAGTATCGGAGAAGGCTATTAAATATTTTGAAAAGGCATCCCTTATGCAGCCGGATGAAGTAAAATGGCAGCTTATGATTGCATCATGTCACCGAAGAAGTGGAAATTATCATCATGCTCTCCAAATGTACAAACAAGTCCATAGAAAATTTCCGGATAACATTGAGTGTAAGTAATAATATTTTTGTATGAATCAAGGTTTTAATAATACAGAGAAACGTGTAAAATTACCATGCCTGTAACTTAACCATTTGCTTCAACTGGTCCTACTTTATGAGTGATAACATGGAGATATACATTACCTTAAATTCAGCATTGCGTCTAAATATTTGTTAATACTACAATTTTGAGTCAGAGCTTCCTTCTTCGTCCGCGGCTTGTTTATTTACACTTTACTGTTTAAATTACATCTCATGGTTTCCATTATATAAGGAAGAAACTTTGTCGGTATGGTTAAGCTTACCTGCAACACACTGAAAACAAAACCATACCATGATGGTTAATTTGTAACAAATACGATAGCTTCAAATACACTAATGTTCCTGTCCCAATCACTCATTATGGCTTCAGTTATATTGTGAAAAATGTTACGATAATTTTAACCGTACCGGTAACATGCTGAAAGACAAAGTAAAAAGTTAAAAGCATTACCTCAGTAAACAAAGTTTTTTTCAGCGTGTTATCCGTATTAATAAATATTTAGAACATTCCTGAGTTTAAGTTGATAGTTATAATCATGCGTTAGTGTAGTTCCTTTAGTAGTTACGAAGATATACACTTGTGGTTTATTCCGTGTAAGTTGCCAGTTGTGTGACCTGAATAATTTTCTTTGGAACAGAAGCTGATCAACTTAGGCAGATTTTCTATGTATTTGTATTTACGCTTTTATTATTGAAATATGATGAGCAAACTCGGGGAAGCTATCGTTCTTTACATGTGTGAATTGGACTTAAAATATGTTGTGTATTATACAGATGTATTCTGCTAGCAGTCAGATGACTATAAGATGCACATGAAAAACTTACGTGAGTATTCGCATGTGTTTGTGTGTGTGTATAGAAGCAAGTGTTCGATTAGTATTCGGTCATTGAGAGAAGAATGATCGGAAACGAGCAAGAGGAGTGTACGGCCTGTTGCGTTTGTAAATATTTATTCTTTATGACAGACGTATTGCCACAAATTTCAGTCAAACCCATATATCTTTTCAAGTAAAATGCTTTTTTGTTTGATCATTAGCTTTTGTAAATATACTTTTAATCGTCTTACCGTGGATTATTGAAGATTGCAGATATTTGTGCAGATCGTGTGAAGTAAAAGTTTGCGTTACAAATTATCCAACCTGTATAAGATGTTTTAGTTTGCAAATGAGTTATCTTAAGAATGAGAGACTTTGTAGAGCATAACAATTTATATATATTTCAGTGTGTATCCCCTACTAAAAGGATGTTTAGCTCCTACTAAAAAGAGGCAAAGACATTATTCAATTTCGGTTTTAACGCTTCACTCGAAGCTTTGAACTTTGTATGAAAGTTGTCTATCTGACAACAGATGTCCCGGATCATGGTCACAGAGATGATCGAAATTTAATCTTAAACATGAACGGAGTTTGTAGTACAAGACAAGAGTTTATTTTATTGTCCATCTGACATGAGTTACTTATATATATTGTAAGGAAAATGCTAGTGCTAACTATGGAAAATGATTTCTTACATTAGGTAGAATTTTAAAAAATAAAAGTGTCCTGACAAGAATTTAGTTGAAAATGATCTGTTGTTGTTTAGCTTGTACAATGTGGAAGATCTGGGCAAACATTTCAGAAAGTTATAATTTTAAAATTGATGCATGTTCTATTTTAAAGAGAAATGTTTAAAGAAGAAATTTAAACTGTAAACTTCGTTCATCCCATACTTTAAAAGAATACATTCTGCATTAGTGTTTAAATCTCGTGTATTTGAACATAAAAGCAAGCTTGCGTCGTAAAGATTCGAGGAAGAAACAAACGAAACGTGAGACGCAAAACTCCAAAGAAAGAAACAAGCTTAACGGGACATAGAAATATAAGGAAAGAAGTAAACTAAAAGACGCAGAAGTAAAAGGAGAGAAACAAACGAAGCATGGGACGCAGAAACGCAGGGAAAGAAAGAAACGAAGCATTGCACGCAAAAATGCAAGAAAAGAGAAAACATAAGGTGAAAAATTGCAAAGAAAGAAACAAACGAAACATGGAACGCAAAAATACAAGAAGAGGAACATTGAATTTGAATCCGTGAGTAAGCATTTGCCACGCCGCCATGCAATAAAGTAGGTGCCGGAAATTTTAGTTTGTATTCGATAAATAACGTTCAGTGCTTTGTATAAATTTACTGTCCTGCTGTGTTCTGAACACAGACGAAGTTTATATCAGCAAAGCAAATTGAGCTCATATAAAAATGAAATATTTCAGTTTTACGTCCCACAGTTATGCCGTGTAGGCTAAAAGAGACGGTGAAGATGAGAATGAATGAAATGATGGAATGAAGAAAGTGGAAGAAAACGGAATAATTCCGAGAAAACTCATACATATAGTGTTCATCCACTACAAAACCTACTTGGCTCTAGTTGGGTTCGAATCAGGAACCCACGCACTGAATGTGAACGCTTTACCAATGAGCCACCGCGACTTCTTGAGCTGATATGTATTTATATGGTTGTCATAGGTACATTCGGTACGGAAGACTCGAGTTCGATTCCCGGTGGAAGCGCTTGGTTCGTATCCCACGTTAAGATGTAGATCCACGTCTCATATAGCCTCGATGCTGAGCAGAACCTTAAACTCTAAAACAACAATCAACATTGAGCAAAGTAAATATAGGATTCTTTGTCCTATCCCTGTTCCAAAAAGGGCCTTTATCGAGAGATGTCAGATTCTTTTGGAGAAAAATGGAACATCTTAAACATATCCATTAGTACAAAGTTGCTTTTCGCTTATCGACGTATGCTCTACCTGTAACCTTTTTAATGTAACTAAGAGCGACAGGACTATGACCATTTGTTATTATTCTCCAATCCTGATTACTACAAGTAGCTCAGGTCGTAGAGCATCTGCCTAGCAAGCAGTAGATTGAAGTTTAAATCTGCATATCTAATGATCGGACTTCCTGTGCTGCTATAATATAGTTTCATGTTTATTGGTATAAAAGTGTTTGTTGGATTGGTTTATTGATATTAAGAAGTAAGTAAATAACTTAAAAGTACTTAATACCTTTATTTTCACATTGTATAGGTTTGAAGTTTCTTGTAAGACTGTGCAATGATTTAGGACTGAAGGAAGCTGCGGAGTATGCTTTGGAATTGAAGAAAGCCGAAAAAGCCAAAGAAGTGCGAGAAAGGATAGGGAGTAGTAGACCAGGTAAATGGATTTCATTTTCTTATTAATGCGTTGTGTGATGCATATATTGAGAAAGAAAGATGTAAGAAATTAATCATTAGCTGTTTTTTGTATTCCATTTTTAGGAACATGTTGAATAATGTGTGCTTAATAGTCAATTTAATTTAGTCAATATAAGTTTCCAAACAAGTTTTACGTTGTAAATCGTGTGGTCAAAGATTATGATCAATAATCTGTATAAGTTACGACACATCATGTAATTATCATAATCTGTATAAGTTCCCATATCGTGTAAGTTATTACTATACTTATCATATATGGCCAAAGAGTAAAAAGGTAGAAGCATAAATGTGTAATGTGAATCAGCAAATTATTTTAATTGAAAATTATTTAGTAAAAGACTGAAGTGTTTGAATTATAATATATATATCTATCTTCACTGTATAATCACGTTGTATTAGTTATATAACGGAAGTATAATGAAATAGTCGATGTTTAAAATCTTCTTTAGAGGGTTGCCCTCCGCATATCACTCTACGCAGACCTCTTTCAACCCCCTTCCATATCCAAAAAAGAATTGCTAATAATATATTCCTTGTTTGATTTATTTAACATAATTATGTTATGTGAAAGTAATATTCTTACAAGCGCAATTTTTTAAGGAAAATACTGGCTTTTCGTAGAAAAGACGTCTGCACGTCCTAATTATCTATTGTAGTGAGTTGCAATTCACTTTAGTTTCGTAGTTTACAGATGCAAAATATGTATTAAACGTGTTCGTTACTCACCAGTATAGATGTTGATAATGATAAAAATTAAAGTGCAGCCAATGTATTACATGACATACGTAGCAGAAATACTTAAAATTTAAAATTAGTGGAGATAAAGGGAGGGGAAAACATAACTAAAGATCTGTAAGTTGTTGAAAAGAACTAGGAATTGTATCTTCTCACTACCTTCTGCACCCACTCTTTCTAGAAAGACTTATCAAATAAGATAAGACGTAGTAAAGCATAAACAGACAATTTTGAACTGTGCTATATGAGGAAGGAAAGCATTTACTTGTCCATTATCAACATGAAATAAATAAAAATGAATCAAACGCTGTTGTGGTCTCTTTAGTGGCATACGGCTGGTTACGTTTGCACTATGTGTGAGTACATTGTGTAACTTTTTTTGGTGCTGTGTATTGCTTCAATATGTTGTAAAATCCCTGTCGTAAGTGTATTTGTATAGTGTCCCTCAGGAAGATTCCATCCCATTTGAGAACACAGTCGAGATTGAAGTGTTAGTAGAGATTGTGGACCAATAAAGTACTCGTTTTCAGTATATGCCTGGTGAACTCTGCTCTACTTTGAACGACATAAAAGGAAACGCTGTACATCAGTACTATGGGATGCCAAATACTTAACTTCATTTATTAATTGTGTAGACCTAATACCGTATGTAAGCTAATGTTCGATATTTCCCTTACTGTGAACAAAATGTAAAGAGGTAATTGGTATAATATGCATATTTTTCTTTATTTACATATGGAAGCTATAGGATGCATATTTAATATTTAAAAATATATATATATATATATTCTTACTTTGCACCCTGGACATTAATGTTACAACTGGCCCATTTTTCAATGTACCTTCTTCCGCTACTGTATCCATTAAAATATGATTATATAGGTCCTATCTATTCGTAAAAGTCCATGCTTCAACAGAAAACCTTTGTAAAAAATAAAATAATAATAAATAAATATGTTCAATCTTCTCTTTCTGAATACGTTGCTTAAAGATGTAGAAGCTACTTCTACTCTTGCATCTTCGAGTTAAAAATGCCAGAAAAGCCGAAAAATTGTCACTAACAATGTTAGATAATGAAAAGTGTTTGTTAATTTATAATTTCAAAGAAAAAACTTCGCACACTGTTGTTATTTTCACATCTAGGATGCGGAGTAACAATAGTTTTTCTAATGTATACTTTACTTTCTTTCACCTTCAGATGAGGGGATATTACGGCTAATCTTTCTTGTTAGCAGATTTATATTTGTCTTTACTCATTCAGTATTCCATTTTAGGTTCCCGCCGTAGTAGTAGTCGCTCATCTCGAGGAAGCTCTGCTGTACCATTCAGCCCAGTGGGTGATCCTGGAGGAGTAGCGTCACCAATTAGCAGAGCTAGCTCGAGAGGACCACGAAGCATGCCTGGTTCAGCGCTCAGCATGGGTCGGCAGACAAAACTTTCGTTAATGGAGACAGAAGATCAAGAACGATACACCCCTTCTCAGAGAGAAATAGGTAAGACAGAGTATTTCGGTTATTGAACGAATCAGAGTTCAGACAGAGAACATAAAGAAATTTCAACGCGGAAATACGAAAATCTAAACGTGAAAAACTTACCTAGTTTCCATGAGAACGTACACATGAAAACACTAACATGATATACTGAGATTTCTTTTATGATTAGCAGATTATCACTAGAAGATATAAATGAAGAAATTACAGAGAAAGTGCGAGAAAAAGGAATCTTCCTAACAGTTCTGTATCTCCGTCCCCAAATGTCCCCAAATATATATATCGCTGGACTGGCGGCAGGGCTGCCCATAGATTTCATGGACCCCAACTGGTGCCAACTCTCCGCTTTTATAAAAATATACAAGTAACAATTCAAAAGTCGTTAAATTCCTGCATTATGAATGGACTAAACTTTATTGTCACCAAAAGGTTTTTAGGAAGTCACCAAATACATATTTTTTAAATCTATTATATTTCATTTAATCTCTAGAAAATTTTGTTACTTTGTCAGCCTGGAATTTCAAATTTGAAAAAATACTGGTGAATGAAGAAAACTTTAAAAAAAAAAAAAATCTTTTGATGAGACCCCCTACAGATGATGAGACGTTCTACTATGGGAAGCCCTGTTGACGGAGTTGTTATCTCCCGCTTTCAACCCACAACCTCTGTTGGGTAACTAACACAATTATGAGCAGTTTGTTCTTATTAGACTTTGAAACTATGCTATGCGTAAGTGTCAGAAGTCTTATAGAACGGCTGTATCCGTCCGTCCGTCCATCTGTCTGTTTGTCAATATATATATATCAGAGCAAAAACGGTAAGAGATATCGAAAAGCGGTTTGTTTCAATCAATTTATTATCCAAAGAATAGGTTCCCATTTCGTCCACTAATCTCTTATTCAAACTGAAAGCGATTGAAATAAGCCGTTTCCTGTTTCAACGTTTCAATGTCTCAAGAGAGCATTGAAGTATCACCAGCCGCAACACTATCAAACCCGAAAGTGGTTGGAATTTACTAAACGACGTGGCACACTTCTTGGCATTTGAAGACGGCGCTCCAAATTCCCTTTAAATGCTGCTAGCAAATGAGAGGGCTGCGGTATTGTCACGTTTATTTAGTACACATTCACTTCAGTTTACGCATCGGGGCGACTTACCATTCACTGCATGTTTCACTTTTTAGTATTTTTTGAATACGAGTAATTAAAAAAATAAATGAAAAACTATCAATGATGGCAATGTCAGAATGTCATTCGGAAGACCAGGTTCAAAACCCCGGAAAAGCTGCCGTGGCTGAGGTACTTCAATGACTGTTCCTTATTAAATTAAATGACCAAACAATGCCGGAAGCAATTGTTGGATCATTTCTCATCTTTGTCTTAAGCCAGTTGACGAACTTTATACCCCAATAGGAATGTTATTCTTTATATATATATATATATATATATATATATATATATATATATATATATATATACACCCTATAAATCACAGTCTGTGGTTGCTCGTGTTAACAACTGCTCTGGGAGATCAGATTCCTCTAGCCAAAACATATGCTCATATTGTTCTAAATTTTTCCTCCTTCCTGCAGGTTCTTTATAAGGCCCCTTTCTGTCTATTCGTGGTGTCTGTGTCGAAATGCATTCAAATAGTTCACTTTGTGAGTGAATGAGGAGCCTTCCATTTGGTTCAACTACTCGTTTCAGTCGAACGTGTGTATGTGTGTGTGTGTATTTCGTGTGTGGTAAAAGTTATTTTAATATTTTTGTGTTGAATATTTTATTATTTCAACATACCAGTGTCACTTAGCAAAACAAGTGCCATCACAAGCACTGATGCTAGTAAGAAAAAGCGACGAGTGTTATACAGCCAGGCAAGAAACATGGTTTTCTCGGTTTATATACATACTTTAAAATGCTATTAAATGATGCCGTACGTGTTAGGAGTTCCTTTGCCATAAAATACTGAATCACGTGCTTCTTCGGACGAAAGGTAGGATAGTTATTTTTTTACTGATTCTTGTTTATCATAATTAAAAATAATAATCAGTGTTGTAAAATCTATATATCTCGACTATTACTGAGCGGCATGGTAGGCCTACAGTTCGAATCCCGCCTCGGATGTGGATGAAATGTGTTCATTTGATTAATTTAGTTCAATGAATAGGTGGAAACAGGTTTGGTACTGAGCAGTGATAATTTCAGGGGTGGCCTGTAGGGGAAGGTCATCCCAGAGGATTGGCATAACTAACGGGCCCGCAATGCGGGGAGGCTCATGCCAAAAGAGGACCCATTTAAGTTTCGAAAATTAACTCAGTTTTTATGTTATTTCAAATTCTTTGCTCGTTATTGTTCTGTAGTCTTGTAATATTTTCAGGTTAGGTTTAAAAAGCTGTTTAATTTACCGCAAAGACTATGTATTGAGACTGGAATAATAAACAGAAAGGATTGGTCAATATCCAATAATTTTCAGCTGGGAGTATACCGATTTTTATTTTCTTACTTTGGTAAGAAAAAAAAAAAAAAAACAGAATCAACTAGGCCTTTACCTACCTTGACACAGGAAGTTGCTTTTCAGTGCCACTGTTCATTAGTGTGAATATACTCGTTTTAATTTCATTGTTGTTATTTCATTGTTAATTTCATTGTTAAACAATTCAGTAAAATGCTTTAAATAATTCGCTCGTCAATCGCAACTTAATTCGAAAAGAGGAACAAACAACTCAGAAATTGTAAAAAAAATTCAAGCATTTTTTAAAAGTAGTGCGCATGTTACAAGTTCAAGTAAAACCTATATTGCAACGAAAATGTCGTACATTCAACTAATAATAATAATAATAATAATAATAATAATAATAATAATAATAATAATAATAATAATAATAATAATAATAATAATAATAATAATAATAATAATTAATAATAATAATAATTAATAATAATAATAAATGGGCAAATTTGTATAATTTGAGCAAGTAGTGATCATCTATATGAAACTTCCAAAATTCAAAGAATGATTTCTATGTTCAATAAATTTTAAATGCCTTCATGAACATGGAAAGGAGATGCCTTTTGACATTTTCGGGAGCGGGTCAGAAATAGAGATGAGTCACTCAATTAAAAAAAAAAAAAAAATTGAGAAAGAGGGCATAATTTCTTAGCAAGCATTTGTCTCACTTTTAAAGCAGAAAATGCGACGTCTATCCCCTGCCACCTGATCGCCCTGTAGTTCGTCTGCTTAACCAAGCGATAGCCTACACCCCTTTACCGCTTGGCAACGTCGCGTCAGAGCTTGCGTTTTATTCGTTTAGCTGAAATACCAAGATGTTTGTCACATGCTTTAGTACTTATTTCCATAGAACAGAAGCAAGAGGTATAATAATAATAATAATAATAATAATAATAATAATAATAATAATAATAATAATAATAATAATAATAAGAAGAAGAAGAAGAAGAAGAAGAATGTTTTTGACTAATTCAGCACCACAAGAATGAATTTTGTTTCGATTTTTATCTATCCGTTGAAACCAGAAGTGATGAAAATCTACAATGTAATGGTGAAAAAGCTACGACAATACATACACATATGATATTATACACGGTGTATATGAGTAAGAAATGTGTAATCGAAACTGCTGATGTTGAAGAATGGTGCGGAAAGTAGAAATCAGGGTTGGCAAAAACCATGGTTTTTATTGAAAAAAAAAAAAAACAGTTTTTTTGGTTTAAACCCGTTTTTTTTTTTTTTTTAACCAGGTTTTTTGGTTTAAATAATTTGCTCTATGTATTTATATCACATATGGACAGAAATAAGCTTATTTCGCCTTGGTGTTAGTATTCAACAACCGGGTTATGCTGGAAGGGGTCACATAAACTTAAAGCGGAATCCAAACCGCTTCTCGGCTTACATCCAAGAGAAACTGTCCTCCATTTGAACTCGAAACCGGGACTAATTGTCTACAAATGCGATACGTCTGCCGACTCACTCACGAAGGATTCCTGATAAAAATACGTTGGACTAATTTTTACATATTTCTTAATATAATCGTCAACAGTCATTTCAGAAGGACAAAAACATAAACAATTGCATAAATGGAACCATTATACAGAATTACATATAGACAATTTCAAAGTACTACAGAGTAGCGTACAGAAGAACTAATTTAGTCCAAGTCAGTTCACTACAACTTTTATTAGTCCAAGTTAAACAAATATAACGACTTACTTTGCATATCATGAATAAAGAAACGAATTATTTGAGTCCACTTTGGCTCTGACCCATTTATACATAAATAGTTACCAAAGATTCTAATGATCTCAATAATTGCTTGTCGTGGGGTTTGTGTGACCCCCTCCCAAAAAAGTACGGCATTTCGATGTATTTTATCAATAGTAAACATTATTAAAATCACAAAAGGAAGATCCATAAAGATCCATAAAAAAAGGTTGCTTTTGTATTATCATCTCTTTGAGTAATGAACGTGGAATTTAGGTCTGAATATAGTACGAGTAATATATGGGAGTGAAACGTGATAACCCACAAATGTGTGTTCATCAAGATTTTATGAATAGTTACACTTATACGAACCTTTTTTTTTTTTTAAAAAAAAAAAACCAGCTTGGTTTAAACCAGCCAATTCTGGTAGAAATTATGAAGATCAATACGTTCAGTGTGATTTTATCGTCTTTACTCTTCCTCACATTTTATACCTGTTTTTCTTTGCTTCTTTTGCCATTGTAGTGCTTTGATGATGTTTCATTGATGACGAATATAAATTAATGCATTTTGTGAATATTATTATACAAAGTATTTATTTTAACAGCTTCATTACACCTATACAAGATGAAAGTTTTGCTTTTTCCTAATATAATCGTGGAGAAGTCAATGCTAATGTGTGAATGGACTAAGCTAGAAAACACAATCATATTTGACTGTTTTAGAGTAAGTAGAATGAATTTGAAAATTCCATCAAATTCGGGTATCTGGCAGTTTCACGACTTGCAAGAGTTTTGAAATGAAATGAAATCTTCAAGTTTTACTCCCCACTGTTATGCTGGCTAGCCTAAAGGGGGTTGTGATGATGAGAAATTAATGTAATGATGGAATGAATAAAGTGGGAGGAAACGGGAGAACCACAAGGAAATCCACGAACACGGTGTTTGTCCAGCACAAAGCTCACTTGAGACGAGCTGGGATCGAAACACAGACCCCACGCATCAGAGGTGAACGCTCTACCACTGAGCCACCATGCACAAACAAAGAAATGTGTGTTTATCAATCCGTGAGACAAAAACTACTTGGTGGATCATCATCAATTTTGATTAAGGTGTAGGGTGTCAAAAATTAGGAATCGAATTTTTGGTGATATTGAAACCGGAAGTGGTAGAAATCAATTATTTCTGGCTTTAACGTTGATCATTATATTGCATAAAATAGTGATAGATAGTGAGGAACGGTTTTCTTCAATTGAGTAAGCCTATCAAGAATACATTTTATCTTCATCGTTAAGTCTCTACTGAAACCAGAAGTGATAAACATCCTCTACAACTTCCGGTTTCAATATTGTACACAGAGCAAAAATGATAAAGGATAGGGAGAAACTGTCTTCTGGAATCGATTTAGTGTTCTAAGAACAGGCACAATCTTCCCTTAACATTCTATTCAAACTGAAGTGGCAGAAATGAGGCACTTCCGGTATTAACGTTGATCGCTATAGAATGAAAACGGTAATAGATAGTGAGAAGGGTTTTCTTAAATCAATTAAGCGCCCACAGAATATATTCCGTCTCGACTCTAATCTCTCTACTAATACTGGAAGTTATAGAAATCTACTATCACTTTCGGTTTTTATGTTAATTAGAAAATATCACCTCATACAAACCAAATTGGTTCGCATAGTGTACACGTGATACTACTACTACTTCAGTCAGTGGAGCACTCAGTTGATGATGAGGAATGAAATTTGCGCCGACTTGGTACTGTAAAACCGATCGGCGATGTTCAGTAATGTTTAGGTCGAAGGGTAAGACTGCCAGAGGTGTTCAAGTTCCTGCTGAAGTTACTCAAACCATGTCTGAACAGGTCTAACTATGTGTATTGGCGCCTTGCCATTTTGGAAGACTGTGTCGTTCTTAAGATGGATCTGGTTACCTAAAATTTCCATAATTACTGACAGTAATTCGTTGTTCGAGAGTAATAATAAGACCAATGTAGCACCATCAAATTGTTGTTTACACCAGTACAAAGCCCCGGGTATATTTAATGGTATAAAGAGGCAGTCCGGAGCATACACCTATTTGGACATGTATGCATAAATTTGGCCTGTTGTTGCAAACAAGAGAAAAGCTGATTCATCGAATTGTATTTCTCCCTTCTAATCATCGGAGGTCTACAGTTTATGTTCTTGACATAATTTTATTCTTACTACCACATTGCCAGCTGTGACCAGAGATTTCGAAATCGTAGAGCACGAACATCGAGATTATGCAGCTCACTGTCTACCATAGCTGTAGAAATAGGAAGTTGCAGATGCTGATTTAGTCGTACATTCAGTTGTATCGCTTTGTTTTACGATTCTTTGCGACAATCGTCTTCAATATTCGGCAATCTCTCTCACCTGTTCCACTATTCCTCTTCCCTAATGATTCTCTGTGATGAGTTCTGTGTGCTGTCATCACCTTGGACATTATTATTCTTGATATATGTAACATATTTGCCGTATTAAATACACCTGCTTCAACCGCGCACCCTTAATTTGGCCTCTTAGAAGGTGGTAGTTTTCTCTCATTTTGCACCACGGGTCAAGGTGGCTTAGTGGTAGAGCGCTTACTACCTGGTGTTAGAAGTCTTATTTTGATTCCAGACCATAAGGCTTTGCGGCGAACAGCATTGTTTATCTGCATTTTCTTATAGTTCTGACGTTTCCTCTTACATTCTCATTCTCCAATTCTTTCATAAGCATTGTCTTCTTTAACCTAAAGGACATAACCGTAGAATTTTAATGATTTTGATTTTGTAGCATTAACGTCTTTCCTTCTGTACACACAAATCCGAACTACAGTACACTAATGTACAACTTATTATCAGCCATTAAACACCAACAAAAATGAGTCTTAGGCATGGGTGCTTTCGGCGTATTACTTTCGAAGTTAAATTGAGTTATTACAATAGAGTGTGGTGTTTCCTTTACCGGTGTCGGCACTTTCGTGACTGTTAAATGTGACGTATAACTTAATATGGTAGTGTAAGAAAATGGCTGGTTTATGCTTGACGAGATCTTCCCATATGATATCACAATTGGTACCATGCGCCTCAAACTTGTCACAAAGCCGTGTAGTTTTCAAGCGTGTAGGAGATTCTGTTTGAAAGTTACGCCTTCAGTGGTATTGAATTTCAGCAACATTCTCATATTTTGAAATGCCATTTTAAATTAGACTTCCGCTCTTTAAATGTTAAGCTTGTATCGGCCATTTTGTTTCACTATTATTCGTCACATATTGGTCACGAGAATACCGACATCTGTTGAGGAAACACATACTACATATTGTAAGGATAATTCAATTCAGCTTTGTAAGCAATATGCAAATACTTCCAGGTGGGACTGTGCATTCCATCTACTTAGACACTTCACATCGCCTTCTCAGTATTCTCTTTTCTCCTCCTCCTTTGACTACTAGAATAGCTGCACTAAGTTAAATAACATCAAAAATGAAAATTCAGAATTTTAAGATAATTCTGGATTTTTTTTATTTCTTTTTATTTTTTATTTTATTTTATTTATTTATTTTTTTTTCAGATATATCTTACAACGATCCTATTGGGCCTTTGCCTGAACGTCCTAGGACTTCTGCAGGCGTAAAGCCACAGGAAGATGATTTTGGAGACGAGGAATTGGGCGATGATTTGTTACCAGAATAATGGAACTTAGGATCATAACTTTCATTGTAAGATAATGCACCACTTCAGTGTAAGTGCAAAGCACTGAAGTTAAGTCATATGCAAGGTTTGGAAGTCAAACATGAGTGAACTACATCATAAATAATTGTATTTGTAATTTTAAGAATCTATTCTGAGGAGAATGAAGAATATATTACTGACTACATCTATTGTTCAACTCTTGTTTTAATATGTCACCATAATAAAAGTAATGTATAGTAATGCTAATAATCAAAATCAGTCAAATACATTGACAGCTCCGTTTAGTAATATAGTAATACTAAATATGTCAGTTAATTTTAGACCTAGTTGCAATTGTTGTTTACAATCCGTCCTTCGTTACCATCCTTAAAAATGGTTTAAAATTATTTACAATATTATTTTTCACTTCTAAATGTACTTCAAATACTGAACCAGTTCTGACAAGAATCATTATAGTTCAATAGTAGAACGTTTATCTGTAGGGCATGTGATTTAATTCTAATTCAAGCCATGTAACCTCGCAATGTTAACATTTCTCCATTCATTTTCTCGGATTTCCTACATTAATTCCTACTGTGTTCATTTTATCAATTATTCTTTCATCATTCACTTGCGTCAGGTATTTTCTGCTTTATCAGCAAGGCATAACTACTGGATGCGATCGCTGTGTAAGTAGAAAGTTATAAAAGAAGTTAAGTCGTCTAATGATACTGCGTAAAAGGAAAGGTAAAGTATAGGCGATAGTGAGGTGTTTGGTTGGTTCGTGCGTGTAATAACTTGAAGCATAGACTTTATTTACAGGTTTAAATAAATTATTTTCATGTTAAAGTTAGGTAACGGTGTAGAGGAAGATATTATAAGATCAGTGTCATTATTTGTATATTTCATGTTTTGCACATTGTAAGGGTTCCAAATATATGAGCAGGTGCCTTTCGGATACAGTGCAACTTCAGTATTTGAGACACATGTGAAGAAAGGTAAAATCAACACCAAATGGAAAGCAAAGAACTTAAAGCATATCAAACTAGCCATACGAAATTAACCGTTCCTTCGTGTGTATATTTCTTATATATATTCATTTTCTTGGATGCCACTAATGCCAACAAAAGATTGTTTTGTTTTGTGGTAATTAGTAAACAAAAGATTGAATATTAATGAAAGGAGGAACCATCCGTTTTAAGCTTATTTTTACGCATCAAATCCCTTGTAAGTGCAAATTCAATAATACCAAAGAGTGAAAAACTCCATGACTGGACCGTGACTCGAACCCGGGATCTTCGTTGTACCGTGCCGATGCGTTAACCACTACGTCAACCTGTCCGCTCCCACAACAGAAACTCTCTCACTTTTCAGTGCTGTTTCACTCGGATCACTAGTGAGTGAGAAGTGAGCACTTTTTCGCTCTTAGGAAGGGGTAAAGTGAGGGGAATCGCGAGGAGACGCCGTTCCCACACTTCCAAAAATATCTATGGCGTCCCTCCCATTTCTTAAAATATTTAGATGAGCAAAGATAAGCACGGGGGACGGCGTGACGTCATGCATCTCCCTACCTTTTCAGATCCACTTTTACCCTGCTATTAGGTAGTTAAAGATTGAATATTTTGGCTTTGAATCTGGCTAATTAATTAAACCTTATGATATCATATTTCTTTCATATTTGCATTCTTGAAACAAGTTAATGAAACTATATATATATATATATATATATATTCCTGTATTTTCGATTTTTTCTTTAGATCAAAATGACACAACGTAATATTACTAAATATATATCGTATTTTGAGAAATATTTTTGAACACATATTCTTCAGTTAGTTTTAGCTCTTTATAAAGTCTATGAAATTTTGATCCTATGAAACTACATAAGACATAAATAGCTTCATAGGGTCACTTTTTCATAGTAATAAATGAAGCCATAGAATTTTTCAATTCCTATTTATATTATCCATCCAATGAAATGTAATATATATACGGAATGTAATATAAGTAATATATGTAATATAATTACTTAAGAACATGAGTATAAAAGTGAAACAAGAGTCTCCATCTTTCTTTGAAGTGATATTTTTGTATAGTCTGTACTTTATAAAGGTTTCATCATAAGTATCAGAAACAGGATTATGTTGGCTTAAGAAAAAAGACATAAGATATACCTATAAAATGATTTAAAAATTTTTAAATTTAACTTACTGAAAATTACTAAAATTGCCAAAAATAATTGTAAACAATGTTTGTTTCACAATCATTAACTACATTTTCTTACAAATTGTGGAAACTCGTAAGAAATTTGTTCCGAATCAATCATTAAACAGTGTTAATATAATGAACTTTTACACAGCTTATTTGCTTATGATGTATTTGTTTTAGGTACGTACTGCATTCTATATGCACCAGTGACAATTGATTTTCTTTTACATGCAACCTTTTCTTGCTATGCCTTTGTGCTTTAAAACCTGTAAGTTGGGAACTTCTGGAATGTGTACTACCCGTGCAAAACAGGGTTTCTAATATAGTAGCGCCCAAAATATTGTTTTAAAGAAAGTGTTAATTACTATTTTGAAATTTACGATTTTCTTAAATCATAACTATACAGAGGTCGAAGCTTTAAACACCTGGATATAACACTGATAGATTCTTCAATATGATCTTTCTAAATCATAAACTCTTCGAAGTGGAACACTGACGCAGACATTTTAAAACCTTTGAATACCGTGCTGAAATAAGATTATAATCAATGGATTAAGATTTTTCTTAAAGTAAATAAAAGAAAAAAAATCTCGTTTTTATTTAAACATTTTAGAAGTGGCCTCCTCAGATTTTGCCTGAAAAAAAGAGTCTCCGGAGGGCACGTATTGACGAGGAGTCTATTGAAACCAAAGTGATTATTTATGAAAGCCATTGATCAGAATAAACTAACACATCCGCATCCGCAAATTTGCGTCTACGTCTGCAACATTTCGTCCACGTCCGCAACATCAGTGACTGCATTCGCAGACAATGAGAACATGTTTGACAGATGTATGCGAGGATTAGTCCAAGTTAATATACGTAAACACAAAGCTAATTTGCTGCATAGCAGTTATAATTTCATAGTTCTTAACATAAAATTTCATTTGTTTGTAGTTTTATCAATCCTATTCTGCGAAATAATATGCAGTAAAATCCATGCAGATATAAATTATAAAATTATTTTTATAAAAAGTATACCTAAGGTTTTCTCAAATGTATGTTTCTGACTAGAAAATTGCCAAGGTAGTAATACCGTATCTGTAAACTAATTTGATGGCTTTAAAAAAAAAAAAAAAAATTACCCATAACGCATGAGCATCTTCATTCACAATGCAGAGGAAAATGAAGATAGAAGATCATTGGAAAGAAGAATCTACGTGTGAAGTTAGTTTAGCAATTTATATATATATATATAAAAGAAAAATCCAACGAGGCACAATTTAGCTCTGGTGGTTATTTGTCCCATAAGCCCAAAAGGATATCCATACTTCAATACATGAAGTCGATAATTGGTAGTGTTTCGAAGAAAAATCACGAATTTTTTTTTCTTTTCATGAACACCAATACTTTTATCCCCTGTTCCAAAATAATAATAATAATATATCCCCATTCGCGTAGACTTCTGATCATAGTCTTGTTTTATTAACCAATTTATTAAATATATGCAATAGATTTTAAAATAGAATTCTATTCTACATGATTTCAGAAATGATTGACAGTTTTATCTTATGACTACAAAACTCATTTGCAGTGCGATGTTCGGAGGTTCGAACTCTCTTTGGGAATTAACCGAGAACTATTCGAATATAATCCTAAGTAGGTGATACGAATCTCATGTAGTAATATGTTTCATTCTTCATGACTTTGCTGTTTGTTTTCGTAAAGGGCTCATAGAGAGGGGGTCTATCGGTCACGAAAGTCATGAAAAAGTCACGAAATCAGAAAACGGTCATGAAAGTCAAGAAAAAGCCATGAAACTTAGTTTTCGGGTCACGATTTTTTATCTGTAGAAATACAAATACAAACTGGAAAATTTTGTTCTATAAAACGTCAATATTCACCACCAAAAATATCTTGGTCGCCTTTAGATGATAACCAAATCGCAAGCAAACACGCTTCTATCGTATGCATGAAAATTCGGCCTAATTCGCACCTAAATTCGTTCTTGAGTATGTTACAAAATATTATGATTTGGTAAAGAAAGGGTCACGAAAAAGTCAGAAATTTCATTTCGGAATTGTAGTAAACACCCTGATAGAGTAATCTACTTGTAATAACAGCTTTATCGCCTGAAAGGGAAGAATAAATTCTCCGAAAAAAAAAAAATCAAAAATCAGAGAAAGTTGAAGAATCTATACTTAATGCAGATCATTTTGGAAATTGTTTAGAACTGATTTTTAAAGGTAATATTATTCAATATTATATGGTAATAAATATTGTTTCGTTGAAAAGTAAAATCTACAAGTAGAAGATGCGTCATCGTTATGAGTGTGTGTGTGTCATCGTTACAACAATAGATGCAATCTATAAGTTTTAACAGTGTATTTTTTTTCGTATATAATAATTAAACAATTTGTCCCAATAAAATTTTAAAACTATCAGTTGTTATCGGCACGAAAGACACTTTTTGTAGTGTCACAAACAGTCGACTTTCTCCAAAGCTACGCATGAGTATTTACACCTCATGCCTCTCACTTTATTCACCTCGATATGATATATCGATTGACATAGAACAATATTATAGTTAAACAAAAATAAAGTTTTAACATGTAATCATAATTTAACTTAACCATACTGTATACGGTCGTCTTGTAGATATCGTAATGAGAAGCTTGATGAAGATATACTTCAGTAACAATTTCATCGTAATAGATGGCGTTGGTTTTCGTATGCTTTTTTTACGAATAAATTTGTTTTGCTCGAGAACTAAGCATGAGGCTTTACTCACCCGTATCTGTTTGATCAGCTCAATGAGATCAGTCAATTAGCAATGTGTCTCAATTTGAACTTATTTTTCTCAAACGTTAATAATATTGTAGAGATAAGTAAAATTTTCATGGATTGAATATTATGTAAATATAATGGGTCAGAACAACAAAATTCTTGAAAATACAAAGGTTGTTCATGAACGACTGGAACTGAAGATTTTTTTTGTAACTGTTTATTATTCGTTTCCAATATTAACAGTATTCCCACCCATTTCAATTCATTTATTGCAACATTTCTTTCAAACCTCAAATACGTGAGGTATTTCATTCATGCTATCTTTCAGAATTCCCTTACACCTTTTTAGCACTTAGATTTTTTTTAAATGATGAGTACGTTGCTTTTTCAGTGTTGGGAAGAGAAAATAGTCTCACGGGGTGACATTAGGGCTGAAGAGAGATATGGTACACAATTTGTCACACTTAGTAAACTATTCATTCACAACATTTGGCATACGAAGGGTTGCATTGTCATGATGTCGATCCACTCCGATGAACTTCATATTTCTTGGCAATATATTTTCTCAGATTCTCCAGAATGAACTTCTAATATTGTCTTGTAACCATACTGTGTAGCGAAATTTCATGTTAGTAGATCATCCTTTTACAGTCAATGAAAGTGATTTTCAATATCTTCTAAACTGGTAGAACAACCATGGCGTTTTTTGGGTGTTGGAGATGATGAATTTCAATATACTACTCTGTTTTCTGTTCTTGGATCATAATGAAAATCCTATGAATACAACTCCTCTATTAGCAAACAGATGCAATACCTCATGAATGCCTTCCAGATGGAGGAGAAAAAAAAATCACAAATGTTCACTTTTATCAATCATCTGTCTCTTTTAGCATAAAGGGCATAGGACGTTAAACTTAAAAGAAAAAAAAACATTTTTTTTTTTTTTTTTTTTTTACAAGTCGTAAAGCATTTTACTCTGAGTCAATAGCCGACACTCATCAAGCACAAACCTGAGTCATATACAGGTGATCATGGAAATTGTGAAGATGTTTCCAACTGAAATTTGGAGGACGTCATTGTACTTTCGTACTTTTACCCGACGATCTTCACGGACAATTGTAGCAATTAAGTTGTGCTAATGTTTTTGACTGCTCTTACTGAATTTCTAGGTACACCTTGCTTCGCTGTTGTCACCGGAAAAAAGAAGGCGGAAGTAGGTCACATTCTTCATATGCGTAGCAAGCTTTCATATGCTTTAGTGGCCGTACCCTTAAAAAATGATACTGTTTATGGCCCCTTTTGTGTCATTAAGAAAGAAATGAAGTATCATGCAAACAGTATTTTTGTACAGGTAATATGCACTAAAGTCCATCCTTTTCAAATGTGGCAGTTGCAAAACTAAAGTATATATGAAACCTTCCCAAAAACAATTAATCTCAGTTTCTCTTGAACAGCCTTCGTATAAATACATTTGTGGGTTTATTTATCCAGCTAAATATGTAAACAATAGTATCTTTCCTTATGTCCATTAGTCTTCAAAATGATGATAATTGGCTTGTCTTCTGATGCAGTTACCTGTTTAGTAGCTCGAGGAGAGAGATCTCTTTTTAGTAGTTTCCTCTAACTTAAATATTGTAACCTACTTTGAGGGTAAAAATGAACTATGATAATTCAAAAGATAAGCAATGATTTTAAAAAACAATGGAATCGGAAACGTGAATAGAAAATGAATTGTTTTCCAGAAAGTAGTAAAAGCAATATAAGAACACTAACAAGTAAACGTTACGTTTGGGTGAATCGAGTTGCTGTTCGGGATACATGTTAAAGAGTAGTGCTAAGTACGCTCAATATGTCAGGGAAGTTTTTGGTTTTTTAAGCTCAAAATGTTTAGGAGATATAGCCACTAGAAGACGTAACGACATCAAATGTTTCTATTCGGACGTCATGTGGAAAAGTATTCCAAGTGAGAAGAAGAAAGCCCTCCTGTTACTTAATTTGTGGTCTGCAAAGACGACAGTCTTTCATCCCAGTGTGTCGGAAAACCTTGAATTGATCAAACGGCTGGCCTGGTGGATGTACTGGCATAATTCAGGATCTGGATGTTCACTTGTTCCGTCCATACAAAGCCTTTGTTCGTTCGGATTTGCAAAACAAACAACTTTCTCTTGTGTTTCATCACTTAAACATGCTGAAAACACGAATATAATTAGTCTAGAGGAAATAATAGGTATAAGACATCTCTCTTATCTTTTGGACTATGTATTACGACTATAACATGTACAGGGTGTCTACTGGTCATGAAAGTCATGAAAGTCATGAAAAAGTCATATATTTTGCTTAGTGGTCATGAAAGTCATGAAAAAGTCCTTTATTTACCCAACTGGTCATGAAAATCTGAAATCTAGTATATTTTTATACTTCATACTTTTATACCTCATACTGCATGTACTGAAACAGTTGTATCAGGTCAGTAATTGTGAGAATTTCCCCCACCAGTTAGTGCTGGCTAACTGGTACTTTACTGTCTTCCTAGCTGCTCCCCATTTCATCTTCTAGTCCCTGTAATATAGTAACAACTTTTTACTGTCCAACTTTCTGATCTGCTATTTCTTTACTTCTAAGAAATGTAAATTGTGTATTTTTGGGCCTTTAGACTTATGCAAATAATATTATTCGTTTAAGTTTGCAGATTTTAAATTTGGTGATCTATTTTTTTAAAACGAATTTCTTTTATAATTTTTGTCTTTGGGCAGTTCTCTGAGTGCTTAATTTCAGACAAACTTCTGCTAGATGGATAATTATACTCAGAATTAAAACTTCAAATACAGTATAGAGTGATTCACTGGTAAGAGCAGGCCCGTATTTAGGTAAGTGCTATTCTGTGCTCGAGCACAAGGCGGCAGAATTTTAGATTCTTTCTTTAAGATTCACAATAAGTGATATTTAAGAACCGCAATTAAAAATTTGTTTACTGACTTTTAAATTGCTCTTGCATTTTAAAATTAGTTGTCAGCTAATCGACATTATGTACATTAGACAAATAAGAACATAATGTGATCTTCATCTTAACCGATGCACCACTGATGGTAGGGGTTTATTATTACTAATGGTAAATTTTTATCGCCATGGCCATGAAAATTTGAAAAAAAGGTCATGAAAAGTCCTGAAAAAGTCATGAATTTACTTTCTGGTATTCCAGTAGACACCCTGATGTACCTCAATGAGACCTTCAAATGGCTGTATCTCCTAAAGCCTTTGAGCTTTGCACCTAAAACTTCCCTGACATATTGAGCACATTTAGTATTACTCTGTCACGTGTGTCTCGGGCAGCAACTCGCCCAAACGCAACGTTTACTTGTAAGAAAAATACACTATGGGTTCTGACAGTGTATGTGCTAAAACGCTTCATCCAATGAGGAAGGGAAGTAGAGATAAGGTTATCGTGTGTCAGGATGTATGCGGACATATCCTCATTTTGAGAGTAAAAGTTTCCGTCCATATATATTTTCCGAAACTTCCTGGTTTGTCCGCATTTTCTAAACTCAAGTGTATTGTCGATTCAGTTTCAGATATTTCAAATGTAAAGATGTTTGGTTATTTGTATTAAAAAAAAAGGAATTCTAAAAAAATAAATAAATAAATAAAAACTGAAAAGTATGAATAGGCAAAGTCAACATGATGCTGTGTAAATACTCTTGTTTACAAATAGTTGTTTCTCATACATTCCAATGTATTTTTCACACGAGTAAATTTGAAAGTAAAAGATAAAAACTAATATTCATATGTCGAAAGTTGATATGCATAGACGAGTTAGCCACATATCGAACTGTGTCCACATTTTAGCAGTTCAGAATATGGTAGTGTTATTTTCTTTAAAAAAAAAAGAAGAAGAAGAAGAAGAAAAGAAAAAACTTATGGAATATATAAAAAATATATGAATCGATGATTGCAGAAAGAACCTGAATTCATTTTGTGTAGCTTAAGATTTTAAAGAACTTTTTAATCCAGGACTCAGCCTATACTTCAATGTTGCGTTTACATGTTGTTAACACTTTCCCTTTCTACACACAAAATTACGTATATCCCTAGAGAATTTGAGAAGTTCATAAAACTGTGACTTGGGTCCTTTCTGCAATGATCGGTTTATGTATTAAGTCAACTTAACACTATGATAGTACAAAGTAATCATCGAAAGAAGGAATATTAATATAATGATTTTGTTTGATATGTATGTTTTAATTGTCATATTATTATTGATATGATACAATAGAACAATCCGTCCATTGTAACCTTTTATATTCTAGTCATTGTAAAAAGCAAAATGTTACTTGTAACTTTGAACATTGTGATATTTTTGTTACTGGACATAATAAACCACTATTTCTTACACCTATTACATTGTTTATTATACTTAGGTGTGTTTCATTCCGGTATCCCTTCAAGAGATTTTCGTGCTTCATTTGAGTGAATCAGGTAATATTAAACGGTACCCTCAGATTTACTGTGTCGGAAGAGATGAATCTGAAAGCGGAAGCATAAAATGAATTACCTGAAAATAATGGAAACCTAATTACAACTCTTTCTCTCTCTCTCTCTCTCTCTCTCTCTCTCTCTCTCTCTCTGTATACAGGGTGCAACGAAAGATCGTTTAAAACGCATGAAAACAAAGAAAGAGAACTATTAGCCCAGACAGCACAATACATGTACAGTATCCGTATAGTACATGTACAATTGCACAGATGCAACATGTGCATCATCTGAATAAATGCACGCCTATACATGTGATGCACATATACGTCACAAGTCCTATTCAACATCTTCACGTACACAGGACATGTGCAATGCACATGTACGCGTCCTGCACAAGTGATTTACACCTACATATACACTGTGCATGCGTGCGTGTGCGTGTGCTGTTTATAAAACACGGTAATTATTTCTATACCGTGTGACGTATATATTCGTTCTTGTTAGGAAGTTTCGTTTACCGAAAATCCTTTCTAGATTTACCCCAATCCGCTCGACCGTTCGGGAGACAGAAAATCTCAACAACCACTCAATGGATCACCCAAATTTTATTAGAATATTGATTGTCAAAAGTTAAGGAATTGAGTTCGTTCCGAAGGTGATATTCAAACTGAAAGTGCTAGAAATCAATCATTTTCGACTTTTATGTTGATCATTATAGAGCAGAAACGGTAATGGATAAAGAAAGCGGTTTTCTGTAATCTAGTTCTGCTAGACAAAATGGCTAGAATACTGGCACATTCACATACATAGGGATAGATTTAAGCCTGTCTCGAGAAAATGTCTCGACTCGACCGCACACGTCAGCCAGAACATTATGACTACCTACCTAATTGTCAGTATGTCCACCTTTGGCACGGATAACAACGGCGACGTGTCTTGGCATGGACGCAATGATCCTTGGTAGGTCGCTGGAGAAAGTTGGCACCACATGTGCATACACAGATCATCTAATTCCCGTAAACTCTAGGGACGGGGGACGATGCGCTCTGACGTCGATTGGGTTCAGATCCGGCGAGTTGGGGGGCCAGCACATCACTTGAAACTCGCCTCTGTGTTCTTCGAACCGCTCCATCACACTCCTGGCCCTATGAGATGGTGCACTCTTGACCCTGTGGCAAGCCAGAAGTTATGTAGCCCTATTATGTTCGTAGGAACGACAACAGAATAATTATAACTATGGTAAATTACTATAGACTGCCAATTACTCATTCAGAGAATTTATGATGTTCACTTTATCGCAATAATTTTATACAAACTAGATAATAAATTATTATTATTATTATTATTATTATTATTGTATTGGAAGTACAATCAAATATTACGACATTAATTATTAGTTTTAATTAACTGAATTGAGCTGAAAATTAAATCTTGATCTCGAAAGATTAATTATTAAGTTTATGCGTTCTGAACCTTTCTAGAGTAATAAATGCTTGAACTAGTTTCAAGGTTGTTCCTGAGTGAATACTTTCTTCAAAATAATGTTAAAAATTGTAGAAAGATTTTAGAGACATTCGAGTCGAGTCGAGATTTTTACGAACAGTCGAGAAGGGACTGTCGAAATACATTTGGATCGATTCGTCTCGAATTTTACAAAGCGTGGTTCGACTTGAATTCGAAATGAAAAAAAAATGAAATCTTTAAGTTTTACGTCCCACGATTATGCCGGTTAGGCTAAACCAGACGGTGGTGATGAGAAATGAATGAAGAAAGTGGGAGGAAACGGGAGAACCCCGAGAAAACCCACGAGCACAGTGCTTGTCCACCACAAAGTCCACACGGCGCGAGCTGGGATCGAACCAGGGACTCCAAGCACCAGAGGTGAACGCTCTACCACTCGAGTCGAGATTCGAGACATGTCTCGACTCGTGCGCATCCCTACACATACAGTATATCCATCAAAAAAAATAATCGGTAAAATATTCAAATTTTTAAAATACCTTAAGTGATGGAGACAATTCATCACCACAAGAGCACCATGTACATGGTGTTAGTGATTTGTTTGAAATTTTGCAGGCAATGGAAGATGTCAGCTTCAATACGAATGCAACTGGCTGAGGATTGTTTGGCCGTGCCAGTTTTAAAGTATATGTTTCTTGCTTGTATTCTTTTGTATTTTGCTTAAACAGTACATAGGTTCTACTGCTAATAAAATGGTGTCAAGTACTTCATGAATTAGGGGGGGGCGCGGTGGCTCAGTGGTAGAGCATTCACGTCCGGTGCGTGGGGTCCCTGGTTCGATCCCAGCTCGCGCCGTGCGGACTTTGTGGTGGACAACCAACCTGCTCGTGGGTTTTCTCGGGGTTCTCACGTTTCCTCCCACTTTCTTCATTCCACCATTTCATTCATTTCTCATAATCACCGTCTCCTTTAGCCTAACTAGCATAACCGTGGGACGTAAAACTCAAAGATTTCATTTTTACTTTATGAATTGCATAAGTTTATAAACTACATAAGGCAATACAGTGTTTGCTTTTTAATAATAATTTCCTTGAAAACTGATTAATAATTTGTTTGGTCCAGTAAAATATTATTAGAAGAAAACAGCATGCACAATTGGACTGAACTATATGTTTGAATACAAAATATATATAGTTTAGTTGTAGAATGAACCATAATAAACCGAAGTTGGCAAAATAATAATAATAATAATAATAATAATAATCACCATCATCATCATCATCATCATCATCATCATCATGACCACTTGTTACTATAAAAAAAAAACAATTATTTTCTGAAAGTTTGAGATTTTTAAGTAGATTGCTTTTGAAATATTTCATCTTTAACATAGCCGATTTTCAAAAAGTTGCAGTTTGAAGACCCATAAAGAAAAGAAGGACAATATTTTCTCAAGTATCAAATTCTTTCGAGAAATAGTATACCATGAACCCAGTATCTAGAAAAAGAATTACGGCGAGTCTTTTTCTTTTCTTGGAAATTTTTAATTTAAAAAATGACAATTTGCATTTTTCAGATTTTAAGATTCAACAATTTTTAAAGGTATTTGTAGTGTAGTAAGTTTAAATGTGTACTGAATATAAAATGCTGTACATTTAATTATCTTTTAAGTGTTTTCTGTTTGAAATAAATATCCTCACAAATACCTTTGTAAAATACTTAAAAAAAAAAAAAAGAAAAAAGAAAGAAACTGAACATTAAGAAAATGAATGAAGGCTTGTTTCCAACTCTCTAGATATACGTAGTACAACATTTTACACAAAAATAAAAAACAATAAATCTTGTCAGCAGCTTTCAATCCGAACCCTTCTCACCGATCTAGTGGCTAGGACGTGTGCCTCTGGTGTACGTAGTTTTGAATTCGATTCCCGATGGGACAGCACAAAAATTTAATTTTTCTACAATTCACTTTAATTTAATCACTCATCTTCTTACGTCTAAAGAGCATAACCATGGGACGTTAAACTTAAAAAAAAAGTTTCATTTTAAACTGAAATTGGGTTATTTCAAATGGATTGATCTCTATAGATAGTACTAAGATTAGGCTAAGCTGAGGATATGTGATTCAGTTTTCACTGCTTCAAATCAAGAAAAATGTATCATTAAAAAGGATTCGAGTTTAAGGCTATCACTTAATCCAACAAAGAGTCATGCATCTATAAAGGCTAATAGTAATCGGTAACGGTAGATGTAAAAAGTAAAGGAAACTGACAAACGTTTTGGGTCATTGTTTGGCACAAGGACAGGGAAGTGTCAGAGATTCGGTAAAGCTCCACGTTTTATGTCATTTTTGAATTTGTTCATTGAATAATGATAATAATCACACTGTTTAAACCATACTTGTAATCAGCTGAAGTTTGTTGTTTATGTTAATTATTGTCACCAGTCAACTATGTCGCCGATGAACACATAAATAATCCTTCAACTTCTGTGATAACCTTTGGTGCCGAAAGTGATAAATGTCGTCTCTAATTTTATTTTTATTTTCTAAATAAATAGTAACAACAATAATAATGATGAACTGTGCCACTGAGCCATGAAGGACTCGCGTTGGCTAGACAACTCACCCGCGTTGGCGCACTGTCAACGCATTGATTTCTAATGCCATTGCTTCTGACTTCCATGTATCTACAGTCCGTCATATTTTATCCAAGTAGTTCCATCGTCTTATTTTTATGACCAGGGGAATAAAATTTTTAAAATCATATTTTTTTTTTTTAACGATTTGGGTAGTACAAAACTTCGCAGCCGAAAACTCACTACCCAAGACTGGAGTACCTTTCCATCAACTCAGTGAGCTGTTATACAAACATAGGTGGCAATTAACGCAATGTATTGTGGGATACATTTTGTCCTTTTCGCAACTTTTTAGCTACTGGTCGCGAAATACCTTGTTCACTAAGTAATAACCAGATGTATCAGTATCGTCTCCAAATAATGCCACGAATTTGTAGTGGTACGATACAACTGTTAGTGTGATCTTTTATATCCCTTAGTGAATGTATATAATGTTTATCTTGAAATTCATCCGTTGTCTTTATTTTATTGTAAACCGTTATTATTATTTGGTACTAAATAAAAAAAAAAAAAAAACTTTTCAAGCACAAACAGTGATGTCCTTAAAGCACAAACAGTGACCCTAGATGGCTCGTTCGGTTATTGGATCTCGGTATCGACCTAAGATACCTATATACCAAATTTGAGCCCCCTAGCCGTTATAGATAAAAAGTTATTTTGTTTACAGAAAAACATATTTCACCCCATTTGTGAATTTGTATACCTCGTACCTCGCCATATAATAGTGAAACCAATTGAAGCCGTGAGTTCCATAACCGCTTAAGTCCAGCTGAAGAGATATTGAGAAACTCAATAAAAACTGAATATTTATTGAAAATGTTAACTGGAAATAAGATTTTTTTCATACTTACACTTGGCTGAATAAGAAATGTCACTAAGTACGAAGAAAGATCTGATTTCCAACTTCACAGTTCCAACAAATATTCAGTTTTTATTGAGTTTCTCAATGTATCTTCAGCTGGACTTGTGCCGTTATGGAACTCACGGCCTCAATTAATTTTTTATAATGACTCTGTATAGCACTGAGCATTATTACTACTGCTAGAGGTGTTCACTGGTACAGTCTGTCTCGATTTTAACTAATTACTATTAAATCCCCAGTTTCTGACCCAGACCCTACCTACTCTGCTTGAAGACGTGCCACTGAGGACACGACAGTGTATGTGCTTTATGCATGTTGGCGTACAAGCTCGTTCATGTCACACTACTCGTGCATATCTGAATGAAACATTTCCACGCAGGTGCATATATCGTGGTAGTAGACGAGCATGGCCCCCACAATCACCCGACCTGAATATCCTAGATTTTTTTCTGTGGGGGTTACGTGAAGAGTTTCGTTATACACAGCCCGTGCATGACATTGAAGATCTTCACCAGGATGTGTGAGCTGCATTTGCCACACTACGACAAACGACAGCGTTATTGCCACCAGTCAGAGAATCCTTACGCCAACGTATAGCTGTCTGTCTCAAAGAACAAGGAGGACATATTGAACAGCTGCTATAGAATGGCATTATGTTGACCATGGTAAATACAATACCTCTTGTTTTTACAGTACACTGGGTCTCATCTTCCATACGTGTTTTGTACGATCTGGACGTTTCATCACTAAGATTGTTTAACAGTTTCTTTGTAGCTCTCATGCGCCACCACTGTTCCGCAGTACGTGTGCATAATTGGATTCTTCAGATGGGGTTTCCTTTTATACCTTTTTGACCCGACGTTCTCTCCGTTACAAAGATACTGTATTCATACGTTCCGCCTCCCATAGTGTCCCTACAGCGTAGCCATTGTTGCCTTTGTTCATTAACATTTGAGTGGGTTGGCTGCCAAGTGGTGTTGTCACAAAAATTGAAAAATGGACTAACACCACATATTATATCTAGGCAGGCAACTACACGTATCCGCCAAGCAGTGTGAGTCCTAGTTCATTATTGCGCTCACAAATGGCGTTCGTTGTTTGTCGGCCAAACGAAGTAGCTGAGTGGCTTGGCGTTCAAGTGATGTAAGTCCCATAACGCATAACGGTAGTCCGCGCTACCGCAGTCTCTTGGTTGATATTTCTGTTTCGAGTGTGATGTATGAAATGCAAGCTGTCGATTTCCTGAATGTGAAGAGCCTCCATGACTTTGTCACAAAACGTAAAAAGAATCGTGCTGGCAGTGAAATCAGCTTGCTGAAAATGCGCCATATCAACTGCGATAAGACGCATGGACTATCAGTCCTCTATAAAGAATTACTGAACGATATGGTTGAATTCCAGGAGCTTGACTTGCAGAAAGGAAGCAGAGCTGGGCGTCCATCACTACAACTGATTCAGCATGAACTTGAAAGTGCATACCCTGATGGAAGATCCATCACAGTAGCCATGAAAAAGGATATGTTGGTCCTACTAAATTTTATACCTTGTCACCATTCTTTTTTTCTTTTCTTTTCTTTTCTTTTCTTTTCTTTCTTTTTTTTTTTTTTTTTTTGGAACATAAAGAGTCACCGCAACAATGAAGAATTGACGAAGCCATGTAAGAAGGTAAAGAATTTGTATTGTTTACTCACACAGTTTTTGTTAAGAAGGTAAAGAATTTGTATTGTTTACTTACGCAGTTTCTATTCTTGTACTTCTTAACATTAAACAGCATTGCCAGTGTAGGAGTAATGCTTCAATTTGTTATTTAATCTCACTTCATTTTCACAGTAGTCTTTTCCCCAGAAAAATACCCTCATTCGCCATGTCATGATCTTGCAACTTTTAAGGTAACCTAACCTTGCAACTTCTAATTTTGACGAACATGCAACTTCTGTATAATAGATTTTTGCAATGTACGTACGATATTGTAGACCAAAGCCATTATTGAAAAGTACTTTTCTGAAGAAATACACATTTCTGAATTTACAGTGTGTTGCGAACTTTCAATTTGCTCTCCTGTAAAACAGGCATTTTGGACTTACACCACTTGGCAGCCAACCCACCCATTGGTTGCTGTATGTTTCATGTTGCTGTATGTTTCCCCTCCTACAATTTTTCAGTGTAAATTGTTCACTTTTCTCCGAGTTTCATTCACTTTCTTTGTGCTCTCTCTGGCGCCACCACTGTTTCGCCATCACTTACGCATAATTGGATTCTTCGGATGGGGTTTCCTTTGATAGTTTTTGACCCAACATTCATATTTCTCTCCATTCTTGCGATATTGCAAATTGCCGCCTGGGAAGGTGACGTTTCAGATGCCTCTAGCGTCCAAACGATACCGCATTCACCCAATATTCATATGACATTTTTTGCTTGTTTTTACCTGTAGATTCATCTCCCAAATTTTCCGTAATTGATGCATGACCACCCTGCATGGGCGTCTCTGGCGGGGGGGACGGGGGGACGTGTCCCCCCAATATTTTGAAGTGACATAATCTAAAATTCCACTGAGATACTAGCAGTTAGATCATTTCCTTTGATGCCCCCCCCCAAATTTTACATGCCAGAGACGCCAATGCCATTCTGTATATATATACAATGTGTTTGAAAAAGAATTCCCTAGTTTTAATGTGTCCTAGGTCTGTACAAAGTGATATACACTATTCTAGTTTGTAGTGTTGAATTCATCAACTCTCCAAGTTTGGCTCAACTGCAGTTCAGGTCTGCTTCACCTTGAGATGGCACCAGTGCTGATTTTTCCCTCTGTTTCCTAAGTTCAGTCCAGGCAGGCGTGCAGTGCAGAGCAACTCAGCAACAATGTGTACTCCGCAACAGAAAGCGCAGTGTGTTATTTGGCTTGTGAAAACTGATTCAGTTATAACAGTGCAGCGTAATTTTAGACGTCAGTATGGTGGTGAACCACCTAGAGCAAATGCTATCCGTCATTGGCTAAAGTCTTTCAAGGAAACCGGTAGTGTTTTAAAAGCAAAATCACCAGATAGACCGAGAACTTCTGAAGATGTTGTTGAACAGATCCGTGTTTCTTGTGTTCGAAACCCGAAGAAGTCATTGGCCAGACGTAGTCTACAATTAGGAGTGCCTAAAGGTACTGTGCATGATGTTGTGCGTAAAAGACTTAAGTTGCACGCCTACAAATTTCAACTGTTACATGAAATTAAACTTACTGATAAAATCGAAAGGTATAAGTTTGCTGCTGACTTTCTACACAGAATTGATGATGATGTCAATTTTTAAAAAGGATTCTCTTTTCTGATGAGGCTACATTTCATGTCAGAGGAAAAGTTAATCGTCGTAACTGCAGAATTTGGGGGGCAGAGCATCCACATGAATTTATTGAGCATCAACGTGACTCCCAAACATAATGTCTGGTGCGGTTTGATGGAAGATCGTGTGATTCGTCCTTTCATTTTTGTAGAAAAAAACAATAAACGGAGACGTTTACTATGGCATGCTGACAGACTACGTCTTTCCCCAAATGGACGATATTGCGGCGGAAAAACAGCTTGCGTTTTTCCAACAAGATGGCGCCCTACCTCATTACAGTAACCATGTGCATGCGGCTCTTGACACTCGCTTTCCAGGGAGGTGGATAGGCAGGGCTGTCCCAATACCTTGGCCACCACGAAGCCAGATTTAACCCCACTGGATTTTTCTTTTGGGGCCATATAAAAAATGTTGTGCATGGTGAAAAGGGAGAGACATCAATCATTTATGGGAAAGAATCGTCATGGCGGTTGGGACAGTTGCACCTGAAATGTTGGTGAATACGTGGCGAGAAGTGGAATATCGTCTCGACGTGTGCAGGGCCACAAATGGATCCCACGTTCAAGTCTACCAACATTAAACAAAACTTGAAGGAATTCTCTTCCATGATATGTACTCATTGATATAAGTTTTCATTCATTCCCAATTAAATTTATACTTAAAACTAGGGAGTTCTTTTCAAACGCCCTATATATATATATATATATATATATATATATATATATATATATATATATATATATATATATATATATATATATATATATATATATATATATATATATATATATATATATATATATATATATAGATAGATAGATAGATAGATAGATAGATAGATAGATAGATAGATAGATAGATATAGATATAGATATAGATATAGATATATATCCAGGGTGTCCCAGGAGGAAGGGGCAATATTTTGGGAAATGGTAGTATGAGTGATTATAAGCAAAAAAAGTTCATATGAACATAGGTCCTAATCTCAACGGTTTGAGAGCTACAGTTTGTGAACAATTTTTGACTTTGTTGCGTATTGTTCACTTTACAGAGGTAAGACATAGCAGATTTGAAAGGTGATGGAGTGACCTTTCCAACGGTATGCAGCATGTGCAGTGTTGTCTTTGGAAGGGAAGCTATTGACGGAAATTTGAGAAAGTTAAGGTTATTTAAAGAAATTGGATGGCAACACTAATTCCAAATAGCTTTCAATAACTTCTCTTCCAAAGATACCACTGGCACATATTGCATATCGTTGGAAAGGTTATTCCATCACCTTTCAAATTCGCTATGTGGAACCTCTGTAGAATAACTACAGGGTGAGCAATACGCAATATAATGTAAAAAAAAAAAAATGGTTCACAACCCTGTAGCTCTCAAACCGTTGAGGTTAGGACCTATGTTCATATGAACCTTTTTGCTTAGAATCACTCATACAACCATTTCCCAAAATATTGCTCCCCCTTCTCTTGTGGCACCCTGTATATATACATAATGATCGAAAATGACCTATATTAGTGTCGAATCCAAAGTTTTCGTGGTCGCTGAGATGAACAGTGACACTATAGATGCCGTTTAAATTTAAATTCATCCCCGAATATTGGGGAGCGGGAGGTATATAAAAATGGTGGAAAAGGATCGATATTAGTGTCGAATCCATAGTTTTCGGGTCCGATTAGATGAACAGTGACATTTCCAATGCCGTTTAAATCCAAATTCAGGCCCGCAACTTGGGGAATAAGAGATCTATAAAAATGATTGAGAATGGCCTATATTAGTCTCGAATCCATAGTTTTTGGGTCGCTGAGATGAACAGTGACACTTGCAATGCCGTCTAAATCCAAATTCAGCGCCACAATATGGGTGAGGGAGAAAGGGTAGGTATATAAAAATAATCAAAAATGACCGATGTTAGTGTCGAATCCATAGTTGTCGGGTCGCTGAAACGAAATGTATGCAATGCCGTTTAAATCCAAATTCAGCCCCCATCAGTACTCCTAAAGGGGAGGGTGACACTTAAAAGTAATTGAAAATGGTCGATACTAGTATCGAATTCATAGTTTTTGGGGTCCCTAAGTTCATTGGTGCCAGTTTTGGTGCCCTTTATATGTTCATAATGAAATGTGTTCTTCCCGTGTGAAGAACGGGTATTCTGCTAGTCTTTAATAATAGCGTATGGAAGTTTCTCGCTGCTCCAATTTATGCACTTGTGTTGTGTATGTGTAAATAAGATCATCTCTCTTTTTATGTTGCTCAAAAAATATACAAATAATAAAGAGGGATTTTTACCAGATATCAGAAAACTAAAAAAGTAACATTAATTCCTGTTGCTTTAACTATTTTTCCTGGTAGCGAAATACGTTGTATTATTGTATATATGCTGCAGACACGTTACAGCAAATAAAGATTAGTATCAGTCGAAGAAATAGTTTTTAAATTATATTTTCCGGTTTTTGCCAATACTTAAAAACAGAAGACCTTTTCTTCTGGGTTCAAAATTTCCGTAAGTTTTACGCAGCACAAGTTAGATACGTATCTCCATAAACTATATATTTGATTTTAACACACGGGTATTAATTAAAATGATTCTGGCCCTGTTATTTTAACACTTCCCTATCATAAAGCTAGAACTTCATAAGATTGCTTAAGATAATTTAAATGCATCTATATTATTTAATCTAACTAGGATTATATTTTAGTATCTTTTGTAGCCATAACTCCATTCTATCACGATGCTAACTTTAAAGGAGTGGTGTACATATATTTGTTGCCACAAATTTTCCCTATTCTAGTGCAAGAAACATAAAAACTCAATGATCTGAACCGTAAACTAGTAAATGTAAAATAGTTTTCATTTTAAAAAAAACATAATGTAGTAAAATATTCGAAAATTTCAATTTTTCCCAAATTTTCCGATTTTTTCAAGCTCGGGGAAAATGGTAAAAAAGGTTTTTTTTTTTACCGAATATTTCCGTTTTTTCCCAGGCCTTCAGAACAATAATCCAAACATCTAATTCATAAATCGCCAAAATGATGAATTAAAGTTATCCTGATTATATACAAATTTCAAAAATCTTTCTAGCTTGAAATATTGGGTTAAATTCACCAAACAATTATTTCCTTCTGTTAGCATGAAAGGCATTTTGAAGTTTGAATTATCTTAACATAAAATGAAAAAAAATACTCTTCAAGTAAAACAATGTATAATATATTTAATAACATTTTTCTTTTCGTCTGCAGAAAGGACGACACTATATTACAGCTCTATGAAATGCATTTTCGATTTCTCGTTCACCAAACATTAAAAAGAATCATTCACCTGATGGCTCATGCTTCACTGTTTTTCAAACTAAAGTTAAAAGATGAATCATGAAATTCATTGAAGTCTCACAGATAACACAAGATCGTAGTTTCACCAACCATAGTTCCAGATGCTTCGCTGTTAGAAGGGGGGAGGAGTATCGCCAGTCGCCAGTTTCTTTTCTTTATACAATATATAAACATTTCTCATCTTCATTTGAGATGTTGACTCCAAAAATAGGGTATTAGAGAATTCGAATATATGTATTCTTGCTGTTCTTGTTAATTGTAGTGATTTATGCTCACTTCTTTGGAGCTCAAGTCCGCAAATATTATTTTAAATTCAGAGCCAAACTTACTGTAGAGATACGTTAGTTGATAATAGATTAATTTACGCTCTACTATTGGAGCTTTCATCTAAAAACGAAATTACCAGTCCAGGAAATAAGGTTCATAATATTCTGTCAATTTGAGCTCTATTCTTGCAAGCTAAAATGCAAACATGACAAACAACAAATCAAAAGATGAAGAAAAATTTATGCTCAAACTAATGGAGCAAGAGATCCAAAGTTAATATTGTTTAAAATTTTCTTGTGTAGTAATGTAGGCCTATGCGAAACTTCTGCGATTACTTTTCAAATTTATTGCTTTCAATATGTTATTTATTTTGTTTGTTTTTTTTAAAAAGCACTTCTTGTTTTTAATGCACTTCTAAATAAATTAATATACTGGAAATTTAGGCTCAACTTTGGAGCCGAAGACTTATCGAAAAACACAACAATTATTGAAAACCAGAACAAGTACGTTTGATATGAACTTTCAAAATGTATGCGCAATTTCTTCTGCGCTTAGTTTCCAAACTTTAAGATGATGGTTATTGTTTTTAGTATTAGATATTTATTTTTTTTTAACTTTATGTTTTTTAAAGCATTTCGAAATAAATCTACTGGAAATTTAGGCTCAATTATAGAAGCCGAAGACCTAAACAGTTATGAAAGAAAGGAGGCCGAGTACGACCAAAGTCCCAATCAGTGCTACTGCGGGAGTAAATAGTATTTTCACTAACCGAGTAAATATTGAAAATAAAAATGAAGAGGTTTTCTCTAAACCCTCTCGAAGGTATCTGAAGATCAAATGTTTGTAAGTTTCCTTGTATGGTTGGAGAGACTCGCGAAGATATTTTATATACGATTTTTCAAAACTTTTTACTTTTTTGTCTATAGTTTTAAATTTGATATTTTCTGGAATAGTGTTGTCCTCTTCTACAGCAGCGATTTCTTCCTTCAGTTTCCTTACTTCATGTTTCAGCTTCTTCTCGGCGAGAATTCTTAAGATATGAAGTCCTCTTAACTTAGCTGCACTATAATCTTCCTGACATCTTTTTACAAACTTATCAAACCATTTCTTCATTTTATTTTCAATTCGAACATTTGCTGCCGTTACTTTATTCTCAAAATTATTAGATAATTTAATTAATGAAGGATCTATATCATCGCTTTCATCTTTGGAATTGTCCTCCGAAATTAAACCGCAAACTGTTTCTAACGAAATTGAGGAGGCTCGAACACTTGCAACCAAGTCTTCCACTGAACGCTCATTTGCTGGTTCTGTTAAGAGGACTCGCCAAAACTCTTCCTCATTGAAACTAGAAGAACCAAGTTTGTTCACCAGTGTATCGTTCTCCATAGACTTGCCCTTATTACCATTGCGATCCATTTTATCTGGCTCTGTTCTTCTATCATCGTCGTTAGAATCAGCACAAAAATCAACTCTCCCAAGCGTCTTGTTTTCATCTACGTTATTTCTTTGTGTTCTCCTTTCAACATTAGATGTCATGTGAGAAGTCCTAAGGTTATTATCAAGTAACATTTCATTTTGTGCAAACAAGAAATTATTATATAATTTATCTGGTGTAGAAGTTGTATCATCACACTTATTTTCGGAAGACTCCTCTGGAACTTCACCAGCAACTGCAACACTTGCAATCAAGCCTTGCACCCAACGCTCATTTTCTGCTTCTGGAAAGGGGACTTGCCAAGACTCCTGCACCCCCGCAGCGTCTTTAGAATCAAAGCACAAACCAACTCTCCCAGGCGTATTGTTTTCATCTACCTTATTTATTTGGGTTTCTTCTATTTCTTTGTATTTCTCTATGCTATTTCCTTCAACATTTGATGTCATTTGAGAGGTCCCAAGGTTATTATTAAGTAACAATTCATTTGGCGCAAACAACAAGTTATTATATAATTTAACTGATGCAGAAGTTGCATCATCAAACTCATCTTTGGAAGATTCCTCTGGAATTTCACCAGCAACTGCTTCTAATGAAAATAGAGAGGCTTTATACATGGAGGGTGCTCTCTCTGCACCACAATCAGTGATATTAAGACTGTTGTTTATAAAATGACGATTCATTGGACGTGACGAACAATGTAGTTCGTTCTGCAATAGATTTTCACGAGCTTGAAACTGAACACATTCTGTAGAATACATTCTTGAATATCTAATTGTTCTTGCGTAAGTTTTTAATTCTTTGAAAATGCAGGGTGCACCAGAATCGGTGATATTCAAACAGGTGTTTATAAAATTATGATTCATTGGACGTGACGAGCAATGTAGTTCGTTCTGGAATACAGTTTCACGAGCTTGAAACTGAACACATTCTGTAGAATACATTCTTGAATATCTAATTGTTCTTGCGTAAGTTATTAATTCTTTGAAAATGGAGGGTGCACCAGAATCGGTGGTATTCAAACAGGTGTTTATAAAATTATGATTCATTGGACGTGACGAACAATGTAGTTCGTTCTGGAATACAGTTTCACGAGCTTGAAACTGAACACATTCTGTAGAATACATTCTTGAATATCTAATTGTTCTTGCGTAAGTTATTAATTCTTTGAAAATGGAGGGTGCACCAGAATCGGTGGTATTCAAACAGGTGTTTATAAAATTATGATTCATTGGACGTGACGAGCAATGTAGTTCGTTCTGAAATAGAGTTCCACGAGCTTGAAACTGAACAGATTCTGTAGAATACATTCTTGAATATCTAATTGTTCTTGCGTAAGTTATTAATTCTTTGAAAATGGAGGGTGCACCAGAAACGGTTATATTCAAACAGGTGTTTATAAAATTATGATTCATTGGACGTGACGAGCAATATAGTTCGTTCTGAAATAGAGTTTTACGAGCTTGAAACTGAACAGATTCTGTAGAATACATTCTTGAATATCTAACTGTTCTTGCGTAAGTTATTAATTCTTTGAAAATGGAGGGTGCACCAGAGTCGATGATATTCAAACAGGTGTTTATAAAATTATGATTCATTGGAAGTGACGAGCAATGTAGTTCGTTCTGGAATACAGTTTCACGAGCTTGAAACTGAACACATTCTGTAGAATACATTCTTGAATATCTAATTGTTCTTGCGTAAGTTATTAATTCTTTGAAAATGGAGGGTGCACCAGAAACGGTTATATTCAAACAGGTGTTTATAAAATTATGATTCATTGGACGTGACGAGCAATATAGTTCGTTCTGAAATAGAGTTTTACGAGCTTGAAACTGAACAGATTCTGTAGAATACATTCTTGAATATCTAACTGTTCTTGCGTAAGTTATTAATTCTTTGAAAATGGAGGGTGCACCAGAGTCGATGATATTCAAACAGGTGTTTATAAAATTATGATTCATTGGACGTGACGAGCAATGTAGTTCGTTCTGGAATACAGTTTCACGAGCTTGAAACTGAACACATTCTGTAGAATACATTCTTGAATATCTGATTGTTCTTGCGTAAGTTATTAATTCTTTGAAAATGGAGGGTGCACCAGAATCGGTTATATTCAAACAGGTGTTTATAAAATTATGATTCATTGGACGTGACGAGCAATGTAGTTCGTTCTGAAATAGAGTTCCACGAGCTTGAAACTGAACAGATTCTGTAGAAGACATTCTTGAATATCTAACTGTTCTTGCGTAAGTTATTAATTCTTTGAAAATGGAGGGTGCACCAGAATCGGTTATATTCAAACAGGTGTTTATAAAATTATGATTCATTGGACGTGACGAGCACTGTAGTTCGTTCTGGAATACAGTTTCACGAGCTTGAAACTGAACACATTCTGTAGAATACATTCTTGAATATCTGATTGTTCTTGCGTAAGTTATTAATTCTTTGAAAATGGAGGGTGCACCAGAATCGGTTATATTCAAACAGGTGTTTATAAAATTATGATTCATTGGACGTGACGAGCAATGTAGTTCGTTCTGAAATAGAGTTTTACGAGCTTGAAACTGAACACATTCTGTAGAATACATACTTGAATATCTAATTGTTTTTCGGTAAGTTATTAATTCTTTATAGATGGGGGGTGCTCTTTCTGCACCAGAGTCGTTAATATGCAGCCAGTTGCGTACAAAAGAACGATTCATTGAACCTGAATAAGAACCTATTTGTTTTTGGATTACACTTTTACTACCAGGGAACTGAGCACATTCTATGGAAGTTATGCTTGAAGATATAATATTTTTATCGTGAATTGGTAAGTGCTTTGATATCATAATTGCCCTCTTTGAAAAGCCATGTTTTATTTTAAAAAAGGAGTTATTTATTGAATAGTCATGAACTAGAGATGGATGGGGATTTGCCTGTGTTTTCTGATGGACTATATTTTCTCGACGTGAAAATTGAACACATTTATCGCAAGATATCTTTGAATAAGGATCATTTTTCTCATTAATTATTAATTTCCATTTAGCAGGCTTATATGTCGTAAGCTCAGCTGTTTTCGAAGGAATGGTTGTCGGAAATGACACAAGTTGACGTACCTTTTTGTTTCTTCTCCTTTCGTTAACCTTAGATTCTGTTTTCACATCTTGTGCTGCATCGTTTCTCATTGGATCATAATCCTCTTGTTTCTTCATAGCTGGTTTCAGAAGAGTTTCGTCTTGTTTCTTTTTTTGTTTCATCTGTCATTATCAAAATTCTGAAGGAAGAAACTACCCGAAGAATTCATAGTTGTGTGTACATAAAAGAATTATTTTTATTTAATATTTAAAAAAAAATCATTCATTAGTAACACACGGGGCATTGTTTTCTTATATGAAACAATGCCCGTCAATAAAACTATATTGAACATATACAATATTAACTTGTCATTTCGATATTATTTAACTTATTTATTCTGATTTTAAAAGCGACTAATATATTAAGAAGGGACCTCATATGATGTAGTAATGTCTTATGGCAGATGACCCACTGGTTGCCATTCCCTTACACTTCAGGCTTCCTACTGACGCATTCCGTAATTACTGTTGTCAAAACTTACCTTTTGTGTACTTTAGACCCATTTTCAAGTCATATCATATCTGAGAATTTTGTTCAAAGCATGTCTGCGAACTATCCTCTGTAGCAGGCCCGAAATCAGTCACAGAGGTTTGGGGGGCCATGAATATGTTAGGGGGTGCAAGTCATTAAAAATTCTCTTACAAATATCTAAATTCAGATTTTGTATCATTTTGTATTGAGGTCTGGATGGGCCACGAAAAGTTTAGGGGGGCCAGCTACCCCCTAGCCCCCCTCTGGTTGCGGGCCTGCTCTGTAGGGAATTGCATGCGCACGAAATTGCACATTACTGAAATATGTATTTTCGGATTCCATACACTAAGAGAAATTCGTTATCCGAACAGCGGTATATTTACAAATAAACAGAATCCTTATTTTTACTACGGAAATCAGTGCGGAGCATACGTTACCTATATGCTACATACTTTTCCCGCTTGGATGTTACATCATGCCGTTGCAGGATATATGACATCTAAGTCTTCCTTATATTACATAGTTACATACGTCAGCTATATGTTACATACGTCCATCTGTATATGAGATTCTGATTGCCTATATATAATTCTTTCCTTCAAAGGGGAAGTACATTTATTTGGAACACTTATACCAGGGCGTCTAACGGTCACGAAAGTCACGAAAGTCATGAAAATGTCACGAAATCAGAAATCGGTCATGAAAGTCAAGGAAAAGTCACGAAGTTTAGCTTTTAGCTCACGATTTTTTCATCTGTACAAATATAAGTATAGACTGGAAAATGTTGTTTTATAAAACGTCAAAATTCATCATCAAAAATGTCTATCGTCGGCTTTAGACGCTACCAAATCGCAAGCAAAGCACGCTTCTATCGCATACATGAAAATTCGGCTCAATTCGCACCCTTTGCTCTTGAAAATGTTACTAAATTTTATGGTTTGGGAAAGAAAAGGTCACGACATTTCATTTTTAAATTTTAGTAGATACCCTGTGATGAAAGTACGTATTAAATATATGTTTTCAGTTAAATGTTTGCTGTACGTTAAGTCCAAAAACTACAGGATTTACACATGTAACCTACGTTTTTACTTACACCACATACATTTTTTCTCAGGGTATGTGTGACTTCCTTTACACTGATATAGATCGCCACTCCACAGTTTCTCGTATCCAAAATAACATGTATCCTTTTCACAATTTGGGGCAGCCCTAGTAGTGAAAAAAGCACTTTTCCCAATAGGCCTATGTGGACTTGATGTTATCTTGGTATTAAAAATCACTTCAACGACGTTCTCTTTGTTATTTTGAAACACCCAGTATAAATCAATAGTATAATAATATAGTAATGATAAGCGCAAAATTCTGCTTCCATCGAAAAGTCTTCACATAGTCCCCAATGCAAAATCTTAAATGACTCCGCTGAGCTCAGGACCCAATGGGTATAAGTACATGAAACAAGAATACCTCTGGTGCATGGGGTCCTTGAGACGATCCCAGCTCGCGCCTAGTGATCTTTGTGATGGACAAACACCGTGTGCGTGTGTTTTCTCGGAGTTCTCCCGTCTTCTCTCACTGTCTTCATTCCGCCATTCCATCCATTTTTCATCATCACTATCTCCTTTAGCCTAGCCAGCATAATCTTGGGACGTATAATTTAGAGATTTCATTTCTCGTTTCATGCTTTCATTTTCACAAGTAGCAGAATTCACACAGGAGAACACACATTCAGAACAACACACTGAGCAAGGCTATATGATAATATGTATTTAAAAAACACTATCACGTAACAGTTTCAACACAATAACTGTGTCTTCATCAGACTTCCACTCCTTCTTGCTGCTTGGGAGTTGGTCATCACTTATATACTCGCCGGAGATTAACTTTTAATTAGGCTCCGTCCCTTCATTAAAAAGTAACACTTGTGTGGCTTTCACTTTCACTTTTTAGCTGCACACGTGTCCAATTAAGAGTTTACTTTCTTCCCTGGACACACTCTGTCCTCTAATTATCCTTATTTTCTTTATTATTACTCTTCTCTTTCTTTCTTCTTCCTTTTTATTTCTTCTTCTTTAAGCAGAATCTTCTCCCAGTCTTTATTTATTAAAAATCCTGCATTCCAATTCATCACCTTGTCTCCTGCCTTCATAATCTCCTGGCTTCCTTCCATTTTCTCACCAAAGTTCTGTTCTCTACTTCTATGACCTCTGCTTCGTCCCACCCTATCCTGTGGTTTGTCTCTTTCTATGCTATCCGTATCAGTGCTATCCGTTAAGATGCTATCCGTATCAGTGACAACTGTACGGTCAGATTTCTTTAATATACCGTAATAAACACGAGGTCGATAGCCTTTCTTAAATTCGCTGATCCCCTTATACATGTCCCGGATGTTTTTATTTTTACTATTATCTTCAAGTTCCTTAATTTTGGCTTTCAAAAAATCGAGTTTCTTTGTTCTAAAAGTTTTGGAAGTTTCCCGCTTGACATCTGAGTTTTGTGTAGCTATTTCATTCAGATTTTGTAGCCAGCGTAATTTTGCCTGTTTTCTCTTCTCTGTTAGTTTAATGCATTCCTGGTCGAACCATTGTTTCTTCCTATGTATTTCCGCGTGTCCCAATTTTTCTTTTGCTGCAACCTTAATGCTATCTCTAATTTCAACCCAGGTATCCTCAACACTAGTGCACTCCGAATCTTCTAAAGCCGAGAATCTATTCAAAACTTCAATCTGGTATTCCTCTCTTACCTGGCTCTCTTCTAATTTCTTTAAATTGAATCTCTCCGTTTTCGGAATGAATATTACCTTTATTCAACGATAACTTCTCTCGTATTATCGCTGCTACTAGGTAGTGATCAGTGTCACAATCAGCCCCTCTAAACGACCGGACTCAATTATGCTAGATTGCCTTCTTCTATCTACTAAAACGTGATCAATTTGATTATGTGTTTTTCCGTCTGGTGATGTCAAAGTGTATTTATGAACGTCGCGATGTGGGAATTTTATACTCTTCACGATTAGGTTTTTGGATGTTGGAAAGTTCACGAATCTAACACCGCTGTCATTACTTTCCTTTCGTTCCCTATAATTGGTTTGAAAATACCCTCTTGTCCTACAATCGCATTGAAATCCCCTAATAGAATTTTCATATGGTATTGCGGGAGTTGGTAAAATATCCGTTCCACTCAAGGGCGCCCATCAGGGGAGCAAGGTGGGTCGCTCGCCCCCCTAAGAGGAAATTATACTTGGCAATATCGAAAACATAATAGAATTTTTACATTAATTACAGCAAAATTTGAAACTATATTTGAAATGTCGCTTATACTTGACCCCCCTTAGAAACTACAATATGGGCGCCCTTGGTTCCACTTCTTCGTAAAAACTGTCTTTTATATCGTCATCTTTATCTTCAGTTGGGGCATGTACATTTAAAACAATAATATCACACCACCGTCCCTTAAGAGTAATAAAATAAAGTCTATCAGTAACAAATTCAACCCGTTTAATTGCTGGTAATATTCGTTTGTGAACGATAAATCCTGTTCCTAGCTGGTGATTTTTATTTCCTTCCCCTTAAAAGAACGTAAAATTTCCGGAATTCACGGATCCATTTCCTTCCCACCTAGCTTCCTGAACTCCTACTAGGTCCATCCTGTATTTTTCTAACTCACTTGTTACGGATTTTAACGCGCCTGCCCTATAAAGACTTCTAATATTCCAAGTTCCAAATCTCATGTCCATTTTTTTTCTTTTGCTGAGGTCGTGCCAAGTTATCAGTCCATGTCCGAGGCTTTTGTGAATATTTGTGAACAAGTGCTTTTTTTTCTTTTTTTTTTTACAGGATGAGGTTGTTAGCCCTACCCAAACCCCCAAGCTGGAGGACCACTCCTAGTTGGCTGTCCTCGACTGCTTATTCAGTATATTGGCAGCTAACCTCTATATCTAGAGGCCTTCTCCTCGATCTGCAACCTGAGGACGCGCCATGCCGTGGTGACAGGAGTAGCATGCAAGTAAGCAAATAAAAAGCAACAGGATGATATTTCCCTCCGCCAAGTCCGCTTCAATGAAGTGTGTTGATTATTCAACAAAAAGACGTGAAATCAAATTAGAAAATTCACAAAATATAAAATATGTAGCTAAATCTTGACTTTGCAATACTACTACTACTACTACTACTAATAATAATAATAATAATAATAATAATAAGAAGAAGAAGAAGAAGAAGAAGAATAAGAATAAAGGAATAACAAAATTACAATATCAATTACGCAAACAGTACCTTCCAATAAAAAAAATAAATGCCATGCCGGGATTCGAACCTGGGTCACTGTAATGACAGTTATGTGCTCTTACAGTATGCCATCAATTCCTCAGACAAAAATAAGAAAATAGTAGTTATATTAGATAATCATAGGCACACACTATTTCTAGACGTGTTGATATAATTCAAAGAATGTGAAAATAATTTCTATCGTCTTTTCTTCTTTGGAAACTAGAAGGTAAAGAAGAATTGTAGGGATGGGCACGAGCGAGTTCGAGCGATTTTTCACTCAAACTCGACGCGACTCGACATAAAACAGACATCTTTGAGCTCGACTAGAAAAGTTTCCTCTAACTCGATTAGGATTTGGCTCGACTTTCGATTCGATTCGAATCAAAATTAGCAAAATCGAGCAAAAGTTGTGTGTAGTTTCAAGTACTTTCTTGAAGTATCCTACATAAACAATATAATTATTATCAATGATGCTACTACTACTACTTCTACTACTACTACTACTACTACTACTTATTATTATTATTATTATTATTATTATTATTATTATTATTATTATTATTATTATTATTATTATTATTATTATTATTATTGGTGGTAGTAGTAGTAGTAGTAGTAGTAGTAGTAGTAGTAGTAGTAGTAGTATAGCAACACCATGTATAAACATGAAAGATAGGTATATCTGAATATTAAACACTAGTTGACTGCTGACATCGGTAGTCGTGAAGTCTAGGAGGTAAGGAAATCGTTCACGAGGTTCTGGATTTGAGTTCAGGAGAAGCAAGCATCCGGGCTCAAACCAAAAATAGTTACAAATTAGAGGGCGCCGGCCAAACTTGTTCAAAACTGCCTGACTGGGGTTTAGAGTTCTCAACGGCTGGAACGGATCGGCTCATAGCTCATTCCCTATCGAGCCGAGCCAATAGCTCACCCACCCAAGCCGGCTCGAGCCGAACCGAACCGAGCTGATGGCTTACCCCAACCAAGCTGGCTCGAGCCGATCGCTCACCTGAGTCGAATAGGTGTCTCATCTCAACTGAGTCGGCTCGAGCTGTTCGCTCAATTGAACCGAGCTAAGTCGGTTAACATCACTATCCAGGTTGGGCTGCTTCGGCTCAAATCTTCGACCGTGCAGGTCTTAGCCTTGGTGGTAAGAAATACAATATATACTTATGTTAGTGCTTACGACATTTGAGGCTGTCTCATTATAAAAACCCATTGTCGTCTAGTTAATCGAGGCGAGACGAGATGGGAGCAATGTTCCATCTCATGAGCAACACTAAAAATATTCCACATTACTGCTTACATTTCTCACAGCTTTCGCTTTCCAATCTAATCAGCTAATGATTTGAAAACGAGTTAAAACGAGCTAAACGAGCGAGCCATTTATTAAACTCGACTCGACTGAAACTCGACCTCAAAACAGTGACTCGACTTGGAACTCGGCTTGAGAGAATTACCTTTGACTCGACTCGAATTCGCTTCGAGTTTCGAGTCGAGTTTTAGCTCAACTCGTGCCCATACCTAAAGAATTGTAATGTGAAGCGGGACCATCGCTGAACCCTATGACGAGCCTTAACTTGAATAACGTTTCGTGATATGTTCCTCATTGAGGAACGTCTATATGTTTTTTTTTTTTTTTTGTTTAAAGAAAGAAATCTCGAGTAAGTTATTGTGACACTCACATAAGCAACGTCTCCTTATAGATGGATAAATCGTTGAATCTTTTTAATTTGACCAACAGAGTGCTCCTTTAACCGTGTATATTCGACGATAACCGTTTGGAATAAGATAAAATGCGTTTGCAATATATAATTTTATAATAAAATTACGCGCATCTATTTACTTTATTTCATAGTTCTTCCATATTCACTTTCTAATATTCGGCGAAAGTTGCCATCGAAATTCATACAATTATACGCATAATAATAATAATAATAATAATAATAATAATAATAATAATAATAATAAATGGACACTGTTTTCCTCAGAAATTTGCGACTTTAAGGTCTATAGTGTAGAGGTCTGCCGACAACAACACGTTGGACATTGTTTATAAAAAGACCGGAAAACATTATTCACTAACTTATTGCCTACGGTTATTATTATTCAGTGGCGGTTTCTCTTAATGTTTGCATGTTTGCACAAACCTCCCACCAATATTTTCAATTTTTATGTGTGCTAAATCACTTTTCGTTTTATTGAAAACATCATCTTTTCTTAAATAAATGCGTTTGAAATGAGGATGAAATGATGATTCTTTCTGCTCGGGAGTTTGACAAACTCCCTAGCTGGGCCACTGCGGGGGTTGCGAGATGCGAGGATTAATACTGCCTCACTGCCTCATTCATAAGGATTCAACATGTTTGCAGATCTTCTGTAAGCAAGTCTACCAAACAAAAACTTTTCCAAAACCACCGCTTGTTGGAGTCTCTTGCTGTCCTCTCGCTCTAAACTACCTGTCGATAGATCGTTTCGTAGCGTATAACTAACTAACTAACTCTATGGCCTATGGAACCCGGAGGTTCAGTGCCGCGTTCACAAAAGCTCTCCACTGACTTCTATCCTTAGCTAATTGGATCCAGTTTCTACTTTGTATTCCTATCTCTGCGAGATCCATCTTAATATTGTCCTCCCATCTGCGCCTAGGTCTTCCTAATGGTCGTTTTCCTATGGGTCTACCAGTCAAGACTTTGAAAGCGTTTCTACTTTCTTCCATTCTAGCTACATGACCTGCCCACCTAAGCCTCCTAGACTTAACGACCCTAACAATGTTGGGTAAACCGTATAAACTATGTAGTTCCTCGTTATGAAGCTTCCGCCATTCCCCATTCTCGTTCCTCTTGGGTCCGAATATTCTTCTTAGGATCCTGTTCTCAAATACTTTCAGTCTATGTTCTTCCCTCAGAGTAAGCGACCATGTTTCGCAACCATACAGAACAACAGGCATGATTATCGTTTTATATATTTTAAGCTTCAAATTCCTCGACAGAATTCGCGACGACAAGAGATTTTGAACCGAATAGTAACACGAATTCCCTGCTTTTAGTCGACATTTAATTTCTTCGTGAATATGATTTTCGTCTGTTAATATTGATCCTAAATATTTGAAAGTATTCACTTTATCAAAAGTATTATTTAATATTTTAACGCCTCCACAATTTGCCGTATTACGGTCCCGACGCACTTCCATGTATTTAGTTTTCTCTGCATTTACTTCTAAACCCATGTCCCTGCAAGCGTTTAATAATATCTCTGCATTTATTTCTACTGTTCTCCTACCATCCCCTATTAAATTTACATCATCAGCATATGCCATAACCTGGTGAATTTCGTAGCGTATAACTAAAACAAAAATTGACCGCTAGCTGGCAGGGTCAGTCTAGGGTTGTTCTGATCAAGTTTAACGTATAATGTAGGTTTTTTTTTTTTTTTTTTTAGTTTTTTGAAGAAATTATTGCACTCTTATTTTCCATTAATTTTATCTCTTGTTTTTAGTAAGTATTTTATTTCTAATAAATAACTGAACATAATAAATTCTACTGATACATTATCACAATGTAATAAAAAGAAAACAAAAAAAGAGCGAAGGTCAATTTTAGTAACTTTAATATAAAATACCCTCATATTGAGTTTGGGCCTCTCTCGAAATAAATTTCTGCGTACGCTACTGACACAGACAAAACAACTTTCCTCCATTTTATTGTTTCTTTAAACAAATCACGTAATGACCCATACCTTTGGTTCGGTCTTACTTGTTAGCTGTAAACTTCATGCACCTCGATTCTTTTTTCTTTTATGCCTTTTCTACTTGTGCTCAAGGAATAAAATTGGTTCTGCGTGCACGGTAATCGATTCGTGGACTACAAGATCTTCAGACTACCTTGCTATCGAATACTCTACGAGGGAGGATGGCCAGATCAGAGACATACGTACATATCTCTGGCTTCATTACCTAGATCTGTGTGCGAATTTACGCAACTAAATCGGTCTTCCAATTTTACACGTGATTTCGCCAGTAAGTTATTATTAGCTTTAACGCTGCATGCAACGTTGATAAAGCGTTAAAGGAACGATACAAATTACAAATAGTGATCGAACTTACAACTCTAGTCACGAGAACGATTCTATTCAAGATATCACCTCATCTTCCTACCTAGAAAATCCCGGGTTCGATTCCCAGCAGTAGCTCATGTGATTCGGATTCCACATTAATCATAGGTCCCGTCTCATATAGCTTTGCTGCTGAAAGGGACATTAAACTCAAAATCAACTCAAGCTATCTAGAAGAAGGGCGAAACAAAATTCATTACTGCTACCAGCTAACAAATATTTATACTCCATTTCTTGTTGTCGTAAAATAATAATTCTATCTGTCAATCCATAAATGTAATAATATTATTAAGTTCATGTGTAAACCTAAAAAGAATCTGATATAAAGTATCTGTCTTCTATTCCTATCAATAGCTTCGACTATGTGTCTTTTTTCTTCTTTTGTCATTCTAATAATAATAATAATAATAATAATAATAATAATAATAATAATAATAATAATAATAATAATAATAATAATAATAATAATAAATGGACACTGTTTTTCTCCTTTTAAAGTCTATACAGTGTAGAGGTCTGCCGACAACAACACACTGAACATTGTTTATAAAAAGACCGAAAATCATTATTCAGTAACTTATTGTCTACGGTTTGATCTGCAAGAAATGATCATATTTCTTCGCGAGAATGTGAATACAAAGGTGAAATGTTGTGTTTCTACTCAATTTCCTTTCCTCGGATGACTAGATAATTTTAAATAACTTCTATTGTTGTAAAGAAAATAAAACGTATGTCTTCAGAGGCAATCAATCTGAGGACCGCGTGAACTTGAGCCCACGGTATTACCGATTACACCATCTTCTTTTTTAAAAAAAAGATCAACCGATCATACCTGTTTCCTGAGCAATCCGAGTTTCCTCATATACAAGGCCTCTTTGACCTTTACCATATTCGACAGGGACACGAACACATACATATCCAAGACAGTTAAAATTCCGACCTTGCTCTTCAGAGGGACTCGCACCCCCAGTGAATTGCGTTTCATGATCCGAAGCCGAACACCGAGGCCACTCGGCTATTGCCACCGGCTATATCAAGACTTACTTGCAAGGAAAGCGCTACACTGAGTGATTTGTCGAAAGAGTCCGAGCACTTTACATCGCATTGTATTTTTTCCTTGTTTCCTTGTTTTTATTGCGTTCACTCTTTGTGTTTTTCGTACAATGCACGAAAAAGCAAATACATTTTTCGCCACGATGTCCAGGAATACTGTTTTAACTGATCAGCAAATAGGGAGCTACTGGCGAAATTATATGGAGTAATGTGTAGTATTTGATTTTCATAACAGCAAGGGGCAAGATACTATCCCGCAGAAAACATGCATTTATTTGTTTGACAGACAATACACTAACACTAACACGTACTTCCTTCCTCAAACAGCACAATGATGAACAGGAAGCGCCATTTCCAATGTGACAATTCGCTGTGTGCCGCTAGGGGCGCAACTGTTGAACAGTTGAAAGCGATGTGCCGCTTCTGAGCTTCATATGGCGTTTTCGTATATATTATAATATCATTATATTGCATTATATTGCATTATTTGCAAATGTACGCGATTTGTAAAAAAAACGAAAAAAGAAAAAAAAAGAAAAAATGGGTGATACGTAATTTTGAGTATCATTTTCGAATTCAGGAGTTCGAAATACATGAACGCCTATATTTTCGAAAAAAGTTTTTGTGGCCTTCCAATTTGTTGCATTGTGAATTTGAAATATTTTTGTATTTCTAAGTAACATGTAATGCTTAAACTATGAATAATTGGTTACATTTTAATATTCTAATGAAAAACGAGAAATCCTACTTATATCAGAAAGTTCTTCCCCCACCTTTTCAACGAATCCTGAAATGACGTCACTTCTCGTGTTGTTGTGTTATAATATGTTTGAGTTATTGCTGTGATATTACATATAAAAATGTAGTGAAACTCCGAACAGCTAAAAAAGGGTATCGCCGCACCGACTTCAAAGAGGCGGGGAAAGAGTTGTTGGTAAATGCCTGAGAGGCGACTCTTTGATTTCTTTGCGACTAAAGCAGTGGCGGATCTACCCTGGGGCCGGGAGACCTAGGCCCCCAGTTCTTTGAGTGACAAAAATAATTTAAAGTAATATTTATCTATTTTTGAAAGTGTATAGTGTATACCTATCATAGTCTAGATCCCCTAGTTTTTACCTTCTAGATCTGCTCTTGTTGTTAATTTCACTTGTGTGTTACCAGAAGCGTAAATGAGGGCACCGCAGACCCCGCATTGCTGTGGGCCCAAGCCATCATGGGGCCCCCAAATCGTGAAGTGGGACGTGGAGAAGGGACCACATTCCACGCTGTCTGCGGGGAGCTTCGAAGCGTTTAGTTACGCCACTGTGTTTTACTAAATACCAAAGTTAGCATCACGCATTAGTCAAGCTCTTAATCAACGCTAAAACAACTCTGCATAAGGCCCATAAAGTTTATGCGGTATGCTTGAGTACATGAAGAAGTTGAACTTTTTTTTTTTTTTTTTTTTTTTTTTTTTTTTTTTTTACATTATGAAAGTTATATACGATATCCGGACATGAATCTGTTATGCTCTGAAAAAAGCTTCAGATAGAGATATTAAAGATGAAATATGTCAAAAATGACCAAAAATGTGGACTTGATTCCCTTGTGCTCTGAACGTGCCACATATGATTTTTGATTTGCGACACACCATAATCTCTTCTGATACTTTATTAAGGTCTGAAATACTTCATACAAATAAACATCTTTATCCTCTTTTACATAACAGTGGATGTTAACTTAATAACCTGTGATGGCGTAACAAGATGAGGTCAAATATTCCTTGACACTTGTATCTCTATGTCCTTGTTATCATCAAACCTTCTGTTACCTTGCCAATTATCCGTTGCATTTGCTAGCGATAGCTTTACGTATTTAATCCACGTGTAATCCCTGCTGATATGAACGATACTCTATCAAGTTTTCTAACAACATTCACTTATTTTTCCTTTCATATACTTAACTAGTTTCCCTTTGTATACCAATGTTTTCACAAAGTGAAAGTACTCGTATGATCATGTTTAACATGATAATTCCCAGACAGCGCGTGTATACTCAAGCAGTACAGTATAAGGGGAAAAATCCGTTAATTCAACAAAATGGTGTTGAATTATCCTAGTTGTGTTAAATTTTGACATGTGTCAGATGCTACTTCTACTCCATCAGATTTTACAGTAAATTGTTAAAATGGTAGTTGTCAAATCCAGTACCTGACATGGTCTTCGCCAAATATATTCCATTGAGAATCAGTGCAAAAACATCGAAAACAGATTGCGGCATAAAAACATCGAAGGAAAAAGTAATGTTGCCAGTATTACTAGTCATGATTCTACTAAAGCATTTTTCACAGTCTTTGTGCCCTTCAAAAACAAACCGCGCAACTCGATGTTGTATTACTGCGCGCACGACTATTTGCTGATTGGTGAAGAGAAATTGTTTCGTCGGTTTCCCGCAATATTTCTGCTCCAGCACGTGCATGTATTTCTACCACTGCGATGTAGATTACTTGTTTCTCTCACACTATCGCCGTGATATGGGAAAAAATACACAATACTATATGATCCCCCCTCCTTTAAGAGCAACTGAACATTATTATTTTTCTCCAAATTGTAATTACAGATGAAACTACAATGCGTTAAGTCAAATTATCAACTGAACGATAAAGAGCTGGTATGTAACTGCAAGCATATTTATCATTATGGGAGATTATTTCTTCATCTATTACCTAAATCATTACGCACATCCATATGAAACCAGATGGTACATTTCCCCCTTAAGTCCAATTTCTTGATGTGTTTTCTTACATTGTATAGCATGCGAACATACCAATATTAACTTCAGTACTACAAAGTAAATAAATAATGTATATATACTATTCTATGAGAACATGAAAATTAGCTACTTAAGGTCTTAATTTTCTTCAAGTGAATTGAACAACGTTGATATCGTTTGATAAACTATTTGCTTTTTTCTTCTGCATTTATGGGTTTGCCTTGTTTATGTTTAACAGAATAACTTTGAGCAGCAGGTAACCTGTTGGCTTCATTGGGTGGCATCTTTAAAATTGTGGCGCGCACTTCGAGTATTTTGTCATTTGTTGTAACAGGTTTTCTCTTACAATTTTGATTTTGGTTCAAGATTTCGATCCTATATAGATACACACTTTGAGTCGGAACATAAATGTTCTTACTATGCCTTAACAATACATTAATAACCATAATATATTGCATTTCTTGTGTACTATTTGCTTATGGAAGAATCAACTGTTAAAGCCCGACAAGAATGACTTGATCGTTGGGCCAATTAGAATTATAGCTAAAAATACCGTAATAAAGCATCACATAGAGAAAAGATGAAAGCAATAGCTAGAAAAATGAATCATTGTAGAATAAGTGTTGTAAATAGACGTTAATAGTGTCTCCTCCAATTCCTCTCCTATTCCTCCAATTTCAGTTTCGTACATCACGTTATTGCTGTCGAGCTAGTCTCATTTTCAGTGCTGCTAACTTATAGTTATTTTTCAGTTTTTCACAAAGAATCGTTGTCAAACAGTTATGTCATTTCATGAAAATGGGCCAAGAAAAAGAAAAAGAGAAATCAAGTGTACTCGTTGAAGATATTAAGTTCCTTATAGTATTTCAGATCATTATTTGACCTTTCATTAGAGATGAGGAAATAGTCAATTTAAAAAAAAAAAAGAAAGAGAGAGAGGAGGATAGAGATAAGTCAAAGAGGATAAAACCTGTTTTACTTATTATTCATTACGCAGTAATATGAGGTTATTTTCTTTTCAGTTATAACTCCTATATATACTTTTTGAAATGCACAGATTAAATGACCATTTTAGAGATGCAAAACTGAATATTCCGTGCCAGGGTTGATCAAATGTACAAAGGAATCTTCAACATTTAAGAACTTTATAATATTGGATAGGAATGTTCTTAACTTTTGAGTCTTATTATTTTTTTTTCTAGCTACAGGTAGAAATTAAAATGAGGTACTATATGCATGTTAAATAATATGTCTTTATTCCTATGTAGAATCTAAAAAGTTTCTTAGAATTTGATGAATAAGATGTCGATAGAGTCTTCATACTCTCATGACTGATGTTTGTTTACGGCGTTACTTTTCTGTTAGATATAAAATTAAAGGATAAGTCACGAGGATTCAAATTACATTTCAAAGTATTTTATTACATATAACAAAGGAATGAACAAACTCCATGGCTCTGGATAAGTAGAGTAACAAATAAAACACAGTTCTGACCAGAGCAGAATGAAATATATTAAAAACTATACTTACAATGTTACAGTTTCAGTTTCAAGGACCTAACGTCCTCTTCATCAGACACAAACACTCTGAGTGTTTGTGTCTGATGAAGAGGACGTTAGGTCCTTGAAACTGTAACATTGTAAGTATAGTTTTTAATATATTTCATTCTGCTCTGGTCAGAACTGTGTTTTATTTGATAACAAAGGAAATAAAATAAGTTCTCTACTCAATAAATAAGTAAACTCAGTAGTTTTCAAGTTCTTGAAAAATGAACAATTGCTTGTTCCAAACACTCGCTCGCCTGTAATAGAAACGTACAAAGAGCTCAATTTTGAAATGAAATGAAATGAAATCTTTTTACGAAAATGAATGAAATGATAGAATGAAGAAAGTGGGAGGAAACGAAAGAACCCCGAGGAAACCCATGCACAGGTATTTGTTCACCACAAGGTTTAGGGGAGAGAGGGGTAGTCCCGGTCAGGGCGATATAGTGTGAAAAACTTGTTGTAAGTAGAAGCAGATGATGGCGCCTTACTGGCAGCTGTCAGATAAACTAATTTTGAGCGTGACGCCATTGTAGGAGTGATAGGTATTAAATGAAGACGTGTTGTTTTTTTCGCTGCGTTTGATGTAATATTTGGCAAAATATTCGACACTGTAAATAATATTCCATTTGATAATTTTATTAAGTGACGTTTTAGGTAGATACTATGCTTACGTAGTTCTAAAGTAATCTATAAATTAATGCATTCATTTGTTTGTTTGTTGGTGTTGACCGTGTTCTACTCAAAACATGCGTTTTGGGTAGTCCCGGTCAAACGGATGGGGTAATGGCAGTCAATGACCGGGGCTCCCCGATATTAAAATAAGCGATAATAAATAAGTCTTGACAGTCAACCCCCAAACAAAGCTCTTCAAGTGTAATCTAACTCAGAGGCCAGAGATGATTAAGGAACTTCCACTGGATCCAGGCGTATATATTCATTTGATTTTTTTGGCAATACCAATAGATTTATATTTCAAATTTATTAAGGTATTGATTAAAAAATATATGTAATTTGAATGAATAAGTAGTTTTTCAAATCTTCTTTACGCGAAACTGCGGTTTATTATCTGTTCCTGTAGATACCCAACTATTCTAAAGTTAATGAATAAATTTGAAATCTTAATGGTGTTAAAGTTTTTTTTTTCATATGTAAAGCATGGGGAAATGCCTGACTGCCATTACCAAACCGTGTGGGAAATAACGGTCAATTGAGTACGTTCATATTTTAGTTTTTAGCTTGGCAATTAAATAAGATATGTATTTTGAAATTTGTCACAATAAACTAGATAGAATTACCTATAGGATCGACTTATCGGGGCTTTTTCGTGCTTTACGACCTAGATTATAACGATTTTTGCTTAGGTGACCGCCATTCCCCCATTCTCCCTACTTGGCGTGAGCTGGGATCGAATCAGGGACTGCATGCGCCAGAGGTGTACGCTCTACCACTGAGCCACACCCCACGCTCTACCCCCAAGAACTCATTTTTGAATAGAAGTGGTGAGTCTAATTGCACATGTTTCTAGATCCGATAATTAACTCCTTTGTGGCTATATGATTCGCATATGCGTCATCGGGTGGGAGACCCGCGTTCGATTTCCGGAGGAAGTTCATGTACTTCGGATCGCTCGTTAGACTGTAGGTCCATATCTCATAGAGCCTTGCTGTTGAAGGGGACGATAAACTTTAATCCATCCACGCAATCATAGATCTGCTAGTAGGGCAACTAAGTCATCATGTAATAGTGGCTCTGAATCCTAACATTTTCAATAGATTCGCAGCTAGAGGAAACGTTAGGAGTGGGGTAGTAAGTTTTAGTTGTAATTTACACTGGTAGAAGAAATTTAATATTTGGTTCTGCCCTTCTTCCTCCTGGTGCGGGACTATGTTTACATAGTAGTTCGAAGATTCAGGAGAGCAGTGCGTACTCAGGGAAGTTTCGGGTTTTTAACTATTCTTGAGCAAAGATATTATGCAGAAATAAACAATTACGATATTGAGATACTTACACATACACACACAAACACACACAGTTGAAATTAGAAGAACTTCAAAGGTTGAACCCCTTTCTCTTCAGAACTTCCGAGTACGCCACTTCAAACGAGAGAAACTGGTTCCTTATTCTCCTATCACAAACCCATATGCCATTTCATTTTTAATCTCATTATTTCTCCCTTCAGTTTATTTATTCATTTCTTAACACAAAATTTTATATATATATATATATATATATATATATATATATATATATATATATATATATATATATATATATATATATATATATATATATATATATATATATATCGACTTTGCCTTGTTTCCCTGTCATCATTGTCTTGCATCAATGGTAGGATTGTTGCCTTACCGAGACGGACTTTTATATACCGAGACGAGATCGAGACCGAGACGGACTTTTACATATCGAGATGAGACCGAGACCGAGACAGATCTCAATAAATCGAGACGAGACCTTGGTCAGTCTCGAAAGTGTCGGTCTCGTCTCGAATATTGATAGTTATTTTGCCTTTACTCAAAATTTGTTTCGTTGCTATATCAGATAATATGGGAACGGTTGACTGATGTACAGTGGCGTATTTAGGGGTAAGTATCGGACTCAAGCCCCTCCCGAAATAAATTTGTAATCATTTTTTCGCATTGCACGTGCAAAACAAATGTTTGTTACCTCTTCCTCAAGCTTCTCCCGAAACAAAATCCATTGCCGTTGTATATAATCTCTCTCTCTCTCTCTCTCTATATATATATATAGGCCTATATATATATATATATATATATATATATATATATATATATATATATATATATATATATATATATATATATATATATATATATATATATATATATATATATATATATATATATATGCAGGCACAGATTCAGGATATGATTAAGGGAGGGGCTAAACCATACTTTGCCTCTTTCTCCAGTGTAAAGCAGGATTGAAGCTCATTTTATTCAGTGTATACCTGAGCATTAAGGGGGGATATAGCCCCTATAGCCCTTCCCTTGGATCCGCGCGTATATATAAACAAGCAGTGTTACCAAGGCAAAATAAAGTTGTATTTTCTCAATTTGCACTATGTAAGGTATTACCTATTTCTAATTTAGATATTAAATAAAACCACAATATCACGCACATTATTCAGTGTAATAAAGGACAATACAGTATCACTAACAGAGATCTCTAATGACTCAAAAACATAGATGGTGCAATGCGCATGATTTGTATCTTAGCGTCAAATACTATGATTATGGTATAATGTATTTCGAATGAAGGAAGGAACAAAGTTACAAGAAATGAAAATTTTAACTTTTTCTAAAGACTTTACTTCGAAAACGTGCTGACATATTACGTCTCATCATGTAGATACTTCCAAAAGACTTAAGTGATCATAACGTCATTTACAACAATTGTTATTTCAAACCGTTTCAGAGATACCAAACACATGGATAGTGATTGTTTACTGCTTAAAAAACGCATTTTTGTTGCTTCTATAACATTATAACAATAGTTTTTGGTGGTCTTAATTACAACAAGTCGCAGTTCCATTATTTTAAGCAGTGTTGCCAACTTAAATAAATTGCTAAATATTATTCTAAATATAGTGCAAACAACGTAACTAATTTGTTTTATGGTGCAAGAATGTTTTCAAAAGACGACATTTTTCATAGTCTTTGGGCTATTTATAATGTTAATGTCAAAGTTTTCGTTCCAACAATACATGTAAATGCAAATTGTAACTGAAATTAAATGTAACTGATAACTTTTCAGTAACATTGGTTGTTCCCTCTAGGCCCTAGAGGTCTGGTCTACACTTTACATTAAAACTGTGCTTAATTAAAAGTTCTAAATACACCCTAGTTACATTTCACTTGTTTTAGTTTGACCACCGACCACCTCAAACTCGATCCATACCATATAGCTATTTGTAATTATTCAAGGACTTACAGTTAGTAATAGACATTATGTTAATTTTTGGTTTGGTTTGTTTTAGCTTAATGTCCCATTATTATGTTAGGGTGTCTAAAGGAGACGTGGAGCTAATGATTATAATGGAATCCGAACCACTTCGGTCGTTCAAGGTCAAAAATTAGCGTGTCTGTGCTCCAAAAGTGAACTATTTGTAGGCCAAATATATACAGTAGAAATGAATTATTTGGCAACTAGTGACTGGTACTAATTGAATAATGTTAACATGGGCTGGAAAATGTGCTGGACATATTGCAAGAAATTATGATCGATGGACAAAAACAATTCTAGACAAGATACCACGAGATAAATACAGCCTAGGAAACGTCCTTATACAAGAAGGTTTGACCAAATTAAGAACAATTGGGGAGTAACCTGAAAAAGAATTGCTCAAGATAGATAGTTGTGGAGAAGACTTGGAAAGACCTTCATCCAACAGTATGGAACCGTGGTGGTTCAGTGGTAGAGCGTTCACCTCTGGTGCTTGGAGTCCCGAGTTCGATCCCGCCTCCGCCAAGTGAAATTTGTGGTGGACAAACACCGTGTGCGTGGGTTTTCTCGAGGTGCTCTCGTTTCCTCCCAATTTATTCATTCCACCGTTTCCTTTAACCTAGCCGACATAATCGTGGGATGTAAAACTGAAAGATTTCATTTTTTCCAAGGCCAAGAGCATAAAATATAATCATACTCCTCGGTAAGCCTCAGTAAACGGTACAGGCGCATTTATGCGAGTAGTTTTATATTAAAATAGCAGAAGTATGTGACTTTCCACAGGAAGAATAACGTTTAACCACAAATTTGGAAAATATAGAATTGAGTAAAATAAATAACGACGTTGAGTTAGGTCCAGACTCTTCTGACATGAGCATGTATCACAAACTTGGGATTAAATGTCATCGGGTATGTCGCCAATAAGCTAAGCGACCCAGAAATACAATGAGTTTGACCCTAATCTCGGTCAATTTGAACATGTTATTTTCACTCCTTCTCACCCTTTCCATGCTAATGGGGGTTGAACCTGGACTTAAAACAGCATCGGATAATCACTATTCATCTCAGTGACCCCGAAAACTATTGATTCGAGAGTAATATCGGTCGTTTTTTAATTGTTTTTACGAGCCACCCCTTCCCCCCGTAGGAGTGTCTTACTGCAGAGTTTTTGTCCATATCGTAAGTTATATGTGTATATAGAATTTAAAAATGATTTTAAAAATAAGTTTAAATACAGCGTTTCATTTTCCTAACATGAGAAACTCATGATATATTATATTTTTGGCATACATTTTAAACCACCTCTTCCCCTTTGAATTCCCTCTTCCTCCTTTTAGGATACTCATAAAAAAAAATCTAATTAAGGCCTAACCACGTCTCTTCGATACAATTAGTTAGAAGTATGCGAAGCCAACTATATAAATTTATACCGGACAAAGAATCATTTTTTTTTTTTTTTTTTTTAACAGGAGACAGATGATTACAAGAATCTATGTTATAAAATTGAAAGCGACTATGTTTGTTACTCTTAACCTCTTGAGCACCCGACTGATCTCGATCAAATTTTGAACATAGTGAAGTTCGGGCCTGGGATAGTTTTCATTATTTCACTTTGACGGTGGGACTTAAGAGGAGAGATAAACAGTATATAAAAAATGAAAATGAAAGTGTCTGTCTTCGTAACTGAATAACTCTTGAACCATCTTACCAATCTCGATCAAATTTTCAATAGAGATTAGGTTCGGACCTGGGGTGGTTTTTATCATATCACTTTGACGGTGCAACTTAGAGGAAAGGGAGACATTTTAAAATGATCGTAAATGAGCGATATTAGTGTCGAATCTATAGTTTTCTTGATCGTTGAGATGAAGAGTGACACTTCCAATGCCATTTAAATCCAAATTCAGCCACGAAACTTGGGGGGAGGAGAGAATATATATATAGTGATCAAAAATTACCGATATTAGGCGTGGGAGACCCGGGTTCAAATCCCGGCGGGAGCTCATGTGGTTCGGATTCCACATTAATCAGAGGGTTCCGTCTCATACAACCTCGCTGCTGAAAGGGATTTTAAACTCAAAATCAACTCAATCAACTGAATGACTCACATTAGTGTCGAATTCATTGTTTTCGTGATCGGTGAGATCAACAGTGATGCTTCCAATGCCATTTAAATCCATGCCACTAAAAACAAGAATAGCATATTTCACGGGTACCAAACACACGAGATAAGGAGTTGTGCATTTAAAACTTTTATTTTAACCCAGCAAAGCGGGTAATCGGTGCTAGTAATAATTACATTGTAAATCATCATATGAATAAATTGCAACATTGAATTAATTTTTCTGCAGTGCGACACATTACTGTTATTGAAGGACATCTATTAAACAGTACCAGTATAGTGTGTACTGTAGGTCTAAATCTCCCTTTCTCAACAAGGAAAGAGACAATATATATATATGCAATGTATGTATTAGTATATCGGGTTCAAGCACCAGTACCGGCAAAACTGGCTTACATAATTTCTACGAAGTACTGCACGCTTCTCTCGCAATACAACTTTTTTTTTCTTCTCCGATCGAAATCGTAGTTTTTATAAAGCCAAGTGACGTGGATGCCTCCTGGCGTGTAGTCGATGTATATATTTGAAGGTTCATTCGGTGGCGCGCGCTAGTTGGTGTTGGTAGTGGCAACAAACTGTTGACTACTCGGAGTGTGTGTGTGTGCGTGTGTCTGTGTAGTAAATGTGTGACGCGGCTCTTTGATCCAAGGAAAAGGAGCAAATCATGGCAACGCAACGCGTCACGAACGACGCCAATAAGAATAGCCTGGCCGAATCTATCACTGTTGAACCCCTGCGTCTTTCTGACAACAGAAAACGACAGCAGGTAGGTAAAGGGGTAAACCCCCTTACGTTTTCTCGCGTATTGCTTTTGTAATTGATTCAGTGAAGTGCACGTGACATTGTTACAGAATTTAAGGGTTGTTTTTACAGCACACATATAAATACAATAATAATAATAATTAAAAAAAAAACTTTTTTTGGTTTCGAATTTAACCCAGTGTAATAAATTCTCACTTTATTCACTAATTTCGGATTTAATTTCGTATTTAACCCAGTGAAGGGGTAGGAATAAAGTCTCAAACTAGGAATTTGACGTAATCCTATATGAAGAAAGAAAAAATCATACAGTACATAAGTTTCCTTTCGCCAGCAAATGTTTCAATGCTAAATTGGTTTAACGTTTCTAATCAGCACTGACAGCATGAGCCGACCTTCAGCGTTAAAGTGAAATCAGAGTCACACGAGCTCCGACCGCCAATTGAACCTAACACCCCTCACCCCTCCCCTCCCCTCACCAAAGAGAGGAACATTGAATATTTAATAGACGTAGTGGTAAATCATACAAATGATTGGGATTTCAGTTAACAATTAAAGTGCTCCGCAGGAGACGCGTGGTCTCTGGTTCGATCCTTGGTAGAGTATATGTTCAGTACCTCTGTTAAATTGCCTAGGTTCCTATCCTCAATGATGAAAGAGTACGTGGAACTTTAAAAAAAATCCAGTTTTAAAAAAGTAACACTATTAGTTAATTGCATTACCTATAGTAGATTGATTAATACGTGGACTTGAGTCACAAATTAGCTGGTACCGGATCCATATGAGCTTCCAACGGAAATCGAACCGGGGTGTCATACCAGACCGAAAGTCTACAGTAGAAACTCCAATTATCCGAATTCTAGAGGCCGCAGTGGCTCAGTGGTAGAGCGTTCACCTCTGGTGCATGCGGTCCCTGGTTCGATCCCAGCTCGATTAACTTTGTGGTGGACAAACACCGTGTGTAGGGGTTTTCTCGGGGCTCTCCCATTTCCTCCCACTTTCTTCTTCATTAATTTCTCATCATCATCACTCCTTTAGCTTAGCCGGCATAACCATGGGATGTAAAACTCACAGATTTCATTTTTATATTTCCAAACTAAACTCCTGATTTTTTTTTATTTTAGAAAAAAAATCTTACTGAAATATCGTATTTATTCGTAAATACATAACTTCCTTGAAATTCCTATTGAATAAACCAATGTTAAAATTTATTCAATTGAAATTTTCAAAGTCTATATTGGGGTAAATCTAAGCCGGCATTTCACCAATTTCAGAGATACTATATTTCATTATTCTAACATTCTAAGAAAATTCGAAAAATGCACTTGTATTTTAGAAATTCGACTTTTAAGTGAAAAAACAGGAGGTGGTGTATGTTGCGCACAGGGCCGCATTTAGGGGGGGGTACACCGGTGCACTTCACTCTTCACCCCCGTTCGTTGTAAATATGCACTAAAATGAGAAGCTAGCAGTGAAAATAGCAACACTTTCCGCTACTTTCTGCCATCATGTTTCCGTTTGGGGCTTAAAAGAAAGCGGAGTTTTGCTAAAGCAATAGTTTAAGTCGACTTTCTAAAGGTTAAAGGAAAATAAGATTCACCAAGCAAAACAATAAACATTCTTCATCCACGACCGCAGATGCCTAAAGGCATTTCTAAAAATTCAAATTTGATTCAAATGTATTGATAGTGGTAGTTGTTGATGCATTCATTGTGAGAAAATCACGGAACCTGCCTTGGTTACGCCTACCTTTTTATTACACAAAAGTGATCATAGAGATTGTTTTCATTTCACAACGAAGCTTTTTTTTTTTTTTTTTTATGATTGTCCCAATCATCCGGATTTCTGCACACCCAGATTGCGTTCCAGACCTCATTATTGCGGGTAAACGGAGTTATTATATATTTTTGATGCTAGAGTTACTAGACATTCTCTTTTATACGAACGCGTTCTCTCTCTTTTTTTTTGGGGAGGGGGGGTCCCATAAATGGTCCCAACATTTTTTTTTAATAGGAAAATTTGAAAATTTCTTCGGGTTTTGGCGCGGGGGAAGGTGTTCAAGCAACTGCTTTAACTTAGATGTTCCTGATAGAAATGTATATTTAAATAATTGTTAATATAGTTGCGAAGTTCAATTTGCAAGGAAATGATACAACATAGCATCAGCTGTAAGGGTAAAAAGAAAGAAATTGTTTCTGTAATAGGTGTTGTAAAAGTTTAGTATAGATTATATTTTCTCACTGTAAGAGATTTGTCGAACTTTTTTTTTTTTTTTTTTGAAATCTACCTTTTTTTTAAGTCGTTTACAGTAACTCTACCTAATATACAATTATCTATAAAGGAAGGAAAATTATTATAGAACACATGTTTCCTCTCGCACCCTCAATGTTTCAAAATTCCATTGGCCCAACGTTTCTATTGAGTATCGAGCATACGAGTCAACTAAAGCGTTGTAGTGAAACGCGAATTACACATGCTCCTACCGGCAGTTGGCCCTATGTTAGCCGCACTAATGGAGGAACACTGAATATTGAATATTAATTTAAAAAAGCATATCAATGGCTGGGATGCGAAGCGCTGTTCAAGAGCCGGGTGATTGACAAGAGGCTTTTCTTTTTGCGTGGCACCGGGTTCGATCTCTGGTAGTAGGGCTGTACATAGATTTCACGAACCCCATACAAATATCGGCCTCCTCCTCCTCCTTATTGTCAACTCCGTGTTCATGAATATGGCCGAATAGCAATTCAAAAGTTGCTAAATTCCTGTATTATCAATTGACGAAGCTTTATTTTTGTTACCTAAAGATTTTTGAAAAGCCACTAAATCGACTCTTTTTAGATTTAGGTTTATGTAGTTTATCATAGGAAGAGTATGATTATTTTGTTGCTGTTAGAAAATTCAAACTAAAAAATTCGAAAACTTTAAGATAAAAATATAATTTTTCACAGCTCACCGTACATTCGTCGAGGATTGCCCCCTTCGTTAAACCATCCAGGTTCCTATTAGTGCAGAAAGGAGTTGTTAAACTTAATACACAGGGTGGAAGATACAATACCGGAAAACTTTGGAAGGTGATTCCTTATATGAAATGAAATTAAGAAGTTGTAATAAATATGGGTCGGGAAACGTCTCCTTTCAGTGTTATGAACCGCCGAATATTCGAAAAATCACGTTTCAAAACGCCCTGGCTTAGAAACTATAGAGCCTATCCCCAGCAGTTTAAAGAATTACACAGGAACTAGTATGCGTTCTATTTAAATATCCATGTTTCACAATTCACCGGTACCAGCGAAACAAACGCACCATTAGTACTTAAAGAATATTCCTATACCTCAACTTCCTTTTTACAGTTCGTTTCGCCGATAACGAAGGATGGTGAAACATGGATATTTAGATAGAGCCCATACTACTTCCTGTGTAATTCCTTAAACCGTTTGAGATCGGTACTATAGTTTCTAAGCCAGGGCATTTCGAAACGTGATTTTTCGAATTTTCGACAGTTCGTAACTGAAAGGAGACGTTTTTCGACCCATGTTTGTTAGAACTTTTTTTCTTTCATTTCATATAAGGAATCACCTCCCAAAGTTTTACGGTGTTGTTACCTTCTATCCTGTATATATATTTAAGAGTAGAGAATTAGACATTATCAATTGATTGATTCTTTTGGAATATAATTTCGAAATTAACGTGGACGTGACTCACAAATTAACTTGGGATCTTATCCATATAAGCTTGTATCCAAGGCCGGCCCTAGGCAATTTGCCACTCCGTGTAATGCCATCATTTGCCGCCCTCTTTCTCCAGAACACACAATCTTAAAATCCACGATTTTAAGTATGCTACTTTATTATGAACAATGAAGGAGAGAGAAAAGCACTCGCACTCAGAAAGAAACACTACAAATACAATCTCGTTGTGTCTGTTTTTTTTCTTTAAATAATAATCTATTATGTTAAAGCAAACACACCTGCAGACGAAAGATGGTAATCCTTTTTTATAGAATTCAATATGGAGCTTCAGTCTCAATATATCAGTTTGCAATTCCAGTGCATCTAGCTCTTTTATCTTTATTTGTTGATTTTTCTTCTACATCTGTTAAAAAAGAAAACTTTTTCCACCTTCAATGATAAAAAAACTTGTTTATAACGAAGACAGGACTAGTTTTCATATCAAAACTGTGATAATTAACTAAATGAACAGGTGTTCGTTACTGTTCTTGAATTAAGTTCTTGTATTTGACAACAATCAATCAATTTATGCCGGGATTTGTTTGACCATTTGCTTTAGCGCTGCCCGTGTGACCTTAAACTAATGCGACCTAAACATGATTTATGAATCTAATATTCAAATAGAAGGTTGGTTTAGTAAATTTAAGTACCATCATTATAGAATCTATTTCCAACAAGAATTATTTATTTTAAATAATATAGTTATGATAGATTTTGCCGCTTCTTGAAACTCGCCATCTGCTGCAAATGCACGTGTTGCACATATCGTAGAGCCGGTCCTGCAGCGCTCGCAAATCCAATCTGGGTTGTTCATATCAGAAGGAGAAAATATTTAACTAATAATGTCAAAGACTATTATTAGAAATTGGCCAGAATCGCAAAACAGAAATTCCATGAGACATTTTTTACATGCAATGTATTTCCAAATAGAAAAGCAGAAATGTAATTATGTATTTAAAAAGCTATATGCTTCCAAATTGGCGTAAACCACATTTTTCTCATTACACAATGATTTTTGTGTTTATAGTTTTAGCTACACGCAACACGTTATTGAGTAACATTAGATCAGCATTTCCGAGAAAAGCGCTACATAACATCCTAGAGAAAAGATGAATTTTTCTGCGTATAGAAAGGAAACTTGTATCTAGAAGAAAATAGCTAATTTAATGAGTAACCTTTGTTTATTTTTTGTATTTTTGTTTCATTGGGAGTTTGCTTAAATGCAAAAGCAGAAATCTTCCCCTGATCTTTCATTTGTTTCTTTTTTCTTTAAATTTTTCATTTTCAAAAATGAAAGTAAAGTTGGAGATTTTGTAGTACCTAGTCCATACTCCGTATCATCTTCGGCGTAGGATTTGTCTCTGGCGCTAAAGAGTCGTGGTTCGATTTCCTGGCCATGTTGAATGAACCGTGTAGGAAGAAATCTACAGCAAGAAGAAAGATGATCATTCAAGTAATGTGAAAACTAATCTCTCTTCTTAGATTAGACAAGTAAATTTATTATATAACAACACACACACAAAAAAAATGTTTTGCAGATCAATATGCAAACTTTGCACATACAAACAAACTTAAATATACAGTATATCCAGAGGATAATTCGTGAAATTTTCAATTATTTTCTTTCATTCATTGGGAGAATTTCATTATTCTTGCCCGTTCTGTTTTTCTTATTTTTTGACGTTTCTGGTTATGCCCATTAGGTTAAAGGAGACACATGATTAATCGAAGTGAATGATTGTGAAATTATTTTTTGTGCTCTCCCACCAGGTACACAAAAAGTACATGCGCTACCCACTAATTCAACAGGGAGAGCTTGTTTTTTAAGGAGCAAAATTACATGTTTTCACAGTAATGGGTAAACAAAATTATTAAACAGAACTTATCTTCTGAATTTATATTCAATTTGTCTTTGGACAATGTTTTAAGAGCCGCGGTGGCTCAGTAATAGGATGTTCCTTTCTGGTGCATGGGGTCCCTTGTTCAATTCCAGCTTGTACCAAGAAGGCTTTGCAGCAGACAAACGCTGAGTGCATAAGTTTTATCGGAGTTCATGTATTCCTTACCACTTTCTTAATTGCACCATTTCATTTATTCTCATCATTCTGCTTTAGCCTACACGGTATAACCCTGGGACATAAAACTAAAAGATTTTATTTTTCCAACGAAATAAGTTTCCGGTTTTTATGAAAACCGGTTTTTCCCGTCCCTTATCTCAAATACATACATAGAATGACTTATGTGGCAAATTAACAGCAAATGAAGCTTATAAACCACACCTGCTCTCTCCGTCTTGAGATATTGTTTTCATATACCACATCCGTCGTCAACCGAACGATTGACTGTTCATATGCCACTCCCGTCTCTAAAGAGTCGCTGTATTAAAGCTTTTAATGACCGAACTCTGAATGAAGTGTATTTCAATATTTAACAGGGGAGATTAATTGGTGGACTATAGTTTAACGTTCCATTTCAGTACCAAGCTGTTATCGGACGGGATCTATGTTTCAAAATTAAATCCCAATAACTGCTAACATTTGTATCTGATTCCAGTACTTGCACTGGAAATCGAATCCGGGACCACGTGCACAGAGAGTACGTACGTTAGCAACCGACCAGGAAAGGGAGCGTTTCTACTGAATTATATACTATGAGATAATTTTGTAGTGTTTGTTGTGCAAACAATAACATTGAATTAACATTTAAGTTTACATTCACTTCTTATAAGCATGGGAAATGAGAGGTGAGAGAAGAAGTAAAGTGTAAAAATCGAAAAAAAAAAAAAAAAACGAAATTAGTATCTAATTTTAACAAAAGAGACACTGACCAAAGCTTAAAACCCACTTTATTTTATATTTTATAAAATAAAGTGGGTTTTAAGCTTTGGTCAGTGTCTCTTTTGTTAAAATAATCAATCCAAAGCCATGAATAGTCTTAGTATCTAATAAATAAATTTCACGATCGTTGAGATAAATAGTGTCATTGATCATATCGTTTAAGTTCAAATTCATCCCCCATTAGTATGGGGGCATAAAGATGGAAACATATACAAGTAAGAGAAAACGACCCCGATATTATTATTATCCAATCCATAGTTTTCGGGGTTGCTGAGCTGAATAGTGTCAATTGCCAATTAAGTCTAAATGGAACCCCTATTGTCATGCAAGATGAGGAGAGGTGGGGTGAGAAGAAGGGACATTACGAATTTTTATTGTATTGTCCCTTGAAAAAAATAGACATTTCAGCTAGTACAATATAATGAGCATAACTGTTAGGCTTCAAACTGAAGATTTCATTTTTAATACGAATTACTTTGGTAACATTCTATGACCTATATGTCTTGTGGCAACTCGTTCTTGTAATAGGTATCTTGTTTTCTCTTACTATCTACCGTTACCTAAAGTGGAATGTTAAAATTGTCTCTAAAATTAGAATATGCCGAAAGGAATAAAACTTTGCTTTGTTTCACTTTCGGTTTCTTATAAATATTGACGACACGAAAGTATGTGTGGGAATTAGATAAAGGAAGTATCTTTATTGCCTGTGTACTTCAGGAGTACTTCACTCGTCATTAGAATATTAGTACAAAAAAGGAAAGCTTATTGTACAACATTCATGGTTTGAAAAACTAGTAAAGAACTCTAAACACGGTAGTCATTGTAAGAACTGTTTAACTTACAGAAGCACCCAAGTTGAAAACTTCTGACTTATTTAATACTTAGTTAGGTTCCGAGGAGAGATGTAGAGGAAATAGGGAGATGGCACACACTTAAGAATGACACAGAATTGTGAAGCTCTTTCGTGATGTATGAAGTTCAAAATCTCGTCACACATTTTGAGGTCCTTCGTGTTTTTACGAAGAGTGAGAACATTTCTGTAATTCTATTAGGAGAAAAGTAATAATGAAAAAAACATTGTATTGGGCAGAATTTTACCGGATATCCGGATAATACTAGATATCCTCCAGAGAACATGTCTGGAAGGAATATTGTCAGTGACTGCTTGATGGTTTCAAGTTAACGTTGTATTGCAACACAAATCTATTGTTACAGCTAGAAGTTACTTAAAACTAAAGTAAAAATAAAACGAGATCTTTCAGTTTAACGTCCCACGTCTATGCCCTGAAAGATAATGGCATAATGATTATTATTGTGATGGATGATTAAGGCAAGAGAATACTGATGGAAGAATTGGTGGAATGATAATGTAGGAGGTCCACGGACACAATGTTGTTTACTATAAACTTATGTGGCCGGGGATCGAACCAGGGACCCAAATACCAGAGGTAAGCGCTCTAGCACTGAGCCACCGTGCACCTATTAAAACGAAAGTATGGAAATAAGAATACGTTCTTGGATTATGAAATAATAATAATAATAATAATAATAATAATAATAATAATAATAATAATAATAATAATAATAATAATAATAATAATAATAATAGAGATAATAAAATTTATTGAAATGAAATATAAAGAAACGTAAAATAAGTTTCTTAAATTAGACTATAATTTTGCGCGCTATAAAAGGCAAGAAAGAAAATACGTCTGCACGTAATAATAAGGTAAACACCACAATTTAATTAAGTTTATTTCATACAGAAGTCACTCATAAAATTTTCCGGTGAGTTCCAACCATTGTATGTTAAGTAAGACTAGTTGGATCAAGGTACGCTACGATTTCATAACTTTCCATATCTTTCAAATTCGTTAAATGTAATGCATAAATTTTGCAAAATTTGATAAGTCAGCATCATCAAGTTCATTATCATCACATAGTTCTTCGTCCATGTCCTCAGAATCAGCCGCAGTTCAAAAGATTTATATCTAGATAGAATCAAAGAAGAGATGGAGAGATTTATTTATTTTCCTGGGGAACATGTCTTCTTTTAACTTGGCTATCTACGAAAACGTTACATGGCGATAAGGGACAATAAAAACGAATTTTTCACAAAATGTCACTTAGATCCTTTTTGCCAGTCTTTATTTTCTTTTAATCCTTTTAAATTTGTATTTGTTAAAAAAGAAACTCGAAACCACTTCGTGGGGAAATACCGCGCGAAATTACCGCATAACTACTGGGAAATATTTCCCCGTCCTATCATTCGTTGAACTGAAGTTGATTTATGAAATATCTTTTAGATTTTACAAGAAACAAAAACATATGTGATCAGTCTTTGATAGGAAAGTTTTAATTCTATATCAGCATTATACCTGCTACCTAAGTTTCTTTAGCGAATGATCGCATTTTTTTTAAATCATGCTCCCACGCGACCAATAAGACGTGCACTAGCGTCATTTTTTTAATGGTTCTTATCACTCCCGCTTTAAGGATGAAGCATAGTTTCCAGTTCTGAAGTACGCTTGTGCGTGGCATTCTTTCATGTTCCTATCGAGATTAAAATGTCCGATATAAAGATATTAGGGATGGAAAAAAAACTGTTTTTATAAAAACCGGAAACTGGTTTCTAGAAAAACCGAAATCCGAATAACCAACATTTCGTTTTTTTCAAAACCAGTTCGGTTTTCTTCGAAAACCGGTTCGATTTTTCCACGAAAACCAGTTTCGGTTTTCTCCAAAACCAGTTAGGTTTTATCATCGAAACTGGTTTCAGTTTTCTCCAAAACCGGTTCGGTTTTCACCGAAACTGGTTTCTGTGAAAACTTTTGGAAAACACACAAAACTATTTCTGTGGAAACGAAATCTTTTTCCGGAGAACGAAGGACCATTCTGATCAGAAACAGAACCAGTTTTTGAAAAACTAAAACCGGTTTTGGATAAAACCGGAACCGGTTTTGAAGAAAATAAAAAAAACGGTTTTAGAGAAAACCGGAAACCGGTTTTGGTGAAAATTGAAATCAGTTTCGGTGAAAACCGGTTTAGGAGAAAACCGAGACCAGGTTTCGGTGAAAACCGGCTTTTTGAGAAATTTCTAAACCGGTTTCACTTTTTCTAAAACCTAGAAACCGGTTTTTGTGCCCATCACTAAAAGAAATCCACCTTTGGATGTTTTACTGTATTGATTGTTTCCTAAGAATTGTCTACTTTCAGTTGATCACATATCCCTCAATAGCTTTGATGTTACTCGTATATAACGCAAAATATCTTGAATATCACCATTCCTTTTCATCTGTAGTTATTAATTAGCTTACGTTAGGACTGATATGCTTCACGTGAACTTAAACTAGTAACTCATATAAGGGAATTAATGCACTATGTCAGTGTTTATCGTAAAAATGTATACACCGAATAGCTAAATGTTTGATTCCAATTGGATCCTCGTCTCTTTTAGTCTAACGGACAAAATCGTAGAATATAACAAGTAACAGTGTCATGTGTACACTACGCGAAGAAGTTTGGTTAGTTGACGTGGCAGTTTCTCAGTTAAGGTTAAAACCGGAAGTGGTAATAGATTTCTGTAACTTGGGTTTTAATAGAGATATTAGAGTGAAAGTAGAATATATTCCTGGGACGCTTAATTGATTACAGAAAATCATTTCTGGCTATCTATTACCATTTTTTATTCTATGATCAGCTTTAACACCGGTAGTGGTTGATTTCTGTCACTTCCGATTTGAATACATGGTTGTCATTCCTAAAACGCTAAATTGATCTCCCTCCCGAAAGAAAAAGAAAAACGCTTTCCGCTATCTTTTATCGTCTTTGCTGTATATACAGTATATATCAATATTGAAACCGTAAGTGTAGTGCATTTCTGTCATTTCCAGTCTTAGTATAGAGTTAAAGATGGAACTGAAATGTATTCTCAGGACTCTTAATCGATTGTAGGAAATCTTTTCTCGGAATCAATTGCTGTTTTTCCTCCATAGTAATCAAAGTTAGTCGTAAATTGTTGATTTCTACCACTTCCGCTTTCACTATCCCTTCCAGAAAACGAATTCGATTTCTAACTTCTGACTTGCCATATCCTAGTCAGAGGTGGATCTAGAAGCCCTTCCAAAAAACGAATTCGATTTCTAACTTCTGACTTACCATATCCTAGTCAGAGGTGGATCTAGAAGCCCTTCCAAAAAACGAATTCGATTTCTAACTTCTGACTTGCCATATCCTAGTCAGAGGTGGATCTAGAAGCCCTTCCAAAAAACGAATTCGATTTCTAACTTCTGACTTGCCATATCCTAGTCAGAGGTGGATCTAGAAGCCCTTCCAGAAAACGAATTCGATTTCTAACTTCTGACTTGCCATATCCTAGTCAGAGGTGGATCTAGAAGCCCTTCCAAAAAACGAATTCGATTTCTAACTTCTGACTTACCATATCCTAGTCAGAGGTGGATCTAGAAGCCCTTCCAAAAAACGAATTCGATTTCTAACTTCTGACTTGCCATATCCTAGTCAGAGGTGGATCTAGAAGCCCTTCCAAAAAACGAATTCGATTTCTAACTTCTGACTTGCCATATCCTAGTCAGAGGTGGATCTAGAAGCCCTTCCAGAAAACGAATTCGATTTCTAACTTCTGACTTGCCATATCCTAGTCAGAGGTGGATCTAGAAGCCCTTCCAAAAAACGAATTCGATTTCTAACTTCTGACTTGCCATATCCTAGTCAGAGGTGGATCTAGAAGCCCTTCCAAAAAACGAATTCGATTTCTAACTTCTGACTTACCATATTCTAGTCAGTGGCGGATCTAGAAGGTAAAAACTGGGGGGAGGGCAGCCAGAACCCAGACTATAGTAGGTATATCATGCACTGAGAAAAAAAAATGCACGTGGCATGCATAAAAAGGTAGGTTACATGCGTAATTCCCGTAGTTTTTGGACTTAACGTACGGACGTATAACTGAAAAGCATGTCTTATAATACTTTCCGTATAAGTGTTACATCTATTCGTACTTTCTGTATGAAACAATATAGGCCAGCGTTGCCCAACCTTTTTCAACTTGCGACACACTACAGGTGTAACTTGAACTCTCGCGGCACATTCATATATAGATATTATTATTATTATTATTATTATTTGTATATATGAAATACCGTGATATTTCTTTTCTGTGATTAGGCCTACTGATCTTCTGACAGAGAAGAAAGCTCGATGACTGGTTTTCTTTTGTGGTAAATCATTATGCTTATTGTTCATTCTAATTTAAAAATAGTAAACAATTGCAGTGAAATATAGGACTCGGGTTTTTTAAAAACCCACTTTCTCTTTCGAAAACTGTATCCAAGTTTTCACTAAAAATGAAGATCACTAAATAACGAACGAACAAACAAATCTCTTGTACTTTTAAAACACAAATGTAGCTAATTTTTACGCATGTTTGCTTTGTGAAAAGGATTGAATGATATTTTAAAAGTTCAAGTTACGAAATAAACTGCAACAACAATGAAGCAATAATGGTCATGACAATGATAACAAATACTTTTCTCAACATTAAAAATGTACAGAAAAGTAACAAAGTATGACACTTTTGTAGATTCATAGTAGAGGTTCATAGTAATGTGAAATACAAATTTACATTTTTCCTATGTCTTGCAATTTGATTCCTATAGAATTAACAATTTTGTTTCGATTTCCTCGCGGTACACCAGAGACCTATTCGCGGCACACCGGTTGGGAAACGCTGATATAGGCGGTCAGGATCTCACATACAAATGGGCGTATATAACATATAGGCCTAACTGACGAAAGTAACATAAGTATATGCATGTGATATACGGAAAACTGTTAGATGTCAGACATCCTACAACGGCATGATGTAACATCTAAGTGCAGTGCGTATGTAGCATATACTATACAGTATAACGTATGCTCCATACTGATTCTTGTAGTAAGCAAGATGATTCCGTATATTTGTACAATATACCGCTGTTCAGAGAACGGATTTTTTTTCAGTGTGAGTTTACTATAAACTTTCAAAAATATATAAATAATAGCTCAAATTATTTTTGTCATTAGAAAAAACTGGGGGACCCTAGGTCCTCCGGGCCCGGACTAGATCCGCCACTGATCTTGGAGAAAATTTCTGGTGATCCGTCAAGTAGTTCTTGAGACTTTCTTCTTTTTTTTTTCTTCCGGACGAACGAAAATACGGACAGACACTATAAAGTAGTTTGATAAACGAAACTTCTTTTAAAAAATAATATTTCATCAGTAGTTTGCTAGAAACTAGAACAGTAAAAGCCGGGTGTTTCTGTATCTTCTCTGTTTCCGTATAATAATTAATTGGTTATAGGTTTCATCTTTTCGTGAGTTTGTTAACCCTTTATAGCCTTTATACCCTCCTAGTTTGGTAATTAAAATTGGTTAAATCATATTAAGTTAACCCAGGTGTGCACCCAAAATTTTTTGTTGGGAGGGGTTCAAAGTTTCGCAGAGAGTGGGATACAATAACACTATGTCTATGAACGTGTTACGTTTCACCCGAAAAGACGGTAAGTAATTGTTAAGTGCTGCCACTTATGTTCTCAGAAAAAAAAAGAACTATTATAGGGTCTATATAAGAAAAGAAAAAGTATAGATGAAGTTTGATCAAACCTTTCTGTTATATTATTCATTTTTCTCTGCTAAATATGTACATAGTTTTATAGAGAAAGTGCACAAATACAGGGTGTTTCAAAACAACACCGACAACATTGGCAGGTGATTCCTGCCACCAAGATAAGACAAAAAGTATAGACCAACCTAGGTGAACAAAAGCTTCCTTTCGGAGTTAAAGGCTGCCGAAAACATAAATAATAATAATAATAATAATAATAATAATAATAATAATAATAATAATAATAATAATAATAATAATAATAATAATAATAATAATAATAAAGGTTCATAGTTACAAACCCATGGGACCTACCGTAGTCGGGTCAACTATTTGTGCGCTATCCAAAAATATACGTTTCAGAATCCTAAGGTACTCATACAACAATTTTTATAGAGGAAGTTTGGCTACGAGCGTGTAATTTGAAGTACTCATCAATTATCTCTATAAAAGTTGTTACAGAAGTACCGCAGGATTCTGAAACTTGGATATTTTGATAGGGCACATACTAGTTCCTAAGTGAAGTCTTTATCCGACTACAGTAGGTTCCATAGTTTTGGAGCTATGGACCTTTCAATTTCATTTTTTCATGTTTTCGGCAGCCTATAAGTCCGAAAGGAAGGATTTGTGCACCCAGGTTGGTCTATACTTTTCGTCTTATCTTGGTGTCAGGAATCACTTCCCAAACGTTGTCGGTGTTGTGTTTGAAACACCCTGTATATGTTGAAATACTAAGTTTTGAGAGAGGTCCGTACCCTATAGATCCCCACGTGGATGCGCAATTGACAACCCAACTCTGGTATTTGGCCAAATACATTATAGCTCCAAGACACGTTTCATTTACTTATTAGGTTAACGATCGATGATTGTTTCTAAAAATAAAATAATCTTATTGACATATTCATACTTTATGATCTATCGACTGCTACATATATAGGCCTAGCCATATATCATCTTAACATATTCCTTTTCTTTTTTTAAGACTCCCACTCACTCTCAATGCCTCTACGATTACAGTAGACAAGTCAGTGATTGATATTTGTGCATAATATTTCTTTTAATTTTGTGGCCCTCATTATATGTAATTTTTCTCTTAGTTTCAATCTGGTATACTGTGTGTGACAGGCCCGCAATCAGCCACAGAGGTTTGGGGAGGCCATGAATATGTGCACACACACACACACACACACATATATATATATATATATATATATATATATATATATATATATATATGCATGCGTTGAGATCTGGAGGGGACACGAAAAGTTTAGGGGGGCCAGGCCCCCCTCTAGTTACGGGCCTGGTGTGTGATCCCGTATTTTCAGTAGAAGATGTCCTCCTCTGATAGTGAAATTCCTGCTATACATACGGTAAGAAGTTCGTATTAGAGTTAAATAATTCATACAAATGGATAAAACATGTGTTCGATTGAAGTTCCTTCCTTTACGTGCAGATTTAATTAAAGGTCACAGAAAAGAATAAAAGAAAAGTTGAGGGTAGGGAGGAGTAATGCCAAGGGCAGAAAGAAAAGGAAAGGAACGAAAAAAGAAGAAAGAGAGTAAATAAAAGGACAATTAAATGCGAAAACGTTGAGCAAGTGTAAACCATCGTTTCTTTATGATATCGATTAGAGGCGAATTATTTCCTTGATAAAGAAAAGCCAAAGCTCTCACGGACTAATAAATAGTTCAAGGTTCCCGTCTTCGTGAAAGCAAAGCAAGCGACTTCCAGTTCTTTTTGAGGAGGTTTTCTAATGTTATTGCTCCTCTCTTATACACAGATACTACATACGCGAAGAAAAAAATCGGCCAATCAGCAAAACTGATTGTAAACAGATCTTTTCACTTTTCGAGTAAAATAAATGAAAAACGAAATGACATCTTTGAGTTTTACGTCCCACGATTATGCCGGCCAGGCTAAAGGAGACGGTGATTATGAGAAATGAATGAAATGTTGGAATGAAGAAAGTAAGAGGAAAGGGAGAACCCCGAGGAAACCCACGCACACGGTGTTTGTCCACCACAAAGTTCACTTAGCGGGGGGAGGGATCGAACCCGGGACCCCAAGCACCAGAGGTGAACGCTCTACCACTGAGCCACCGCGGCCCCTCGAGTAAAATAAGACCATACAGTAAGTATTATATAAATAGAACAATCGCATTTTCATTTTAATTTCTTTTACACGAAAACCAACTATTTTATACGTAATTCAATGTGATACTTATCTATACACTTTTTTCGAAATAAAGTCGTTTCAAAAAAGTTAAATTTTCAATTTCATTTAACTTTGTTTCTACTTGTTTGATATACTTCATGTGATGACCTTAGTATTCGACATGAAGGTACGTTGAATGTCGTTACACCGTTCGTCTCACTTGCAGTATTACTGTTGTAGAACCTCCCAAACTTTGGTTGCTTTTCTATCTCTGTGATGCTGGTGTCCTTAGTTTGCAACGCTGCACGATAACTATATCATGGTAAGTTTTCGTTTGATATGCAGATTTGAAATATGTAATAACCTGACGTAGTGCAATTTGAAAAAAAAAAAACTTTGTTTGGTTACCAGCACTGTTAACTTTGTGGTGTCACAGACTATGCCCAAGAATGTTCTTCTGCCAATATTTGCATTGTACAAAATTTCAGTTTTCTGTTCATTAGTTTAAAAATTACAAGTTCGTTTCAAGGTAAATGGTTCACCCTATATATGTGGGGAGACTTGCTAAATTTCATGTCTCTAACCTACAGATATTCCAAGATATGAATAATGTACTAGAATAATTGCCACTCCTATTCCTTCCCCCATTCCTGTTGAATTTAAAAAAAAAATCCTTCCATAGTGGCACCTACGTCACAAATTCTATGCACTACAAATTTCCCTTTTTTTGTTTGCGGTTTGACTTGTACATTCATTCGTCATTCAGGATGACTTCTTTTATATAGATATAAAAATATACTTTTGTACAAATATATATATATATATATATATATATATATATATATATATATATATATATATATATATATATATATATATATATATATAATCGTGCAGAAGTATACTTTTAACTCTATATAAAAGAAGTCATCCTGAATGACGAATGAATGTCCAAGTCAAACCGCATACTCAAAAAAAAAAAAAAAAAAAAAAAAAAAAAAAAGGTGAAATTTGTAGTGCATAGAATTTGTGACAGAGGTACCACTAAGGAAGGATTCTTTTTTTTTTTTTTTAATTCGAGAGGAATAGGAGTAGCAATTATTCTAGTACATTGTCCATATCTTGGAATATCTGTAGGTTAGAGACATGAAATTTAGCATGGACTTCTCATTTAAAATAATAAGACGCGTTCAGCGTTTTTATTAATATTTGTCATAGAAGGGAAGAAAATGGGCAAAAAGAATAAAGATGTGGAGATATTAGATTTATTATAATAAGATCCCTATATCTCGGAATCTCTTAAGGTCATAGGAACATGAAATTGGGTATTTGAACTTCTCATTAAAAATAATAAAACGTGTTTAAGCGTTTTTTTTTTAAATGTTTGACAGTAGAAGAGGAGAAAAGAAAAGATGTGAGGAGGAGAAAAGAGCAGAATTACAAAAATTAAAATAAGATGGCTACATGTAATTTATTAATGTTAGAAACATAAAATTTGGTGTTTTGGTCTTTTTATCTAAAGTAAGTAAACGCTTGTTTCAGTGTTTGTAGATATTTGACCTAGGATGGAAGAAAAAGAAATGAGGGTGCTGCCTTAAGATGCCCCTACAAGACATTAGAATTTTCTGCGAATCTTTGTTAAGAACGCCAGATATTGCCCACAGTAATAGGTAGGGGAACTTGCTACTCATACAATATACGTACACCTAACAGAAAAACAATATCCTGAAAAATCGACAGGTGAAAGCCCTGCTAATTGAGATTTAACGTCCGTTTTTCGTTCCAAGATTACATGAAACGGTATCTATACCTACTGTTTAAACATTTCGTATCCGAGCAACTATTTTGGCTTTATATACGAGCCAAGTATCGCCACCGCTAATCGAACTCAAGACCACATACACAAAGAAAATACGTGTTAACTATTCAGCCATGAAGGGACCAAAACTAGTCTTATAGTGAAACAAGACCAAAATCGCCGACCCTCAAGAGGAAGAGGAAGAGGACAAGGGGCCTGTTCTCTTCCAAAGATTGTTTAGGATCCGCAGGCTCCCCTTCCCCTCGCCCAAGTAATCCAGAAGTCTGTGTTAGAGATGAAAACTTGACCCATGACTCACTGACCCACCACCCACCGTGATCCACGACCCACCAAAATCCATCGCCATCAACTCTGCCCCATGATTCAAGCCCTCCTCTCCATTGACTAAAGAGATTTTTATGGTCAATCGCTCAAGCAACGGTGGATGTGACCTTTACGATATAAAATGATTGTCATGGGCCATATTACGATGAATTTTAATTTAATTATCATATATATTATTATCTCGTTGAATTAGAAATACTTTTCAGTGGAAAATAGGATGAAATTTGAAACTATCAGATTAAAGTAGGCCAACGTAGAGGAAGAAAAAAAAGCATTGTAAAATATAGAAAAATGGAGGCCTTGAAAGTAAAATGCAGAGAAATTCACCAGTGTTCAGAAGATGCTGTCTACAATACACTGAGCAGAGCGGGTCACAGTGGGCCACATTCTGTTGACTCACGATGCTGACTCACCCACAAATCTTGATCCACTTGACACACTTTACCCACGACCCTCTAACCCATTCCATCTCTGGTTTGTGCCGCTTACGAGACCAAGACTGATTTCTCTGAATCCGCAAATTACGAGTAGTGTTCTTGGTAGATAGTCCTTGAATGAACAAAAATCAACTTCGGAGAGCTCTTCTGTGATATATTGTGTGTATTGTAACAGAACTTCGTTAGTTTGCTTCGATACCAATTTTCCAAGTATTTCGTATGAAAATACCATCACAATATTTTAGAAACAATCGGATTTCCTATATATATATATTATATAATATAAGTGAAACCATAGTGCCTGTGAGGTAGCCAACCCATATCGCTTTCCCTGTTGTTCAGGTTACATACCTTTCAAATATTTAAATTATTTTGCATTAATCTTAATCTTTCCGTGTTAAGAACTGGCATGTCAGCTGACCCGAAAATTGATGGCCAATGCCCAAGGCATTGTTGGAAAGTTGTATATTTCACGCATTTCTTTATTATTCAAAGGTTTTGCATAAAATATTATTCTTTTCTTGCGATCAACACGTATTTCAGCTAGTGATTTCTAAATTGTTAAAACTTTTATTGTAAACTCTTATCCCAGGGCCGGATTTAATGTTTTGCCGCTCCTAGACCGAATTTGTTGCCACTTGCCCCGACGAAGCAAAATTTTTAACACAATAGAAAATAAATAAATGAACTTATGTTATCCATACTTTCCTTATAATATTTTTGTATACCGTAAATTTTAATGAATTTTGGTATGATGATAAGGTATTGTGAGGAGCACGTGCTCAGGGGCGCTGTGTGGAGGCACCACACACTCGCATAACTGTGTTACGCGCCCGCCTCTACAAACTGTCTACTGTAAAATTCAACTCCCATCAACCATCACTGATTGGAGCCAATAGACTCATTAAAGGAATTGTGGCCAAGTGTGGCGTAGTCTCTAACGCTTTCGCCTTTGATGCAAGCAGTCCCGGGTTCGATTCCCAGTGAATATTCGGTCGAAAAAGTGCAACAGCTTTTTTAAGCCAGCCCTCTTGAGTGAAGTTTTCCCTGGGTTTTCCTCATTCACACCGGACAAATGCTGGGATGGTATCTAATATAATGGTCCCAGACCGCTCCTTTCCTTCCCTTTCATCGGATAATGTGCTCGCCGAGGGACGCCATCCCTCATAAACGTGACGGGCTAAATGGCCTGAGATGCCGACAACCCAGAAATCTAATTCGTAATTCGCTAAGGGAGTTATTAATTAGAGGGCGTTTACTCAGACTTTAATAGTTATTATTATTATTATTATTATTATTATTATTATTATTATTATTATTATTATTATTATTATTATTATTATTATTGATCAACTTTTGCACATTTTCGCGCCATGCTTACTAAGATTTTGCCCAACGTGGGCTCCTAAGAACATTGCGCCTCTAGACCCGGATCTGGTCAGTGGTAAATTCGGTCCTGCTCTTATCTACTTCTAAGTTATTGACAGAACAATTAGAATAAATAAATTTTACTGTTTATTTGTTCAATTTTGTTCTGCAATTGATTTTCCCTTAAAAAAAAATCAATGGAAAGAACACTATCTATCGATTTAGATTAAATTTGGCATTTTGGTAGACCTTCACCTACTATATAAGCTTGTGTAATAGTGTATTATGATGTGCAAACTTTGTTCCTGAGTTATACGTAGTATAAAAATTAAATGAAGGAAGGATTTTTTTAACGACTATTCCTTAGTTTTACTAGTTACCAAGTTTATCAAGAGATTAGTTATTCAATTTTAAAATTTTAGTTAATCCTTGCATTTGAAGAGCAAAATGTTGTCATGAAATTATTCGATCTTCATGTGATTAGTGATCACAGTATGAGACTGAAACTGTTATAGAGAAACTTAAGTGCGCAGTTAACATGGTAGACTCATACTACCACTATTAAAATTTTTATTGAGTTAACGGTATGAAAACTAACAAATGACAATTAAAAACAAAGATGAACAGATGACAATCAGCTGTGAAGTATCTCTTGTCGCTGGGCATTGATAATTGTCGAGTAATGAAGTGTCAGACCTCTTCAAAATCTTCAACATCAAGTAGCTTTATTTCAGATAACTGAAGCTTGCATCTAATGTTCTTACCCATTGTTTTGCACTTTTAATGGCTTGTGACAAGTAGGAATCAATATCTTGGTTTAGATAATTTCACGAACCTAGAAACTAGTAATGTCAAGTTACTTCATTGTATATTGTTTTCAGACGACACGGTAAGTCATATCGGATTATCTGGTGCTAAGTGTTGCATTCTTGCACCATACTCAAGGTTATTACGGTGTTCCGTTGATTACATGCTATTCATTCATCCATCAATTAACGAGACACTTTTCAAATTGTATTCTTGGAGGAAAACACTCCTTACAAACTATCCCGAGAAGGGTCTGAGTGATGAATGTCAATTTCTTCCGCTAAAATCTAGCCTGCATTGAATCAAAGAATAAATAAAATTGCATGTGGATAATTAAGATGGCTGTACGTCCTACTTTATGCGGGACAGTCCCATATTTCAGATTGATGTCCCGCCATTGTAGCAGTATTTGGCAGGACGCATTAATGAATGAATTAAATGAAATGACATTTCTTGTTTAACGCTCCACGTTATGCACCGAAGTTAAGGAAGACGGTAATGATAATGAACGAAATAGTGGATAGAAGAAGTTAAGAGGAAACAGGAGAACTCCGAGTAAACCCACGCTTGTCCACTACAAAGCCTAATTTTCATGCGCAAACAAACCCCAAAATAACACACGCACTGAAATATACATTCGATAAGAAAATACAATGTCAGTTCTTTTACAAAAACATTTTAATGATCTCTGTTGCAATGAACTATTAACATTTTCCTTAGGTTTTCTTCTGTCAACGTTATGCGTTTATCAGTAAGAAACGTTTTGTAGGTCAAAAAGTTTCTTTTTACATCAGCAAAAGTTCCTGGTGCATGTTAAAAACACCAAATGTCTTCCTATGTTACGTTCTCTTTCAATTTCATGTTTTCAGCATTAAGTACATTCGCATTGGCACAGATTGTTTTATACTCAGGATTTTTTGCCTAATACTTTGCAAAGTTTATCTGACGCTATTTTCACAAGACCGTGAGTTGTTTCACTGGACAAAGTCTGCGATAATTCGCCCAACAAGTAGAGTGAATGCTGCAAAGCATTCTTACGGGATTCTAACTGTCTGATAATTTCAGGTATTCTCGAGAAGTGTTGTGTATATACTTAATTTTGTTCTTAATGTCACTTGTAGAGAAACATTTTTAAGACACATAAATATCGAATGCATTATCGGGATTTAATGAGTCTACAACTCTCTTCACTTCATTTAGGTTATCTGCATAATACGGCACAGCTTCTAGCCACGAGCTCCACTGGTTGAGAAGGTACTGGAAAATTTTTCGCAACTTCGCGAAAGATACGTAAGCGCGATGGAGCTTTCACAAATAATTTATATAAATTTAATACTAGCGCGTCTACTGCTAGATATTAGCATCTGATTTTTTCTGCTACAGAATGAAGACCATGTGCAAGACAAGTCAGGTTGACTAATTTTTAGGATAGGATAGAACACGGTCTTCTATTATTATATACATTTTATTCTACATCTGCGTTTACAAAGTGAGCTAGTTCACTTTAAATATAACCTCTTTCCTGTGATATACTCTGAAATATGCTAGTATGCAGCAATAAAATTAGGAAATATGCGGTATCCTGCAAAGTTTACGAAATATGCATGCACATCGAATTTCAATCAAAATATGCACTTATATGCACCAACACATGCGTTTCAAACGAATCCTTGCAAGTCCGTCGGAAAGAAGAAGACATTTTCCATAAATTTCTGCATACTACTATAAATATGCATTTTGCATATAAATCCGGGCTGTAGTAATAAGTAATGAATATTTTATGAGAAAATGTAGGTTTTACTATACTGAGATCAAGTTAGACAGATGACCAATTTAGGTGGTCAAGTTGAAAAATTTTACTGTATTTTCTTGTTAGTACAATAGCTTCTTTCATTAATGGACCTTACTCTTTTTGCACTCTTTTTGCAAAGAAATAGTTATTATACAATACTTTAACTTCATAACAATTCAAAGTAATGTTGAATAATTATAGCAAAGAAACAAGTTCAATCATTATTAGCTTTGGTGGGTGTGGTGGTAGTGATCTGCTTGAGTTATATTCTTTTCTTTCCCTTGTACTTTACCAAAGATACGATTATTTTCTCTGCATTCGTTTTCCGCGAAGATATTGCTTTTACTTTTAAAGCCGTTCTCTTATACCTGTGTGCACTTGCAAGAAATAAAATATTGATAATCTTGTTAATCTGTTCAATTTCACTAAAATAACCTGCTAAAGAATAAATTCGTATGAATACAAGCGTAAGGACGAGACGACATCCGACTTTATTTAAATCACTGGACAAGAGTACAGGAACTCACTGACAGTTTTAATTCCCTTCTTCCTTTGATATCAATTCCCGAGTTTGACGAGACACTGTTTGTCTTACTCTTCACCATGGTAACAAATCTCTTTATTCAAACAATGTGGTAGTCACTTCACTTTGCACACTATATAAGTTATCTCTTATAACACATGTTTTACGTAGCAAGGTGCGCATGGTTTAGCAAAAAATGAAAACACATTTATTATCTGTTCATTTTTGCATAAATTTCCTGTAGGAATAAAAATTTTACACCTTACTTGCAAATTGCATATGTTTGTTTCCAACAAACGAGAGAATGCATTTATGGTGACGGACCCGGAAGACCTGGAGGCAGTCAGACCCATGAGCCGGTGACCAGGACAGATTCATGACGCGGAGTGACCCATAACCCAGACAGACTCGGAGACCACGAAATATCGTTATATATATATATATATATATATATATATATATATATATATATATATATATATATATATATATATATATATATATATATATATATATATATATATATAACGACTCCTCGGTCCCGGGTTCGATTTCCGATGGGGACACTCGATCGAAAAAAATGTAAAAGCTTTTTTATGCCAAGCATCCAGAATGAGGTTTTTCTTCCTTTTCCTTATTCACACCATGTAAATGCGGGACGGTATCTGACGTATAGGTCTCAGGCCGCCTTCTTCCTTCACCAACCTTTTTCTTCCCTTTCCCCGAATAATGTGATCGCCGAGGGACGTCATCCTTCATACCTGACGGACTAACATGGTCGTAGATACCGAAAGCCCAGAAATCTACAGGGTGTCCGAGAAGTCCTTCCCTGATTACAGAAATTGATAACTCAGGCTAGAAATAAGATAGAAATATGAAACTGGTGTTGAATTGTTTACAAACTATAAAAGTTTTGGTCACATCAGTACACTTCCACATGAGCACCCTTGGTAGCACGTAGCACATCTAGGCGATATTCAATTTCCATCCACACATTAGCCAACATCACTGGAGGGATCGATGCAACGACTGTGGTTATTCGTTGCTGCAGGGTTTCAAGATCTGGTACACGTGTTCGGTAGACCTAACACAGACAAAAACTTTTATAGTTTGTAAACAATTCAACACCAGTTTCATATTTCTATCTTATTTCTAGCCTGAGTTATCAATTTCTGTAATCAGGAAAGGACTTCTCGGACACCCTGTAATTCCTAATGACACTCTTCTCTCTCTCCCTCTCGTTATCTTCTTACTAAATGTATGGGAAATTGTCTTTGTTGCCTGCCTCCTTATATATCAAAGCATTACACTGAAATATAACTACAAGGTTTAACATATCAATGCGTCAGAATTACAGAAAAGATAAACTACATATTTTTCCCTATTAGGATTCGTAAAATTTCAATCGATCAAATCTGTAAAATTTGTCGTTTGGAACATAAAAGATGCCTCTGGGCCACAAACATGTTTTGTCAAGTATTTTTGTATAGTCTATGGTTCTAAATCCGCGGCACTATTTTTCGGTATGAGACGACAAATAACCATGAAATTATATCTGAAATAATCAAGACATGTGATACCTTGATTAAGAAATGTCACACCGAGAATCAAACAAACCAATGGTTGGGCTCTAGTAGTGACATCATTAATCGACTATGAAATTACGGATTAATGCTGCAGAGATGGTGTTTTGACTGCTTCCGGGTCGCCGGTTTTGTGTTCGGGAACAGCATGAAAAGAATCATTTTCCCACATGGAATCTCAAACTGTGTGAATTTGTAGCGGACATAATCATGTCGGTGGGTTTTCTCGGGGTTCTCTCGTGTCTTCCCACATTCTCATTCCACCAATTATTTCATAATCATTCATCTTAATTAATTATCTCTCTTTTTTAGCTTACAGAACATAATTGGCGAACCACAAATTTAAAAAGTAGTTTCAGACAGTATTAAAATTTGTAAAATGAAACTATCAATCTATATATATAAAAGAGAACGCACAAAATCCTTTGTCCGCTCATCACGCTAATACGGCTGAACCGATTTCTTTCATTTTTGGGGGGTTGTTAGGATTTGGACCCTAGATGGTTTTTATCATATCACTTTAATTTTCAATTACCAGTGTCTTGAGATAATTGACCATTCAGGTGTCCATACGTACAAATCCTTTGTTATTAGTTCATCATAGGTATAAAAATAAACGTATTTATATGCAACCCGCATGACCCTGTGACTCGGCGGGTTAACATAACTGACAGGCGTTATAATGGTTTTTATCATATCACTTGAAAGCGAAAAAGTAAAAATTATCTAAGTAACAAAGTTTATTGCGTTCCGGGGTGACCGCAGCGAAGCGGGGTGAACGCTGCTAGTTTATACATAACAAGCATACCAGTAATTACGGTATGATGTACAAGTATTTATTTTAAAGATAATTTTGAACTTAAAAAAATGACATTGATTTTAGCTTAGGCTCCCATCAGTTACAACTCGAAAGAAAGTAATCTTATCGTCAATGAAGTCGTCATTATTAATATTTCAGTGGCAACTTGTAAATCTAAAACAATGAATCTTAATCCTACGTTAAGCTAGAGGTCCATGTCTCGTGTATGGCTCCGCTATTGAAGAAGACATTAAACTCCAATCCAACCAGCCAATTAATACAGGTACCTGGAACAGTGGCGTAGACGGAAATTCGTTAAGGAAAAATAAATAAATATATATATATATATATATATATATATATATATATATATATATATATATATATATATATATATATATATATATATATATATATATATAACATTATATATAATGCATGGAAAAATACATTCAGTAAACATTTCCTCGGAATCGCTTAGTTTCAAAGTTACATGCTGCCGAAAGTGCGGGAAAATGAGCTTTGGAAATTAATATCTGCAAAACTTCTAGACATTGAATTAAGGCGGCTTCGTGTTATTGTCTTGGGTCTTAGACTTGTAATCTGTTCTATCCAAAAATTCATCATTCAGATGCTTCTAGTGGCGGCGCAAGGAATCCGATTCCTGGATATCCTCCTAGGAAAGCTGGGTCTGGTTCATAATGTATGGAAGGACTTCCCAACCAGTAACAGAAATTTATTAATAAAACATCGATATCTTGAATAGAATCAAAATAGCGAAGCAATTTTGCTAGGTCGTGCGTGGTTGTATAACTACAGCAGGAATATCCAGTGGATAAAATGAAATTAAATATAATCTTCAGTTAAATTACCCACGTTCATGTTCTATAGTCTAAACAAAATCTAGCTAATAATATTTAATGATTTTGGAAAAATCGGTGAGTAGGGATGTGAGAGGAGATTAGTCTTCCACAAACACATAATAGATGCTCACCAGGAACTCACTCGACCTGCGATCGAAACATGAGGTTCTGCTGTTGATGTGAACGCTCTACCACTGAGCTACAATGAACCTCTTCCTCTTTACTCCACCATAGCGAAGAAAAGATTGTTGATAAACGCATGGGAGGTAATGCGAGGTGAAAGCATCTAAACTGGTTATGTAAGAAGATAAAATGGGTTCTGTTAAGGTGTCAGACACTGAAAAGAATGGGTAAATGAACTTTCATGAAAACTATATGCATAAATTATTACTATTAATTCTTAATTACATTTTTTTAATTGAATTTTGTTTGCCTCCACCACAAAAATTGTCTAAAATCTACTAATAAGTAACCGAACCGAAGAGATGGTGTAACCCTCTCCCCTAAGCCTTTCAACAATTAAAATAATTGAATTTTAATGTCAATGTACATTTTAATGTAAATTCAACCTAATTAATTAAATACTTCGTCTCTAAACCTTAAAAAAACTATACAAAACAATTATTTTTAAATGCTATTGTATTCAATTTTTAGATTTACCATATTTTCATTTAAAAAATGCTCATGCGGATTTACTTACTCCTTTCATTTTGTTCAGCTCAATGGAATCAATCAATTGTCATATATTTCATCTTTGGACTTTTTAAAAATCGTAAAACGCTAATAATATTGTAGAAATACAGTAGAGTCCCGAAAACTCGGCCTAATGTGGATCGAAAGGTGGCCGAGTTTGTGGAAATGCCGGATTATCGGGAACGGGGTTAAAAAAAAAGAATAAATACAAGTGTTTCCTCAGAAAATACAGTACAGAAAATCCGCATGAGCATTGTCTGTATTCGCTGCTTGAGAATACAACAAAGAATAAACTGCCCAGTTACAAAGGAAAAGTACGCACTTGACGAAGCCATAGAGCCTTTACTATACTTGAAAATTAATGAATACACACCGTACAGTAATTTACCTGATAAGGCAGACCTCAGATCTCAGGGTGAGGCCGAGTTATTCGAACTCCCGGGTTATCGAGTGCCGAGTTTTAGGGATTCTACTGTACTATACCCCGCATCGCCCGCATTGACGTATGGTATCAGCCAATAAACTCGCGCTGTGCTGTTATTAAACATTCACGGAGGAATATAATCATTCATAATTGATTTTGTTGGTATTTGTGGACAATCATGAATGATTACATTCCTCCCTGAAGGTTTAGTAACAGCGCACTGCAAGCTTATTGGCTGACGCCAATTCGGGTGACGTGGACTATAGGAAATATTTATATTAATATCAGTGGTAGGGAGCTGTTTTTGAAAACCTCCAATAAATGGTTTCGATTTTTTATATTAAAAAAACAGTTTGGTAAGAAAAGAAATAGAAGAAAAAAAAGGAAGAAAACGACCTGGTTTTGAACAATACCGAAATGTCTGTTTTCGGCTCTGGTTTATATATGAATATTTGAGATCGACTGTGCTTAGTTTTAAGAGTTTTTGTTGTTGTTGTTGTTGTTTGTTTGTTTGTTATTAGGAAGAGGTCAACTTACCTTTTTTGGAAACTCTGCCCAGCGACGCAACAAGGCTAGTTGCCGCCCGGGGCAAGAACTCATCTTAGCGCCCCCCCCCCACTTGATCAACCAAACCAAAACACTCCACAACTACACTTGATATTGGCATAACAGTAATTCTCCTATTACATTTTTAATTTAAGTGGTATAGCTTTGTTTTCAAAATTGCAGTATACAATTTAATTTTTAATAGAAGATAAAATACCAAACCAATTAGTATTTGATTGTAAATAATCTGAGAGTAACATGCTTGACATATCCTTATAGTCTTATCATATTATTTGCAAATCACAATGTTCTTGTAATCATATCGGGATGTGCATATATGTAGAGTGAATCAACACTCTGTTCATTTAGAATAGAATATCCAATAATTAAGATAAGCGGTCAAGTTGTTGTCTCGAGTATTATACTCGGACACTTTTTTTCCTCAAATTTTTTAATCAATGCAAATTAAATGAAAACACAAAAAGCTGGAACTAAAATTTAACTTTGCGGACTCTTTTGGTCGCAAAGATTTTTTACAATGTCCTCAAAAAGATAGGTTACAAGCTAAACTTATGCTTTATGGATATGATCATAAAGTTGGTGAGTCGTTGTCCTGTTTTTGAGGTAATTTTATGTTTAGTTTGTTAAAAGTCCTTTCTTTGCCCTATAGTGAAAATAAATATTTGTCCAGTTTTGCGTCCCCCCAATCCGGCGCCCGGGGCACAAGTCCCGTTTGTTTCCCCTAGTTACGTCACTGATTCTGCCTCCTGAATTTAATTCCTGATGCAAACCAAAATTACTTTTCCACAGCAAGAGGCTATTAAATATATATATATATTTTGGAAGAAATCAGCAAAACAACAACATACATGATATTTATTTCCCTCATAAGCCAATGAGCTTAAAATCGAGTTTGGAATCGACCTTAAAACAAAGTTATGCATTAGATAAACGTCCTTACTTAGTTTCTTACTCATACACAAACAAATGGACAATTAGCATGCTGAATAAAGATCATATACACACAATAAATGCATTGATGAAAGTATTATATTCATTACATTGTATGTATTCATTACATTGTGTTTTCAGCTTTTCTTCTTTAGTTTCTTTACCTCAGTTATTTTATGTCTACTGAGCAAATAAATAACAAAATATGACTTATCGTAGGTCAGTTATTACCAAAGATAAATATCTCAAATGAAGGTCGAAGAATTACCTTGTGTTCAATCGATTAAAAAACGGAATATAATAACCTTGGTGTACATTCACTCGTCAATTAACCTTCTGTTAAAGTACAATAACTTGCACACTTTTGTCATAAGCAGTTCAACCTATTCTATTGCTGCTACGGCACGTAGTGACATTTTAATCAGCCTTAAAATGATATAAGATGCAATAATTTAGAATAACGTTGTTGATACAACTGTGAAGCAATTTTGAACTGAATACAACAATGGAAGATAGAAAGGATTTTTTTAAAAAATGAAGTTGGCTGGGGCCTGTATCTAAACATACAGTACCATCTTAACATTTGCGTAACAATTTTTGAGAAAAGGAAAAACCTTTATCAGGATATCTGGTCGTGGGATTCAAACCAGAGACTTTGATTGTTAAATGAGAACGTAAAATTCTTTACCAAGTCTCGCTCGTTGCGTATGAAAGTTCTTTCGGGTCATTCGAGCAGACAGTTCTACCAAATATACAGAGTAAAATTTGTGTAAAATACAATGTAAAAAAGTTTTCGTGAAGAATTGAGAGTGCGAATATAAGTAATTACTGTTAGTGCACAACATATTGAAATGAATTTTGAGTGATAGTAAAAGTATTGTATATGTAAGTGTGCTCTCCCACTATCCTCGTTTATGCGTATACTACCCGTCGCTAATGCGCCTGCTCTCTACGTACGCACCCTGTCTCTACCGCTCGGCGGTGGGCATAAAACCCGCAGGGCATAAAACACGTACCCTGCTGCGCTCCTGCCCTTACTCGGTTGTATAGCATTCGTGCTTTTTAGTGGCCACCTAGCATATAGGCTATGGGTACGTGTTTTATGCATTGTAGTTTTTATGCCATACGTGCACACTGTATTTATACTAACCCCTCCTGAAGTCAATCTGCAAGTGGTAATGGAACTCCTCATTTAGTGAATGCTGCTAAAAGAAATACAAAGCTTTGACCTAACCTGAAAATGTAAGAAATGTCAAAATTTAGTAGAACCGTCTGTTCAAGTAATATCGTTCTTTCTTTACTCTTTTTAAAAACCACGAACCTCAATACATTTTTACTAGCAAATAATAATACTTTACGCAGAAATTGTGTAGCAGCTAAAAAGTGTTTCAGTTGGTTCGTTAATGTGCATTTCACTTACGTATAATTTCAGTGAGACTTTTCTTGATTTAAAGTAAAATCATCCCTTTCACTCAAGACAACACCGAAACGCAAACAAAATCTCCTTTTGAAACGACAGAGCGCATAATAGAGCACAGATAAACTCCTTACATTTTACAAGTTTCATGCACTTTATGCATTATATGTTTGGAAAATTTTTGCTTGAACTAAACCAGCCGTTGACACAACTGATTTCCTAGGGTTCACCTCAACTTGATTCAGCTACTTTTTTTTTTTTTTTTCAAGAACGTATCTTATATGGCTCGTATAAGATACCGTATCAATATTTTATTTACAAATTTCCTAGAGGAAAAGAATATTGAATTTTAAGATAACACTTAATAATTTAACAACTCTCCTTACCATGCCCCAAATATAAACTATATATTTTCTGCGAGACTGTTCGACGGACAGTATTACAACTATTTTTGATAAGTATATAGAACTTCATATTGTAATGTACCTCGTGATTATGTTTATAAACATCACACATGCTCCTGTTTGGAAACAACAACCACATGTATTTTACGATGAAGTACTACACCTCACATTGGATTACTACAGAAGCTTACGACGCGTACGTAAAAAGTGCCTAAATCCGCCCTCAACTTATAGTCATAATTTGTTTTTTTTTTGAACATACGAAAAAACACCCTCCTAAATTTTTTTATATGTTAAAGAGGAACACCAGAGCTACTTATTTTGAAAATTTGTGGTAAGTGTTAGGTGGGCCTTTTTCAGAAATAGTTGCCAAATTTTGACCTTATTTTTTCTTCTTTCTTTCTCTTTGATGGTGCTTAACCCCATTTGGGAAGTTCAATACTACAACGTTTAAATGCTACAAATTCTAAGATTGTTTTAGTGAAAACGATTTTTAAATAACTTCAATATCTCCAGAGATCTAGCGGTTTCAGTACTTTAAGTCGAAGGCTGACTTAGGTGGTTTTTTGCACATAACCCCCAAATTTCGAATGGCTCCTACAACAGTTCCCTTTGAGGTAGAGTTGTAACATTTTACAGGTGTGTTACGTTTGAGTACCACAACATATGTACAAGTTTTGAATAACATTTAAAACATATGAGCCACATTTTAGTTTCAAATTTGGTGATTTCATATGGAATGACCCGCACGTAAATGTAGAAAGTGGCAAGAAAACAGAGTTGAGTTGAGTTTAACGTCCCGTTCAGCAGCGAGGCTATATGAGACGTGGACCTACTGATTAACGTGGAATCCGAACCACATAAGCTCCCGCCGGAAATCGAACCCGGGTCTCTCACGCCAAAGGCGCGTATGCTAACCGCTTAGCCACGGAAGAGGTCGCAAGAAAACAGAGTACAGAAGTTCTAAGAGCTACAACTTTCCATCAGCTGGTGTTCTCGAGGCGGGACGAACTGAGAATGATATAATGATGGCAGAGAACAAGTTTCTTTCGTCGTCCGCTAGATAGCAGCACTAGTCTGGTCCCTAGGCGACGTATCCCGTTTTGTCAGACTATCCCATTTTATCCAACTCTCCCTTATAAGACTTAATGGTGCAGACAATTAAAACAATATCTACTTTGAAGTCAGTTGAAATATAGACTGAAGTAACTGGTGTATTATCGAATGCCTTATTTCTTCAATTAAAATCTTAAAAATAAATCTATTTTCAAAAGATATTTTAGTATTTCAATGGAAAGGAATTAAAGATTCGCTGGATGCGATGAATTTTTGATAATTTTTTACTCAATGTAATAAACTAACTAGCTCAATGGCCTATGGAAGGTTGAATGCCGCGATCACTAAAGCTCTCAATTGACTTTTGTCCTTAACCTTACTTTGTATTCCTATTTCTGCGAAATCCATCTTAATATTGTCCTCCCATCTGCATTTAGGTGTTCCTAATGGACGTTTTCCGATTGAATTTCCAGTCATAACTTTGAAAGCACTCCTACTTTCTTCCATTCTTGCCACATGACCTGCCACCTGAACCAAGTAAACTTGATGATCTAACAATTAAATTGTATAAATTATGTGAGTGTAACGTTATGAAGTTTCCGCCATTCCCCATTCCCGTTCCTCTTGGGTCCGAATATTCGTCTGAGGATTTTATTCTCAAATACTTTGCATTCTTCCTTCGAAGTAAGCGACCATGTTTCGCAATCATACAGCACATGAGGCATGATTATTGTTTTATATATTTAAAGTTTTAAATTCTTTGAAAGAATTCGTGACGACAAAAGATTTTGAACTGAATAAATAACACGAATTATCTGCCTTCAGTCCACATTTAATTTCTTCGTGGATATGGTTTCGATCTGTTAATATTGACCTTAGATATTTGAAAGTAACCACTTTACTGAAAGTATTACTTGATAGTTTGACGCATCCATAATTTGTAGTATTACGATCCCGGCGAACTTCCATGAATTTATTTTTTCTGCATTTATTCCTAAACTTATGTCCCTATAAGCATTTAATAAGGTCTTTTCTAAACATTAAGAAATACATATCATTCTTTACATGAACTTTGTATTTTTGCTTAACTCAACAGTTTGTAAAGAAAAATATATGATTTGATATTCGCAATAAACTTAATTCCATAATTAATAAAATTACCGATAAATTATTGATAGGTATTTGAATTTACAATATTTTTCCTGGTTTAGAAATCTACTCAACTGGTTATCTGAAGTAAAGATTAGCATATATATATAATTAATAGTGCTGCAGATAACTTGATAATCCAACAAATTCACTTATCTTATTTATTTGTATTTTATATCCTGGGTATTTTATATGTCGAGTTCACACAAATAATAATTTACGAGCAATAATTCTTATTTGAGATAATATTGTAGATACGCTTGCTTAAAACTGACGGAAAGTAACCTAATTTTCAGAATTTTAAAATCTTATTAACTTTGTCCAAAAATATAAATATTATTTACGAGTATTATTTTTACTCTTGCACAGGCTAAAATGAACGTTGCCTGATGTATTTTTAGTTTTGTCATAATGCGTTATTTTTATTTCTTTGATTTTACATCTCATAGCTTTGCGCTATGTTAATGGAGAGTGAGGTCTCTGTCCGTCATAGCTATATATGGTTAGTACCAAGGGCGCCCATCAGGGGGTAAGGTGGAGCGCTCGCCTCCCTAGAGGAAATTGTACTTCAGAATATCGAAAATCTAATAGAATTTTTACATTAGTTACAGCAAAGTTTGAAACTATTTTTGAAACGTCGCTTATACTTGCCCCCCTTGGAAACTACAACATGGACGCCCTTGGTTAGTACGGGTATACACACCTTTCGCGTGGAAGAACAGATTTCGATATCTGGTGGCGGTTCGTGTGATTCGAATTCTACATTAAGCTGTAGGACCACATCTCATATAGCCTCGATGCTATATGCCACTAAACTTCAAACCAATAAATTTTAAACTGAAACAAACCAAATATTAAAATAAAACGTTAAATTTCAAATCAACCTACCTTTCGAGAATCGCGTGAAAATTACTAACATCAGCGGCGAAGTGTTGCTACTTATTGATTGAACCATGTTTCCTAGTTCGTAAAGAGAGTTGTAAAATTCTCACAAGTGCTGGCCTTGTCCTCATTTTCTTGAAAATAATCCCAAGTGTTAGAAAATCTGATAATATTAAATTTTCGACTTCAGGTATTACTTCCTTTTGGAAGTTTTCTTATACGTCAAAGGTATTCAAGTTATTGAAAATACAATTACTGGGAACTACTTTTGTAAGTATAAAAAAAAAAATCAGCTTTGTTTATAATATATTTGTACAGTAACGAAAACAAGTAGCTGTATAACTCACGTAAACTTACGAAGCGACCAACAAATAATTTCGTTTTAGATCTTTTCATTCTTATAATCCTATGATAGAAGGTGTGTTTAAAAAATATCGAACCTTATTTTCTCGCATAAACAAATGAAGTACAGGCGCCACCCGTTGTTGGGGATGTGTAAGGGACATTCCTGGGCATGTGTGAGCTTTACTATATTGCAGAAAGCTTCAGTTGCAAGCAAGTATCTTTTGAGTATGGACGTTTAGTGAGCACTGATCAGATTTGCAAATTATGCAAAATGACTGAACGATTTGAGCAGCGCCCGTGCATCAAGTTCTACCAAGAGCTTGGCGATACTCAAGTGGAAACGATTCATATGATCCAACAGGGATTCGGGAACGATGCCATGGCCATTTCACGAATCCAGAGCTGGTGCAACAGTATCAAAGATGGCCGCACATCGGTGAAAAGTGTATCACATCCAGGTACCACCTTTATAAGTCAAACTGACATTGTTATAGAGCAAGTGAGAACTTTGGTAATGCAGAATTGTCGTATCACAGTCTGAGAGTTTGCGATCGACGTAGGGTAATTTTGACCTAGGATTTAGGTTTGAAGAGAATGTCTGCTAAATTTGTACCGAAGTTATTAATGATGGAGTGGAAACAACTCCGATTGGAAATCGCACGAAACATGCTGGATGTCTCACGAGACGATTCCAGATTCTTTAACACCGTGATCACTAGTGATGATAAGAGGTTCGTTTATGGATACAACCCAGAATCAATCCTCACAGTAGAGAGCACAGGAGATCCGCAGCAATGAAAGTGATGGTGACCAATTTCTTCTACTCCCATGTGGCAGTGTATCACGAATACGGACCACAGTGCACAGCTACAACCAGAAGATTATTCGTTTCCTTCGTGATGCTGTTCAATGCAAACGACTGAACCAATGGACAGCGAAAACTTGGCACGATAATGCCTCTTTCTTACATCGCATCTGAGTTAGACTTCCTTTACAAAACACAGCACGCCTGTGACTTGTCATGTTCTCTATTTCCTCAAAATGGCGCAAAGTCACCTTTGACTCTTTCCACATTTGGTGTTCGATTCCCGGCGGGAGTTCATGTGGTTTGGATTCCATGTTAATCAGTAGGCCCACGTCTCATATAGCCTCGCTGCTGAACGGGACGTTAAACTTAAAATCAACTCAAGTCTTTCCAAAGTTGAAAATGCCACTGAAAAGAACCATATTTGGTTCGAGAATACATTCTGAGGAATACGACGGTCCAACTCAATTCCAAAAGATGTGTCCCAGAAATCTCTCCAACAATGGCAGGTTTTCTGGAATAAGTGTGCATTCTCAATGGAATTACTTTTGAAAGAGCCAATATATGTTATTTGAATAAATATATTTTTGCTGATCAAAGGTTCGATACTTTTTTGAACAAACCACAAATGTAGGTATTGTGAAGTTGAATTTACCCGTTCATTTGTCTGCTTTTCCCACCTAATATTTACTGAGAATGTATCTGTAAATACTCAGTCTATGCTCTTTTATTTCTTGTTAACTACTTTCCGCAGATCTTACTTTATTCTAGTGGCTTAAAACTTTTTGAATAATTACAAGAATATTTATTATTCGAGTGATTCTTCCGCTGTATTCGAATAATGATTTTCTTTCAAGCTTAACAACACTACACTTTATATAATATTCTCCCATCTTGTTTGATATCAAATCGAAGTAGTTTTCCCAATCTTCCCAACTATATCTTCGTGCACTTCAGCGATTGCTTTTTAAATCACGATTTTGTAGTATTTTAATTACTCCTAAATTAGTCACTTGAATCATCTTTATTCCAGTTTAACGTCCCACGATTATGTCCTTTAGGCTAAAGGAGATAATGATTAAGGCAAGTGAATGATGATGCAAGAATTGGTGGAATGGGAATGTGGGAGTACCCCGAGAAAACGCACGGACACGATGTTGCCCACCATAAACTTACTTGACTGGGGATCGAAACAGTAATACCACGCACCAGAGGTAAGCGCTCTACCACTGAGCAACCATACCCCCTCCCCACTTGAATCATGAAGAAATAACTTGTGAGATAACCTATTTCTTATTTGCTCATTGACAACTTTGTTATTCGGTCACTACTGTGTGTAACTACTGCGTTTAAATTTACTGATCTACACAGTACTCTTGCTAATAGTAAATTATATAAACTAGCAAAATTGTCAGTGCTGGTGGAATAGTCCTTTAATCGAGCTCTCTTGGAAGAGAGAGTGTGCAATCTTAAATATTCAGGGAGTTTCGCAAAAAATCACCGTAAATTTTTAGAGCTCTTTTACCAGAATAGGTATTTCAGGTGAAATTTCAGTATTTTAGGGTAATTACCCAGCATTTGACAAATGCTATTTTAGGATGTTTGAAATTAATTATTTCTAAAAAACTGAATCCATATTGTTATAAGAAAAAATCTTTAAAAAAATATTGTTTATTATTTATTCTGGGTTAATCGTAAAACAATTTGATGACTTATTAAATACTTTTAGTGTAACGTCTCGTTGATGTCCTAAGACGGTTCTTACAAGTTAGATAAAACAAATGGAGCCAGTTTCCGCTACTGCAGCTTCTGCGTATGTCGTCCTATAGTGCGTCCAGTAAGAGAACGTCTCTGACAGCTCGCAGTGACATTGCCACTACTCGCGTGTCAAGGTTTTTTTCGGTGCAACTGTAGTGGCAATTTAATTAATGGTATAAGACAGAGTGATCGTGGTTGGTAACACTGGTATCAAAGTAGGGGCTGCAATGTCCCACCGCATGAGGTAAGAAATGTCAGAGACCATCTCTTGTTGGCCGTGCTATAAATCGTGTATAACAAAATAATAATAATAATAATAAATCTTTTTCACGCCATTTATTCAGTTGGAATATGTCTGTATTTATACATAGAAATTACTGTAAGTTTTCCTTTGGAAAAGTAGCGTCCTCAATTATCAGATATTTCACCGGAAAAATTCCAGTATTTTTTATGTGGTGGGGAACGACCTGTACTGTGAGGTTTGATTTTGCATGATGGCTTGCATACCCGCCAATTGCCCCGGACATGGCTCAGAGCCCACGTTAATAATAAGTCCCATCCTTCATAACCTTTGTGTTGTATAAAAACGCAAAATAAGGAAACTGAAACTCAAACAACTAACAATATAAATCGTGATCATGAAATCACGCAAGATTTAAATCTTTACTCTAATAAAGTAAGAATTTTGCCGCAGAACATCATTTTGAGTTATCGTTAAGTCCATTTTTATATTTTTCTTTCAACTGCTAAACTCTGTTACATAATCCTGTAAATAAGAGCAGTTAGTATACACAATATTTGCAAATCGTGAAAATGTGGTTTATAGACATTTTTGTGGGCAGGTAATTTGTAACCTAAATTCACTAACCTTGTGAGTGATTTCTGTTTGCAAATTACGTAAATTGTTTTGCATATCCTTGTGAAGGGTTATTTTTTTCCTGTACTGAGATCATTTACTAAACAAAATGACAAATCTAGATTCTTTCAAACATTGTTGTTTACAACCTTCAACAAGTCATTGTGAACGCAGGGCTTTAAAGATAAGTTTACTTTTTGTATCAACATAAGTGAAAGGGTAAGATTAATAATCCGTGGAAGTGTGGTTTTGAAGCAGTGAGTAGGTTGAAGAAACAATACCTAAAGATAGACTACGTATTCATGGGTTGTTATCTTCAATTATGTTGCTTACAATACCCGTGATATTAAAGCAAGTGCAGATAGAGATTCTAACAATGCCTCTTTAAATTTATTTTCCACAAAAATACATATTAAAAATATTTTTTTAAAAAAATCTACAGGGTATTCTCTTATATACACAGAAAATACACGAAACAATAACAGAAAAGCATGTGAAAGCCGAAAAACGAAACAATAACAGGAAATGCAGGAAACAATAATGTCAAAGTACATATGATGATCTCTACAATATGTATTTTTGATATAAATCACAGTAATATTGGAAAGAAAGAAATATGTTTCCGATATGACATACCTAGGGGGCCATGTACGGGAGTATACTGCGTATACTTATGTATAGTTTTAGATCAAAAGATCCAATATATTTCAATCAAAATTTTTCTTGTAGGCCTTATATCTGGAGAACTACATATAATATCTATAGTGAAGCCAAACTCAGTATGATGTGCTTATTCCGCACAAAATACGAAAACTCGATTTAGGGGCGGTCTCCTTTAGCCTAGCCGGCATAACCGTGGGAGGTAAAACTAAAAAATTTCGTTTCATTTCGATTTAGGGACCGTTCAAAATTTTATGGGCCCTGATCCAAAAACTAATTATTGGCCAAGATCGCAATGTTTTATCCATTTTTGATCATTCCTAAAATTCTTGTTATAGTTCAGTGGTTCACAACCTAAGGGCTGCACAGTTCCATAGGATATGTCTAGAAATTTTAGGATTTAAAAATCATGAAACATTTGTTAATTATAATTAATTAAAATCAATTTTGAGACAGAATAAACTAGTCAACGTTTCCTGCGGCAGCAACAGTTCTCAGTATTGCATACCTTTATTTTTCAGATGGGAAGCGGCATGGCCTTGAGTTGGCTTTACGCGGCGTCCAATTGGCTTTGAGCGGTGTTGACAATTCGCGACAAGCAGTTCTGCACGCTGACTTCTCGCGCTACTGCGAATCTTGACAATAGCAGAGGCGCTTATTAGAAATATTGTATTAGCACATTAACTGCTCACTTTACGAAGTAGAGAAAAGAATTACGAACACATACGTGAAAACTACATCTTTTTATGACAACTGGTTGTCATGATACACGCTTTGAAAGGTTTCCATATAAAACAATTAGTAAAACGAGCGTTGAGTCCCGTCTAATTTCCAATGGATTTTTCTTCGATTTGGAAATGGAACTCAACTTTTATTAAAGGATAATCAGGGGTGTAACCAACAGGTTGTTCTAGGGGAACATTACTTTCAGGGGGATGAAAGCTTTTCACGCATTAAAATCAGAACAACTGACCTCTTTCAGGATATGAAAGCATTTTAACTCACCATGTATACTATACACATATTATGTTTTCTCGATGCTACCTTAACAAAAGACGGATCTTGACAGTACTGAAGTTGAAAAGCGGATTGTAAGAGATAAATCAACAAGCTATTCATAAGAAAACAAATGCTGTTTCTAGCAGTCTGTTTATCCGACTTTGTGTTTATGTAGGTTAAAATACTAAAGGGAAAAAACTCGAAAAAAATATCAACTCAGATATTATTATGCAATAATATAGTAGTGAAAGATCCTGGGGGGACTGAGGGAGCCAGGGCCCTCATTTTATTTGTAAATGTGCAATATTAGGCATAATTTGAATGCAATTTGTCACAAAATCATCATATATGCTTTCTGCATCTGAATGCACCCCCCCCCAATTTACAGAGAAATCAGCGTCCTTGTAATTAGGTACAGAAACTGTATTGATGATGTTTTCCTTTTTCTTTTTTTAAAAATCGTATTTTATTATAAACGTTCCTAATTTGCATTAACTATTAAATAAGTTTACTAAAAATATACTAGATGAACCTCATTTCGGGGCTGGAAATAGTTTGGAAAGTCAAGGCCCTCTTTTCCCCCGTTTCTACACCCTTGAGAATAGTAAGCGATCGAATTAAATAACAAGCCTCTGCAATTTGATTCATTTATATATATTCGATTCCCGGCGGGAGCTCATGTGGAAGAACAGAAGGTATGGGACATTCGTAATATTGTTTTGAAATTGCCTTCATGCAAGATTCTTCCTTATTCAACAGAAGAAACGCAGTATGATTTTTTTTCTTCGTTTCAATACCTTACGTATGTGTGGCCAATTACGTAATCCTTCTTTACTCCTCTAGCAGGGATGCAAAAGCACCAGGCGTCTGAGTGGTGTCATAAATTATTGTAACCCAAAACAAACTCGACCATATCGCGTTGCTTACGAATCAGATGGATTGTTGTTGTGAGACCTACATCAAGTATAAGAGTATGTTATTATAGGAACAGACATGGAAGCAAAGGAGCTTATTGTGTGTGTAGGAACGTAACTTCTCTTCTAGCATAAACAGAATTCATCAGTGTCTAGATTGCTTTTTTTCGTGGTAGTTCATTTGTTCTCCAAAATTATAGTTGACAGTGTCTTTAAGGAAACCGAGTACAACTGCGGAATTTTCTTCAAAAAAAAAAAAAAAAAAAAAAAAAAAAAAAAGTGCTACGAAGTGAAGCTCGAAGAATTATTTTTTTGTGTTTATAATTTTTGGAACTCATAATAAAAAATTTACAAGAGTCAGATTCAGACAATGGCGAAATATTAATTGACATAGACGATAGTGAAAGTAGTGTTGAAGACGAACGTTTAGCAGTTCCACTGGAATAAGTTAATAGGTAGGTTATTCAGTTGCTATATATACTTCTAGGATACACAGCCAAAATCTTTGAGTTTGCTGGAATAGTATATTTACATTGTGAATAATGTTGCCAATGTATGTGTAATAATCTCAACTAGAGGAAGAGCGAGAAGGGAAAGGGGAGTCCGAAATCCGGCAACACCGCGCGGAATATCCCACAGCATTGGCTACTGCCCGTGATGCTTTACATCTGAAAAACACAATAGTCTTACATTGCCATAAGTCACTGTTCTTAATAATAATAATAATAATAATAATAATAATAATAATAATAATAATAATATTTATAATAATAATAATAATAAAAAGTCGAACAAGTGTCTTACCTATACAGGGTGGGCACAACCACTTTAATACCAAACCTACTATTCTGCTCAAACTTTCGCATTAGTTACATACACTCAAAAAGTTTTGCCGTGCTCGTGGGTTTTCTCGGAGTTCTCCCGTTTCCTCCCACTTTCTTCATTCCACCATTTCATTCATTTCTCATTATCACCGTCTCCTTTAGCGTAGCCGGCATAATCGTGGGACGTAAAACTTAGATTTCATTTCATTTCAAAAAGTTTTGTTGTGGTAAGTGAATTAGAAGCACGAGATGTGTGCGTTATCTGTTAACGCTGGAATAATCGAGACGATAATCCAGCTCCAGTGAAACCTTGTGAAACGGCACCGATATATTGGAGCTTATAGCGTTCCTGACGATAAATCAGGGTTCTGAGTAATGTAGGTATACAGACTAGGTTTAGCAGATCTTCAAGAACGCATTAGCGCGCAGTTTTAAATTCCATTACATCGGTTACGCTTCATTAGATTTGGCTAGGTCTGGATTATCGTCTCAATGGTTTCCACGTAATAGATGGCGCGCACATCGCGTATTTGTAATTTCAGTGAACACAACAGGAAACTTTTTGAGTTTATGTAACTACTGTCAAAGTTTAAGTACAGTATTGCTTTTGGTATTAAAGTTATGCCTTTTCAAATCAAAGAATGCTTTTGTGCTCATGCTGTATTTTTTAAAACGCTGTAGCTTATACGCACCAAAAATTCTAGCGTTACGTCATAGACCCTTCGGAAGTAAATGGTCAACGCTCGGGCTTTTTGTACGCTTGGTACAGGATTCAAGTCCCAGTGATAATTCGAATGAAAAGCTGGGTAGTGATTCAGATCCGTTTTAAAACAGTAGACTCTGCGCTGAAAAGAGATGTTCAACTCCAATTAATCAACCAAGAATTATTCTTGAAACCATTGTATCTTCGTTATATTCAAGTTTTAATGTCACAGCAAAACGTCCAGTCAATGGATCGAGTTCTATACAAGCAGACGAGGACAATAGAATACTTCTTTTATGGAATGATTGTAAATTTTACACCTAACTCAAAAGTGTGAAAATAGCAGCAGCATTTCAAATTTTGCTTGCGGATGGGGGGTAAGGATTCTCCACACACTGCAAAGTCAGTATTTGAACATAAATTGGACATATTTTTACGACTTTTCTTTTATCATTGTTCATCATGCTAAAAATAATCAATGTCCTGAAGTGTTCTATTAGTGAAAAAATATGTCTAAAATGCATCCTAACAATGTTTAGAAGCTGCCCTAAGAGTGTTTAAAATGTACCTGAATTTCTGATATGTTCAATGAATAAAAGTTTCTAGGCAGTGTTAGGACACATTACACATTATCACTTACAATTTAAAGTTTTGTGTTTTGCTTGTCCAGTCTTCGTCCAGAAATAACGACCGGAAGTTCTTTATAAAAAGTGCCCCTTTAGAATAATTCACATGCGTAGTTTTCGAGAAAATTAAAAAAAAACTCATTTTTATGGCTGTAAAAAGTAGATCGTTTGTTGTCAATTATAATTTTATTCTGCTGGGATGAGTTATTTATTTATTTAATATATTTGTATTCCATGTAAAATAAATGGTAACAAATATACTACTAATTGACACAATAATCCTAACAGAGAAATACATAGAAAAATATTCCTTGTAATGAACGGACACAGAACTTTCGCGATTTAATTGACATTTTAATCGGGATCTACTTTGACGTCGGTTTCGAACCGCAACCGAGGCTTGAATTCCATATAATTGGTTGATGCATGTACAGACCAATCATGCAAGATCAATTCTCACGCCGTCCCTCAGCACACTATTCCGCCTTCAACAGATGTAGATTACACAAAATCATGCCGCCAGCCATAGCTTATTGAATTCAAGAAAACAAGTACTGTGCAGCGGACTCCAAGGGATGCATTCGATGTATTTTGTTACGCAGAATCCGAATTTTGAAACTGTAGGACGATTGGTAGTGTCATATTTTTATGGGAGAAAATTTTTAGCGATTTTGGGTAGGGGCAGGCCCTTATTTAGGTAAGTGCTATTCTGTTCTCGAGCACAGGGCGACAGAATTTAGGGGGTGGCAAAATTTTGGAATTCTTTTCAAAATTCACAATAAAGTAATATTTAAAACTAGCAACTCGCAGAGTCCCGCGCAAGAACGAGAAAAATGTTAATGTGTTTAATTCGCTCTAATTACAGTAGTTACTAATTAGCTAGCATATCTGATTATTTTTAAAAAGTCATCCTTCCCACCCCCACCCTAAGGAATGAGGATGAACTTGAACGTCATGTAAACCCGATAGTTATCTTCCTTCTTTTCTACGTGAAATCGCTCTTCTCTTACCTATAACAATCACTATTAATAACACTAATATAAAGTTAACTCAGCGACCTCGAAAACTATCAACTGAACACTAATATCCGTCGTTTTCGATTATTTTATAAAATCTCGCCCCCTCCCTGGGGAGTGGAGTATGGCCTTGAAGTTGAATTGGATTAAAACTTCACTATTCATCTCAGCGACCCCAAAAACTATGAATTCAACTCTAATATTGGTCGTTTTCAGGGAGGCGGCAAATTTTGTGCGGGGGCTTAAAATCATCTAGAGCACAAGGGCGCACAATATATTAATACGGGCCTGGATAGGAAGATGCACTTTTTCGTCCATAAAACAAAATTGATACGGTCAATCGTCCTTGGGTTTTGAAATTTTGTTTCTATGCAATAAAATACATCGAACGTCTGGGTCCGCTGCACAGAATTTTTTTCTTTTTGTATGGCTATGTTACGTGTATTCTCCCTATCCAAAATCCTTCAAGATTTTCGCCCATAAAAAAAAAAAAAAAAACGGACATGATCAATCGTTCTGGGGTTTCGAAATTTGGATTCTATGTAACATAATACATCAATTCCATATTCTGGGGCCCGCTGCACAGAACTTTGATTTGTGTCTGGCTGCGTTATTCATTCATAAAGGCGTTTCCCGGCGGGAGCTCATGTGGTTCGGATTCCACGTTAATCAGTAGGTCCACGTCTCATATAGCTTCGCTGCTGAACGGGACGTTAAACTCAATCAATCAATCAATCATTCATAAAGGCATAATAAGAGGAAGAAAATATCTTCTTTTGTGTTAAATTTTTAGTTTGATATGAATGTTACTGATTTTGTTGTTGACTTTGTCAGGGCTACTTATTAGTTCGAATAAACGATGAAGGCCACGGTGGCTCAGTACTAAAGGACTCACTTCTCATATGAAGAGCACCAAGTTCGATCCCAGGACATGCGAGGTTATGGTGGACAACGTAGTGTTTATGTGTTTTCCCGGTGTTTTCCTGTTTCCTTCTACATTCTTGTTTTACCAATTATTTGACAATAAGTCACTTTCATTAATTAGCTGTCTCCTTTAGTAACCGCGCGATGTGAAAATAGAAATTTCATTTCGAATAAACTTTTTTTTTTTTTTTTTTTTGCCTTTTCAACGAAATTGTTAGTTTACGTATCTCTTATGAGTAGTTTACCCGTAACACGATAAAGGAAAAAAAAAAGTAGTTTAAACTGTCTGCCAAATAACTGGTATAAAGGTTTACTGTAACACGTCTGGCCCCTTCATCCAGCTGGTCGTTTTAACTGAAACTGAATCTAGTCTGCACGCAGTTAAATAATAAAGCAATTACATGGATCCTATCCTTATTGAAGTTACGGTTACGGGCTCTATAATTCATCTTGACAGCCAAGCGTAGGCCAACTCATTTAATATACCCATAAAATTCTAATTAAATTCAATTGTTATACACTGTGTGACTAGATTCATCCGGGAGGAGCTCGCATGTTAAAACGTGTTATTGGCTGCTATCCTCACAGTGATTGCATAATAATTAAAACAACTTGTCTATTTAATTTCAGATATAAATAGGTTATTTTATACCAATTTGTAACACTGGAGAAGGATAAAGATAGCTATATGAAAGTTTTCGTAGGATAGAAAACTGACAACTTAATTAGTGAACTAGTGTTTGATTAATGAGGAGTTTATTGCTGGCAATCAGATTGCCATGTTCTATAAATCGTTACATCTTGGCAAACAACAATAATATTCAGAGGTTCAGAAATGATGCCAAGGTTATGAAAATTTCCAGTTTCTCTAACACATAACAGAGGAATAGGATCTAGCCTTGTAAAATTGAATCCATTAAAAAAAGTTTATATATATATATATATAATATTAGTTTCATTTTATGGTGATGAGTGTTCAAACCGAACATAGTTCAATTCTATCATTTCCACTTTTAATAGAGATACAGGGAATGCAGATGACACCTATGTGTGTATCTATATACGAGGGTAAGTCAACTGAAAACCATAAAAGTAGAAATAAAAATCCGCATATGGCGCCAGTGAGCTGTAAGTTGGCATGCCTGTTTATGATAGTATGCCGGATGTGTCCTAGGTGGCAGCAGCCGGCAGATGCACAAACACCGGCGCAACAACAGTTCCAAAATAGCAGCTCCACTAGCCACATGCACCAGCGAGGAGCAGCGTTCTGTGATTCGGTTTTTGCGAAGTGAAGGTGTGAAACCGATTGACATTTTTAGGCGAATGAAGGTCCAGTATGGAGATGCGTGTTTGTCACAGCCACAAATCTATGAATGGCGCCGGAAATTTGCAAATGGTGTTACGTCTGTGGCCGATGCTTCACGCCCCTGCCAGGCTCGGCGCGTAGTGAGTAGTGACTCCAGAGACCATTGCAGCCGTTGAAGCCATCGTTTTGGAAAACTGCCATGTGACAATAGACGTGTGGCAATGGGCGGCAGGAAGTTCCACTCCGATGAAGAGGTACGCAACACGGTGCACGAGTGGTTGCGCCGTCGCCCAAAAGACTTTTTTTCTGCAGGTATTCAGGCTCTTCCGAAGCGCTGGCGGACTTGCATTGAACGAGGAGGGGACTATGTTGAAAAGTGATTTACTTCTGTACCCTGTGTGACCAATAAATATTTAAAAAAATAATTATGGTTTTCATTTGACTCCCCCTCGTATATCTACACAAGGTGTTACAAAAATGTGTCACAATAGACTATTTTGAGAACTGATTCCTCACATCAAAATAAGAAAGAAGGATCTGTGCTCAAAAGTGGATAGTTTCAGAGATATTGGGTGCCAAAAATGTGAAATAAGTGAATTTAAAAGTTCATAGCTTCACTACTATGGCATCTATCGTAGTTGGATTAAGACATCAGTGAGGAACTGGTATGTGAACTATCCAAATATCCATGTTTAAAAATGCTCCAGTACTTCTACACCAATTTTTAAGAGGTAGGTGGAGAGTGATCAAGTACTCCCAAACAACCTTTCTAAAAATGATTGTGCAAGTGCTGGAGATTCTGAAACATAGATATTTGGATAGTTCACATACTAGTTCCTCAGTGATGTCTTGAACCGACTACGATCGGTCCTATAGCATTGGGATTATGGACATTTAAAGTTCATTTTTTCACGTTTTCGTCACCCTATAACTACGAAATTATACACTTCCGATCACAGGTCCATATGAACTTTTTTTCTTATTTTGATGAGAATAATAGCTATATTCCCAAAATATTGTGACAATTTTTTGTAAAGCACTATATATGTATAGAGGGTGTTTCAAAACAACACCGACAACGAGGTTGGAGGTGGTTCCAGACACCAAGATAAAACAAAAAGTATAGACCAACCTGGGTGCACAAGTGCTTCCTTTCGGAGTTATAGGCTGCCGAAAACAGAAAGTTTAAAGGAACTTTAAAGGTCCATAGCTCCAAAACTATCGAACCTACCGTAATCGGGCCAAGAGTTCACTTAGGAACTGGTATGTGTACAATCCAAATATCTATGTTTCAGAATCTTGTGGTACTTCCGCAGCAATTTTTATAGAGGTAGTTGGTGAGTACTTCAAATTATATGATCGTAGCAAAACTCTCTCTATAAAAATGGTTGCGGAAGCACCGCAGAATTTTGAAACATGAATTTTTGGATAGAACACATTAGTTCCTAAGTGAAGTCTTGACCCGACTACGGTGGGTCCTATAGTTTTGGAGCTATGGACCTTTAAAGTTCATTTTTTCATGTTTTCGGTAACTTGTAACTCCGAAAGTAAGCATTTGTGCACCCAGGTTGGTCTATACTTTTTGTCTTATCTATATACCTATGTATATCTTATCTATCTATCTTTCGTCCTATAAATTATACAATTTTCACACTTGTTGATGAGCTCATTCGTTCGTGAAAAGCTTTCTGGCCAAAATGCTACACAAGAACTTCTATAATTAATTAAAAACCTCGCCACTGATCCTCTCTTAGATAACACCGAGCGCTTTTGTTGTATATAGTCCCTGGTTCGTTTCCCGTAGGGTGACACTTAAATTTCAACACATTACGATGGTTTAATAAACGCATTACACCATAAGCTGTAGGTTTTCGTCTCATATAGCCTCGGTGATGAAGAGGAACGACAAACTCCGAGTAATAATAATAATAATAATAATAATAATAATAATCTACAAATTCCTTAACTGTATTTTTTCTGTATCAGTGTTCGGTTGAGAGGCGGCTACTTATATAATCAATTACCCTATTGGCAATAAGACAATAAATTTAAGTAGACAATGGCAGGAAGTATGTCTTTCTTATCGACTACTGGTAGCCTGTAAGCTCTTACAAGATGAATTGACCTATATAATTATAGGAATATTGGCGTGCATAGAAAGGTGTATATATACTATTTTCTCTCTCTCTCTCTCTCTCTTTTATTGAATTTCGCATAAGCTATGATGAAGTAACAAGGAACATACCACTAGTTTGTTTGATTGTGCTGTGTGTTCTGTCATTGTCTCTTACTATTAGGCAGTGACCTTGCAAATGATGTAAGTCAAGGTCGCGTACAATTTGACGTCAAAATATGTGGATGTGGAGCCTCAGGAGCAACACATTTCGCCTTTAAATAACTCTGTTGCCACATCAAGTATTCAACAATTTCTCTTTTCCTTTTTTTCGTCTAGCAGTATCATAAACTCAGCTACTTGTTGTTTCCAGCGTTATTTCCTTTTAGAATCGGCTGAAACGGAAATCTCACAAATCTTAACAGGAAATGTCATAGTGTAAAGCACATTTCATTTCAAAAGTTGTGTATTTCTCGAGTTGTAGTAAATTTTAAATCTATTAACTCGAGGTACCGGATGTAATTTACTCATCACTCATATCCGACTCGCAAGGTCGTTTAGTTGAATCCCTTATAATTCATATGCTTCGAAAAAGGACAATACCAGAAGCAAACTAATGGAGGTTGGGGAAAAAAATATCCTCTGACCAATTGTAGATATTCGTCCTTGATCTTGAAGAGAGGAGGGGGACGTAAGAGCAAAGCTGTTAAAATAAGGCAAAAAGGATGCTGTTTCTTTATTTTGTACGTACCCATCGGTGAACCTAACAAGTTTTCTAAAGGGGTATGAGTTTTTCAAGGGGAGATTGGGCTTTCAAACCAGTTTTGTTTCAGCATTGTGAAAGGCCTTGTTAAGATGAAGTCATTAGACCACGTAGTTATTAGCACCCACCGACCTTCTGGGAGGATTTGAGTTATATAAGCAGCAGACATTTAATGATTATATACAAATAATTACTTTAATTAATTTGAGGGTAAAACTATAGTTTGCAGCGAACATTATGTTAAAATATTGTGCTGTCATTGGATTTACATATCTATACAAAATGTCTTTCTGAGTCGGTAAGTATTGTTAAGTAGTTGTAAATATGTGGATGGGGAGAAAGAAGAAGAATGAAAAACAAAAAATATATTGCGCAATAAAACACCCTTTGTCTAGGGAAATCAATTAATACAATACTATATAATGACAAATACGCTAATCTTTTTTTAAAAAAATTACACTTTATTTTCAAAGAAAAAGTATTTTTAGAATTAATTTAACGGCTAATAAAAGGCCAAAAGTGGCAAAAGAGTTTCATAAAATAAGCTACATTTAAGGCTATAAGCATTTCGTAGATTTGTATGGCTGAATGCCTCTGCAAATAGACTAGATTTAACCAAAAATAGGCTAAATTGGCATCACTAAAACGCATTGTTTTCCTCAGCGAGTATTTTAAATCAAATTTAAATTGTGTTTTGTGATTGAATAACTGTTTAGAACGATTGTTCGTGTCATGTGATATTTTCTAAATTAAAAAATGAGGAATGTTCAAAGAAACGTATAGTTTCCCACTGCTTCTTCACAGATAAGAATGTTTCTTGACAGCTTTATGTAACACAAATTTATATGTTTAGATATGTACAGTATGTTTATGTCTAATTCATTCTCTAATCTTGATGATTGCGTTGTGAAATACTGTCGAGGTCAAAGGTCAATGGAAATTCTCAGTTGATATTACGAAGAGGAACGGAAATTAAGGTTAAGACTCGAATTTAACCTATGTGGTGGAAGTACGCTACAAACCGAATCCTATCATGTATGATAGGCAATATCAATAATGCTAATTCACATTTCAACACGTGAAGACCGTTGCCGTACTACAATTACTCTACAATCAATGTGTACGAGTCGTGTAAACATTTTTAGTATTTTGTTCCGTAATTTAAAAGCAAAACAAACGGTATAACATTTTTTTTTTTTTTTTTTGTATCATAGGCTTACTAACTATTAAAACTCTCTGCTTTAAGGACAAGTCATATTTAAAAAAAAAATCATAATAAATATGGTTAGTAACTGACCCTAAAATAACTACAGTAGAGCGTCGATTATCCGAACGTCGGTCAACCGAACGACCGCTTAACCGAACTGTGTACTCGCTCGCACCTGTTACTCTCCCACCCTACCGTCCATCATCCCCCTCGCTCCCAAACCACGTTTTCCACAGTAGTCGCCGCACTGAGCCACCGCTAGTGGAACATTGCTTCTAATGGGGCCTTCATAAGGCGCTGCTGACCGGCCAAGCCGCCAGTCGCTGTGTTTCAACAATCAGCACACTTCTGTCGGTTTGGCACTGGCTGTAGAAGTAGCGGCAGTATCAAAGCTGCTCACAGCAACAGCTGCGCCAGCTTAGGGTTGAGGCGTGCCGCTCCGCGCATGGCAAATAAACATGTAGGCCTACAGTTCGATTATTCGAACAAACCAGTTTTCCGAACACCCATGTCCCCCAATTATTTCGGATAATCGACGCTCTACTGTATTCCCAACTCAACATTATTTAATTCATTATCACGAAATACCATTCGTACAAATTTAATGACAGTTTTAGTGATGAGCAAATGCAAGACCAAGACCAAGACCGGGGTCAGCTCAAGCTTTTCATAGGCAAATTTTACTATGGATATAAGAGATAATAAACTTTACAATGCTCCAATAATAACGGAAATATAATGCATGTTTCTAAATGTAATATAGATTAACTTTGTGTAAGCATCATGATAGCGTACAACATAGGTGATGGCCTTTCCTTTTTTTTAATGGGTGCCCACGCTTCACAACTTGTAAGATATGCCTAAATCACAACGTTTCGTAATCTGTTTATATTTTTTTAACAGTTCCAACACTCCACTGGTTCCCAAACTGGGGAGGCTACCCCTGAGACGCATAAGAGAAAATCAAGACGGCACAGATTATTGAAATACCATGAACTACAAAATTATTTTTACACTCTAAAGGCGCCAGATCTTTGTTTTCAACCACGATTAGCTAATCCTTGTATTAATCAAACTTCCAGTTAAATATTGTGATTTTGTTTTACACCAATATTTACTCTATGGGGCAGAAACATTGACATTACGCAAAAGTGATGAAAAATTGCAGACTTTCGATACATGAGCATGGAGAGAAAAGGAGAGAATTAACTGTGTTAAACGGACAACGAAAGAGAAGGAGTTAAAAAAATAGCAGTTGGGAAAAAAGAAGAATTTAATTTTAGATATTGTTAAGAAGAGGAAGAGGAACTGGTTAGGATATTGGCTGAGGAGGAACTGTATTATGAGGGACGGGCTGGAGGGTACTGTGGAAGAATATTTTAGAATAATTTGTGGGAAAACTGAAAACGATTCAACTGTCTATGTGTTTTGTGTAAATTGAATCTATATAAATACTTTTGACCTGTATTGGGAATACAAAATAAGAGCATCAAACTCCGAGTTATTTTAAGTCTCACTTGTGAATATGGATTACTAGAATCAATTACCCACTTGGTTGGGTTAAACTTAATAATAATAATAATTTTAATAATAATAATATATTTCGTTAGTCAGTCACTTTTTACTATTAGTAAAGCGCTCTCTGATATCGGTCATTTTTGATTATTTTATATTTATCTCTCCTCCTCCCCCCCCAAGTTGCGGAGCTGAATTTGAATTTAAACGGCATCAGAAATGTCACTGTTCGTCTCAGAGACCCCAAAAACTAAGGATTCGGCACTAATATCGGTCATTAAAAAAAAAAAAAAACATATATCTCCTTCACCCCCATGTTACGAGGTACGGCATCGCAAGTGTCATTGTTCATCTCAATGACATCGAAAACCATGAGTTCGACATTGATAATGGTAATTTTTGATGATTTTATATATCTTGTTCCTCCTCCAAGTTGCGTGCTGAATTTGCATTTAAACGGGATCGGAAGTATCACTGTTCACCTTAGCGATGTCGCCGAAAACTATGGATTCGACACTAATATTTGGTCATTTTTTAAAAATCATTATTATGTATCTCTCTCCCAAAGTTACGAGGCTGAATTTGGTCGTAAACGCTATCGAAAGTGTCAGTATTCAACTCAGCGAACTGGAAAACTATGGATTCGACAATAATATTTGTCCTTTTCGATCGTTTTTATATACATATCTTCCCTTCCCTCCTCCAAGCTACGGGGCTAAACTTGGATTTAAATAGCATCGGAAGTGTCACTGTTTATCTCAGCGACCCCCTAAAACTATAGATTCCATTTTAATATCGGTCATTTTCGATCATTTTAAAATATATTTCATTCCCCCTCTTCTAAACTGCACCGTCAAAGTGATATGACAGAAACCACCTCAGGTCCGATCCTCATCTATGTTGGAAATGAGATCGAGTTCGGTCGGGTGGTTCAAGAGTAATGAAGTCAAAAACATAGCACTACTTATATTTTTATTTTTTTACACACACACACACACACACACACACACACACACACACACATATATATATATATATATATATATATATATATATATATATATAAATATATATAATATCCCTCCCTTCTCCCCTTGGTTCTACCATCAAAGTGAAACAAACTCTAAAAAACTTTCCAGGACCGAACCTCATACATGTTAAAAATTTGATCGAGATCGGTTCAAGAATTCTTAAGTCACAAACTTAGTCATTTTTATTTTTATTTATATTGATTTTTGTACATCTCCCCCTCCTCCTTCTCTCCTACATTGCTCCATCAAAGTGAACTGACAGATAACACTCCAGGCTTGAACCTCATCTATGTTAAAAATTTCATTGAGATTGGTCGTTTGGTTCAAGAATTATTAAGTTTTATTTATTTTATAACTCCCCTTTTCCTCTCCCCTAAGTTTTACCGTCAAAGTGAAATGATGAAAACACTCCTAGGCCCAAACCTAATCTATGTTGAGAATTTGATCGAGATTGGTCGGCTGGTTCAAGAGATTAGGAGTCACAAACATAGTCACTTTCAGTGTTATAATATAAATTTATTGTTGTAGTATAATGTTATATCGTTCAATCCTCGATGTGCCGTATACCTAAGGAGGCTAAAAGTAATATTAATAAACAATTATTCAATGTATAAGCATCCGCTCATGAAATCAAACTTGCGGTCACATATACTAAGTTTTTGTCAATGTCGTGAGAATGTTATTTCGGTATTAGTTTTAAGTAGAGATGCAAAAAAGCCGGCTTTTTTGAATCGATGTTTTTTTTTCACATAAAAAGCCGGCTTTTTTGGGAAAAAAACGAGAATTTTGGAAATTTTGGCTTTTTTCATTTTCATGATTATTCTATCTAAATAGCTTTCTTATAGTATATTCTATAGTTAGATAAGAATTCCATGACCTAAATGCCATATTTCGCTCTGAAATTCACCATCAAGATGGATGGAGCACATGTTTTACAAATTAAAACTAACATGAAGAATGGAGTATTTGAGGGCAATTTTAGAGTCTATTTAACTTTATTTTAACTTTTGAGTTATCGACATCTTTTTTCTTCTCTAGATCATTTTAGTTTGTCATCTGTGTTTCATTTCTAAGAGCTCTTAGTACTCTAGCTTCTAGCGCAAAAGATAAACCTGTCCGTTTTTCTATTTATCCGTCAAAGCGTACGTTTTTCAATACAGGGTTTTCATAAAGTCTGGACGGATTTAATTTGCTTATAATTTTCATAAAAATGCTCATAATGAAATCAAATAAAGTGCAAACGGTAGCGGAAGGATTAAATTTTTAGTTGGCAACACTGTTAGATAAGCGGCAACTCTGAACACGTTGAGAGAGGGAGGGCAAGGGTCAGTTTCTTACCAAATTCCATCCATTGTTGTTCTCATTGTTGTTTCAATGTTGACTGTTAAAAGTAAGTTGTAAGCTGTAGTGGTGTGTGTGTCTTTTAAAGAAATAAATAAATGAAAAACTCCTCTGAGAAGACTATTTTTTTACCGTATCAAAGATGGCGTCGGTGAAAGAGAAAGCGCAATGTGTTCTATGGTTCGCAGAGCTAAAATCACCAATTCTGGTGTGTCGAAAGTTCACCAATTCTGGTGTGTCGAAAGTTCACCAAAGAGTTCAAAAAGCCGGCACCGACTGAGAGTGGAATCCGAAAGTGGCATGCTAAGTTCTTGGAGACAGGAAGCGTCCTGGACCGTCCTCGAAGTGGGAGGCCGCCAACATCAACAGCCCACAACAACAACAACAGTGAGCAGGGTAAGGGAAAGCATCATCAACAGCCCACAGAAGTGGACGTAAATGGCGCCCAGTTGGAGGTGTGGCGGTGAATGAACTGAGCTGGTGCAGATTACAGGTAAAAATTTAATCCTTCCGCTACCGTTAGCACTTTATTTGATTTCATTATGAGCATTTTTATGAAAATTATAAGCAAATTAAATCCGTCCAGACTTTATGAAAACCCTGTATATCGTCAAGCCGTACTTCCACATTTCTGTTATACTGTAGCTGTAAAGTGATTTAGCAATAATTTTCCAGACACAACCTTGAATACCAATTTATACAAATAATCAGTAGCGGATTTAGAAAAGTACTTTAGGGGGGATTTTTCTGATTGTTTCTTTTCCTAAAAAGTCCTAATTTTATTTGGAAGGTGCTTGAAGTTTATGAGTACAGGCATAACTAATATTTCGTTTCGTTTATATGTTTAGCAATAATCTTCCGGATACAACCTTAAAAATCATTTTATACTGAAAACCAGCGGCGGATTTAGAAAAGTATTTTGGGAAGGGTTTTTCTTACTAATGTTTAGTTTTTCTAAACATTCGTAATTTTTATTTGACGGTAGCTTAAAGTTTATGAGTAAAGGCATAACTAATAGATATTTCGTTTGTTGCAGACATTCCATATCTTTGGGGAACGGTCTTCAGACCGAAAGACCGCCCCTCTAATCTTCGCAAAACCGTCACTGCTGGTAATTAGTAATAATAACTATTTAAAAACAATAAGAAAGGAAGTCGGCAAACTTACAGTACACGCACTATTTCTACATTCACAGATGGAATGAAGAAAAGCTTTGTCAGAATGGTCGAATGCTGGTTGAATCCCGGACTTCCCGATAGAAGCGCAAAAGCTAATCACTCAGTCATGTTTGTTGTGCAGTTGTATTTAGCTTAACTTAAATATATTCCGTAGTCCTTTTTGGGGGGGAGGGGAGTTCCGTAATGATATGTTGAATCCCTCTTGTTAAAAATTCAGAAAACTTGAGGATTGGGTAAACCGTGATGGTGGTTATATAAAACTTAACTGTAGAATTTCAAGAATATACAGAACCAAAACTCTAGATGTGCAGCCTTTAAGTGTATCATATAAATCTAAGTATTTCTCTTATGTTTTACTTTAATTTTATTTTGTTTCAAAAAGAGGGTATGGAATATTTTGAAGTAAAAATACTACATACTATTTTGCTAGTTATTTGTGTATTTTCTTAAAAGAAGTGTTTACTTTTAGGGTTAGCTGGTTTACACCAACTTTTTTTTTTTAATAACTGGTTTAAACCAAAAATAAATAAATAAATAAATAAATAAATAAATAAATAAAAAGAATGAAAAATGCGAATCGTGTGAACTTCATGATGACGTTTCCAGATATCAAACCACCTGCAATAGTTTTATTTCCCTTTCACCTTTTAATCAAGGTGTCCCACGTTCAATTCTCGGTCGAACCACAACCCTTCTTTCATGCGCAAACCAAGTAGCGGTTCGGATGTCAGTTTAAGCGAAAGTCTTCTCCTTGATAACCTCGGTATTTCGTAAGGATGTTAAGCCTAAACATACGAAACGGAACCAAATTGTATATTTCTGCATGTCTAAATGCCTGTTGTTTTATAAAGAAGCCAAGATTGCTTAAATATATTGATAGAAATTGGCAAAATTTATCGATTGCCTACGTAGCTTCCAACATTAGCTTCGATTGGATTTTCAATGGTATCTACGTACTAAATTTGTAATTTAATACCTCAGTTTTAGCGTACTGATTATGATACGTTGACCTTTAAATTTTACATGCAAAGCAATAACAGGATTTTTCCGTTTTGTCTTACATTTCAAGTAATGACGGGATTTTCCCGATTGCTAGGCCGGGAGATTCCCAATTTAAGAAATTTACTGACCGGACTTCTTTAAGCTTATGGGAGTTCTTCCGGCATAACCCCGCTGTTGCATAATAACACCAAGGCGAAACGAACTTATTTCTGTGAATATGTAATATAAATACATAAAGGAAAAATCTAAATCAAAAAAGCCTGGTTTAAACCAAAAAAGCCTGGTTTAAACATCCCCCCAAAAACGGGTTTTTGGCATTTTCAAAAACAATCATGGTTCTTGCCAACTCTGATTACTTTTGTATATAGGGGGTTAAAAAATTTTATTATATACATTGGTTAATCTTGTGGAATTCATAATGTAAATATGTTGAAGAAAAATTGTTTGAAATATCTTTTCGAAATTCATAGTTTATTTTCGAGGTTATATATTATTATTAGCATCAACCACTATTTAAATGAGTTTTTGTGTTATAGAGAAGCGAAACAAAGTCTGCTTTATCAATTTAAAGCAGAATTTTGAAAAAAGCCCAAAATTTCCCAAGCAAAAAAGCGAAGCAGAAAAAACCAATTTTTTTTCCCAAAAAAGCCGGTTTTTTTCCGAGCCCTTGCATCTCTAGTTTTAAGAGTTACACATTGAATATTTCCAACGGATGCTTGAGTCTCGGAGCCAAGGCCATATCCATGTAGTCGACACCTATGGTGTACGGTATTACCGATGTTCAATACTACATTTCTCTTTAGTTTTGGAAGAAGAACACCACTAATATGCTTTGAAATGAAATGGAGTATCTAGTTTAACTTCTCACGATTGTGCACCAAAGCTAAGGGAGATAGTGATGATGAGAAATGACTGAAATGGTGGAATGAAGAAAGTAGGAGGAAACGAAAAAATACCGAGAAAACTCATGCACACGGTGTTTGTCCACCAAAAATCTCACATGGTGCGAGATGACACCTGTGTGGCTTGAAAACGAGTAATATCTACAGAAAACGCGAATAACCAATTCAGAAAACGACATACTGTTGCTATAAGCTACAGGGGCAGATCGACTCACACGGATTACCTAAATTACTGGGAACACAATCACTCCGGCAGCATTTTTACTGAAGCCAAACCAAGATTCCATCTCCTTCAAGAAATCCATCTCCTTCTTTTTTACATTATATAAAAATATCAAGTAATGCCGGTACTTGTGCAAGACTCTTGCGCAAGAGTCTTGGTCTTGGTCTTGGTCTTGCATCGGGATTCCTGGTCTTGGTCTTGGTCTTGCATGCAAGACTCTTGCAAAAACTGCAAGACAAAGACTCTTGCGCTCATCACTACAGTTTATGATAGTAGAATGAATTACATATACAGTAATTGCTGTACCAATACCTGCAATTCATAAATTTGTCATAACAACTATTGCAACACCAACATTTTATTTGTTTCAATTTTTAGTTCATTATTTTGGTCTCATAAAAACTCATGCCCAAATACCTCTCGTGAAAATGTTCAATTCGTGCAGAAATACCCTCCTATGAACAAAACATATATATTATCTTTTGACAATTACATTCATTTGAAGTGACAGAATGCTCCCTTTACGAATAACATGTTTTATCTCTTGACAATTACATTCAACTGAAGTGCCAAAACACCTCTTAGGAACACCAGATGTTATCTTTTAAAAAATTACATGATCTGAATTGCCTGAACATCCCCTTGCGAACAACATATGCTATTTCATGACAATTGAACTCTTTTGAAGTATCAGACCATCCACTTATAAGCAGCGGATGTTATTTCTTGACAATAGTAATCGTGTGAAGTTCTATTTTTTGACAGTTAATATACATCATCTTATGAACATCAAATGTTATCTCTTGACTATTATTTTCATGTGAAGTGCTTGAACACCGCATTACGAACAGCAGATGCTATCTCTTGGCAATTACATTTACATGAAGTACCAAAACGTTCATTCATTTGCACAGGAGATAATTTTCTTTGTCAGCAAGATGGGTATTTACAATTTATTCAACACTAATTTGACTGTAATAAGTGGTAGATATAAGAGTTGTCCTAAACACTTCAGCCAGATTTACACAATCTTTACTAGGTAAGGGATTAGTAAGGCTAGCATTCTATGGTTTCCTTCTCAACAAAAGTGGGAAGACATATATATAGCTGTTTTCTTTGATTGACCCCGTCGTTCCTACATGGGTACCACAATTAATGAAAATGAACTTCAAAATATTGGTAATGCAAGCAACTGGAGAAAGTTTTTTTTTTTTTTCATTATTTGTTCTAGAGGGAATTTTTACTTTAATCAGTGCCTATGGAGAAAGGTACAGAACTTGAACATTATCTCTGTATAGAAGCTATAATGCTAGGCAAATACATTCGAATATTTTGGGTTTGGAACACCGATAACAGTTGGTTGAAAATTATGAAAACTTTCTCTGCCATAGATAGCAAAAATTTTAACAACTATTTTGTGTAGAAAATACTTGACGTTGGTGCCGTGAAAGGCACATGCAGCTGACATTGACAACGACATAGGACCACAAACGCTTCAGGGAACTGACACGGTAGGTTAAACCGCAGGATTGGGAAACATCATCCGAATAGAATACAGTTGGGTGGAATTCTTAGGAAGATGCAGGGCAATACAATACAGTACAAATGCGAGCAGAAATGCACTATGATGGATGCAAGAAGGAAAAATATGAAGTATGTTAACTTAGATGAAAGGATTTCACGTACGCGTACCATTAGACAGTACCAGTTGGAGAAATGCTTGCGAAAACTCCTAGGTTAGGATACGTGACAAAGCCGCAATGAAAGGGTCGTTTTAGTACATCGCAAGACCAAGATATATGATAAAGCTCTTTTTGGAGCCCCCTTATGGTTTGTGTAGGATACTGAACATTAGAAATTTCATTTCATTTCTTCCATAAACCTGGATGATACACTCCGATATCTGGAAACTCAGTTCAGAATCTATGTCTTTGATTTGATTTGATTTTAGCATGCCTTTCAGTAGCGAGGCTATGTGAAACGTGGATCTAGAGCTTAATGTGGACCCCGAACCATATAAGCTTCCATCGGGAATCGAACCGCCGGGTCTTCTCAAACCAAAAGCGCATATGTTAATCGCTAAGCCACGAGGAAGATCAGGGATCGCATGTATTCATGTAATTGTAATTAATATAATGAACCTACAAGCGACAGTTCTTGACGGCATTTACATCTCTATTCTAGAGAACACTTTAGGACTCTCTTTGGCTAAGCGGTTAACGTACAAAACTTTGACCTGGGAGTCTCGGGTTCGATTCCCGGCGGAAGCTCATGTGGTTCGGATCCCACATTAAACTGTAGGTCATTGTCTCATATAACTTCGTTGCTGAACCGGAGGATAAAATCAAATTCAAATTCTAGACAACACTTAATACAGACACGCAAGTATGGTCTTTTGGAATCATATACGATTACAAACGGAGCTCACTTCCGAATTGTAGTTGGTTCAGAGTCGATCAGGTATATGAGGCAGTTTGTTACAACTAAATAGTCTAAAATGTCAACACATTACAGAGGAACTGAGCTGAAACTATAATTTATTTATTTCTTTTCGTTTGTGTGGAGGTTATGATTTTATTTCCTGATATTCATTAATTGATCGATTGATTTCTTATTAATGTTCTATTTCATCACCAAAGATACGAAATATATTGCTTAAGTGGGATAAAAAATAAAAGAGTAATATTTAGAAATACATTAAGAACACAGTACTTCTGCTTCTAGTAAGTGTCATACTTATTTATTCTGGGAAGAGCCATTTTGCCACCCCCAGCTAAACATTCAAATTCCGTACGTAAGTACTTCTAGTCTATATTCAGATGGTTAATGAGACAAAACAGCAGTAGGAGTTAAAGCAGGCGGATTTAGAAGGTAAAAACTGGGGGGGGGGGTAACCAGAATCCAGACTATGATAGATATATCATAAGTTTATAGTAAAGTTCGAAAAATATATAAATAATTCGTTGCTCAAAAATCTGGAGGGAGAAGCTATGCCCTCCAGCCCCGGGCTAGATAAGCCACTGAGTTAAAGGTGCATTAGTTCGACTGCAGATTTACATTTTATATTTATCGGCTTTTAACTATCTCCAAGTTAAAAAAGATTAAAGTCACTAAGTGTTTTGACACCAAAAGTTAATTTTTATCTTATCTTTGATAGATTTAGGATACGTACATCATTCAAGTTTTATGCTATATGAAGTAGCTTTATGCATATGCAATCAGTAGGAAATTAAAAGTCGTTGGACTTAACCTCCTAGTGGCATTCTTTAGCATTTGAGGTAAAAGAATGTAAAGTTTACTACATAATTTATACCGTTTAAAAAACATTGCCAGGCTAATCAAAACAAGGAGGCTCAGGTGGGCAGGTCATGTACCCAGAATGGAAGAAAGTAGGAACGCTTTCAAAATTTTAACTGGAAGTCCAATCAGAAAACGACCATTAGAAAGACCTAGGCACAGATGAGAGGACAATATTAAGATGGATCTTCCAGACATATGAACACAAAGTAGAAAAAGGATCCAGGTGGCTAAGGATAAAAGTCAATGGAGAGGTTTCGTGAAAGCGGCGTTGAATCTCCGAGTTCTATAGGCGATAGATTTAGTTAGTTAGGGATAGAAATATAGCACTTCTGATATTGGAATCAGACGTCGGTCAGGTGCGATTCATTTTCAAATTTCACTGAAAGAAAGCTTTTGTAGTTATGCAATAGGGTATTTAACTTTATTTCAGTGAACTTCTGAAAAATTGTTTGTAGGTTTCATTATAAAACTAAATTAACTTACTCGCCGACTGCAGTATTAAAGTATCCGACTATTGCGTTTTGAAAAGTACATATATTGATTGACACATTTATAAGTCATTCATAAGTTGGTTGGAGTTTAGGATCCTTTCAGTAGCAAAGCTATATGAAACGTGGACCTACTACTTAATATAGAATCGGAACCAGATGACCCCCCTCCGGAATCGCCCCTTGAGTCTCCCGTGCTAAAGATGCGTACTCAATCTAACCATGAGTAGCTTTAGTCTAAGTAGCTTTAGTCATTTACTTAGAGGTGAATATACTAGAAAACATTCCATGTTTTACTAAAACAGTGATTTCGCTCAAGGTTAAGTAGTGAAACTGTTATTCTAAATGAGTAGGTTAGAAGTAGTAAATAATAAACAAAAAAAAACTTATTTTCCCGGAAGAAATGTGTAATCTTATAGGTGAAGAATGTGAAACTTGCAAGAGAGAAAAATTCCAGGTATTTTGTACGATACGTTAATCTTCGGTAATTACCTGCAATTTACTGATGGTATAGCTATTCCATAATATTTACGAGCTTCTTGTGAGAATTTAGCTTTGCTTGATGTTCTTTCCATGACGTTATGGCTAGAAGCATGAGCGCCCGCAGCAGGGGGCAATTGCTTTGTCTAGATTTTCAAAAGGCTTCTTCGAAATACATGTCAAAACATATTAGATTTGCATACTCATTCACTTCAATATTTAATATATTTACTGTATTTAATAAAGTTATGCAATGTGAATTAAAAATAATAATACATGAAGTATTGTGTTCATCAAGGTGTGTATATTCGCGATTTCACGTATGTGTCAGTCTTTTACCCTACTTCCTTGGAAAAAGAAAATATTCTGCAGGCGTTCGTGGCCACAAGTATTATTCTTGGTCAGGCATTCTCATAAATTCAAATCCAGATGGGAGTACACCCGAGCAATGGTTCGAATCCTGTTGTGATGCAGTGTTAGGATTAGGAATTAGATTTCTGGATTTTCGGCATCGATGGCCATATTAGCCCGTCACATATAAGGGATGACGTTCCTCGGTGAGCACACTATCCGATGAAAGGAAAGGAAGAAAGGATTGCGAAAGGAAGGAAGCAGTCCGGGGCCATTACGTAATGTACCATCCCGGCATTTGCCTGGTGTGAATGAGGGAAACCAAAAAAACCTCACTCAATATGGCTTGCCTGAAAAAAGCTTTTAACTTTTTCGACTAAGTTTCCTCACCGGTGATGCAGTGTTAGAGAAATTTCCCACTAATGACACAGACATTTCCTTTTTATTTTTTAAAGTTGAATTTTCTCTAGTCTGTACATAAATCTTTCACACTTACGATAACGATTTACTTGAGTGGAAAAAGGGCGTTGAATTTGAGGAAGAGAAGGGCTTTCTTAAGTACACCTAGGTTTACCAATTTCATGCAACAAAACTAAACTAATTTCAAATATTGGTATTTTAAAGAAAATCCTCTAGGAAAGGATTTATATAAACGTTATATATATATATATATAATATTTTATATATATATATATATATATATATATATATATATATATATATATAATATTTTCTTTGTGTGATGAATTATGAACTGAGTTATAAAATAACGATCCATGTCCTAAATAGTCTTAAATTCCATAAATGCCTAATTGTTTGGAATAATAGGACAAGCCCTACTGGTTTTTGAAGGAGGTTATTAGAGAGAAGTCAACAGTCTTTGGGACCCTCAGTTCCTATCCACAAAAAAATCCCTAGGCTGTGAGATTTATCCCTCAACATGGTTACACTGACACTCAATGCAAAGAATACAAAATTGAAAGATAAAATAAGGGAAGTCAAATAAAGTCTTCAGCAGTACAGTACCAACCTCAATACACTAGAAGACCATTAGTCATTTAAACATGCGGTTGTTTTCTGTTCGGCACTTGCGCAAGCTAATTCGGGAGATTACTTGTAATGTTTTTTTTCTTTTTTTTTAAAAAAAAAACCATAGATATTACTATAGCTTAAAAGAACGGCCAGGTCCATCCATGTCAAGTGTACCAGAGAAAATAATTGGTTGCTTGAATCATTGATTTGTAATCAAATGATTTTTTGTTCGTGGATTCCTATATGATGACAGACCAATAATAATAATAATAATAATAATAATAATAATAATAATAATAATAATAATAATAATAATAATAATAATTTCATCTTTCCAACTCCGATGGCAGCCATTTTTGTTTAACAAGGAGCTAATTTTAGTCTTTGTAGAGGCTTGCGTTAACGTACACTCATGTCCAAAATTATTGTCGCATATCTATCTTGTTCTAGGAATATAATTTGATAATGAATTCACCCGGTACTTCTTATAATGTTAGTATGTGTATAATCGGCAAAGACATGTATGTGGCAAATTTTATGTCAAAAGAGCAGTAAATAAGGACAATAAAACGAAAATAAAACTTTCTTGTCCATTTAACAACATTTTATTTTACTCGTTATAATTTTCGTATTTATAATTCTTTTCCTATGAAGTTTACCACAAATATACATTTCCAGATTATACACATAGTATCAGTATTAAAAGTACCCTGCAAAATCATTACGGTATCAAATTATATTCTTACAAGAAGACAGTTATAGATATGCGACAATAATTTTGGACATGAGTGTACGTTACTCAGTCCTGCTGAACCCTAGGTTGATGAAACAGAATGTTTTATTCAGAAAAGAACAGCCTAGCTTATGTCTAGTGATACGGTAAATATAAAAAAGTTTGTATGCAAAATAATCCAAATCCATCTATGAAGCAGTTAACATCGAAATTGACAAATTTGACGTGTTCAAAGGCATATCTCACCAAGAAGGAATGCGTCGGGTCCCTGGTTCAATTCTCAGCGAAGTAGGTACGTGGTGGACAACATTGTGTCCGTGGCTTTTCTCGGGGTACTCCCGTTGCTCATTTCACCAATGCTTTTCATCATTTACTTACTTTAATCATCGTCTCCCTTAGCCTAACAGAGCATAATCGTGGAATGTTAAGTTGAAATATTTCATTTTCATTTCAAAAAACAAAATAAAACCAGTTGAAAATGTTGGAAGAGCATTGCCGGAAATAACTTTTTTTTTTTTATTTATAAGAAATTGTATATTAAATTTATTTAATCAAATTCAATAGATAGCACTTACATATTGGGAACCTGCGTATTAGAGGATCTATTGTATTAGCTATATTGAGCTGTCACTATTTATCACCGTATATATAGTGAAAATGGAGATATAACCAGTGACCACCGGTTTGAATTCATGTTTTATTTAGAATCATTTTCATTTAAAATCAAACTTACAAATTGATATGATGCGTACATTTGTTATGTTTGTTATATTCTGTTCAAGTTACAGTTACAAATTTAATAGTTTTTTTTTTTTTTTTACAATTTTTAGGTCATTTTGTAGGTTATATATATATTTTATATTTTTAGGTCATGAACTTCGCCCCTACTGATTAATAAAATTTGAGTTTCTCACCGTTTCTAAAGTAAAATAAAAATAATTCTCCACAAAATATGTTAGTCATCTAGGAGAGCATCCATGGTTCTGGATCTTTCCGAACTTAGTCCCTCTACAGACATTCGTACACGTTGTTAATAAAACTATACTTATTTCACCAAAGAAATTAGAGCTCCCTCGTGGCTAATCCCGTTAGCGTACACGCCTTTGGCGGGGAAGACCCAGGTTCGATTTCCAAAGGGGAGTAATCTGGTTCGAATTCCACGTTAAGCTGTAGGTCCGCGTCTCATATAGCCTCGCTGCTGAAAGAAACATTAAACTTAAATCAAACCAAAGAAATAATATAACCTAAAGATTGGACCTAACACTTCATCTGTTCTTTTTTCTTGTTAAAAAGATTGTTTCGCGTCTTTTTCTGGAATATATATATATAGTGACAGTGTATAAAAATGACTTATTGTTATTTCGAGCTTGCAACACCAGTGTGCGTCTGAGTCCATCTCCCTTATAGAAGGAACTACCGACTTGTTTTATGATGCACAGAGTACGCATGAGAAATGCTGCTTTATGTATACAGTACGCGTACATGCTATTCAATCACTTTTTGATATTCTGTCGTGAGCAAGGCAGACCAGAGCAGCGTAGACAGTCTCTGAAGTTGCCATTGGTCGGCTGATAGGGAGTGAGTGCTCTTTAACCTTCTTCACCATGCAACCACTGCGACCTTGCCTCCGTCAAAAGACCTTGATACGATGGATGTCCTGTGAAGTCCTCTGCCCAAGTTATCTATAAAGACACGTGAGCCACGTTACATAATATGATTCGCTTCATTTGCTGGTTTCCTTTTTTGGCACAGAACTAGAAGGAGACAAACGGATAAATATTATTAACTACGCAGATTCGTTTTGAATTATCAAAACGGAAATTATCACACTGAATACTTTAATTACTCGTAAAGTTAAAGCGTGATTGAATTACATTAGAATTTCAATTTTGCTAAGAAAACAACTCTACGTATAAACAGATAGTTAATATCTTACAGTTGAATGTGTTTGGACTTTGAAAATTAAGGTAATTCAATCTTTATGTGCCATTTTAGCCTTGACCGATGGCGTGGTCCCGTAATTCAGCTTTGTTATAGGCGAGATAGTGTGATGGGGAACAGAGGGTTGATTTTGCGGGATGGTGTAAGCACAGATCAACTCCATCGGATTCCAGGCCTTGATACGATTTGTGGTTCGGAGCCCACGTTAATAGTATGTAACGTCCCTTCCAATCCCTGTGCTGAATAAGAACACAAACTCAACTTACGTGACATTAAAGACAATAATGAGCTTAAATAATGTCTCCTTGTCTCACCTCAACCATAGGTTAGTGGGTAACATGGAAATTTTAAAACTTTTCTCTCCCTTGGCAGTTTCTTTTTCATACTTTGATAAGGTCTCTTCTTCGTAACTGCATCTAGATATTCTATCTTTGTCTCTTCTATTCTATATTCTGTCATCCTCTTCCTGGTTTTCCTTCTACTTTTCCCTCTATCAACACGATGATCCAATCGGAGTGCCGAATAAGATGGCTAAACATGCTGTTTCTTCTTCTTCTTCCTATTATCTTCATGATCTGTCGTCTTTCATTAGCTTTGGTGGACAAACACCGTGTGCGTGGGTTTTCTCGGGATCTCCCGTTTTCACCCACTCTCTTCATTCCACCATTTCATTCATTTCTCATCATCACCGTCTCCTTTAGCCTAGCCGGCATAATCGTGGGACGTAAGATTTTATTTCATTTCTTTCATTAGCTTCCTTTAGTACGTCTTAACAGTACCGTGTCGTGGGGAGGGAGAGCGGGGCAACGGCCTTGGGCGTCGAAGTAAGGGGGCGCAAAATTCGGGAGAAAGAAAAGGAAAAAAAGATACGAAAAAATTCTTGGAATATATGTATGGGGGCACCGTCGTATACTCTCGCCCTGGGCGCTGATTTTCCACGGCACGGCACTGCGTCTTCATTTCTCTTTCTTTCGGTGCATAATATGCGCAGCATTCTGCACCAATTCCACATTTCAAATGCTTTCAGCTTGGATATTTCAGCTTTTCTCAATGTCCACGTCTGTGATCCGTAAAGCGCCACGCTCCATAGCAGAGACTTAATAAATCGTTTTCGAACGTCTAACAACAGATTTCTTGATGTTAGCAGTCTTCTTTTCCTACTGAATGCTTATTTAGCTTGCGCTCGCAACGACAACGTTGTATATTTTATATATTCCTTCGTAATTAGGGCAGCAGTGCTCGAGCATTTTGTAGAAGAAGAAGAAGAAGAAGAAGAAGAAAGAAATAATGTAAACAATATCTGTCGATTGATCTAGATATATTTCTGTTTGTACGTCGCTACAGTGACGGGAAATGTTTTATACTAATAAGTGTGTGTGTCTCCACGACAGTTAAAATTAAGATTTTGAACTGTGATGTAAAATCAGTCATTTCTTATCAAATATAGTGATTTAGAGTTTGGGAAGGTGTATATTTCTTGAAGTTATCGCTAATATGTGTAATATGTACGAACTGAGGTATAGTGTGGTTATACTCTCGCTATCCTTGAACGTATGTCTTTTTCACTTCTTCCGTCCGAGGATATTAGACTTCCTAAATAGAGGAACGTCTTAATGTCTTCGATTTTTCTCTCCCCCTAGCCGTACGTTTGCCCCTTCCTCTCTTGCTCTTGCACACTTTATCATTTCGGTTTTCTTCTTATTTATCTTCATTTTGCATGTTTCTTTTTAGTTGGTCGTTCAAGTTTGAAAGTGTTTCCTACAAGTACTTTTCGTTCTCCGCCATCAGTGTAGTTAAATGCGAGTGCAAAAACTAGATTGCTTACAACTAAAAAGAAAAGTGTTGAAAGTAAGGAAGAAGTACTCAACTTACTGCCAAAATGAGATGATTGATGATTGAGGTATGGGATTTGATACTTAATTAAGGATTATTTGGAGGTTTGCTTGATTGGTTGATTTGGAGAATAGCGTCTCATTCAGCACCGAGGCTATATGAAACGTGGATATACACTTGAACGTGGGATCCAAACATGAGATCCCATCGGAAATCAAACCCAGGTTTGAGAATGAGAATCCTGAGACGAATATTCGGACTCAAGAGGGACGGGAATAAGGAATAGTGGCAACTTCATAACGAGGAACTGGTTAACTTACACCGTTCATAAAATGTTGTTAGGGTCATCAAATGTACGAGACTCAGGTGGAGTGGCAGCAGAATTGGAGAGAGCAGCAATGCTTTCGAAGTTTTAACTGGAAATCCAGTCGGTCAACGACCAATAGAAAGACCTGGGCGTAGATGAAAGGACAATATTAAGATGGGCCTCACAGAAATAGAAATACAAAGTAGAAAGTGGGTCCAGTTGGCGAAGGACAGAAGGTGAATGGAGAGCTTTTGTGAAGCACCATTAAATCCCCGGGTTCCATAGCCATAGAGTTAGTTTAATCCGGGATCAAACCCCGAACCATATTTGTCAGTTAGTAGCTTAGGCACAAAAGGGAAATGAAAATTAAATATTTAGTTTAGTGTCCAACGAATGTACCTATATCCTCTACTAAAGACAGGTAACAAATACAATTCATTTTTAACAATCCACAGCTGAAATCTATTCCCTAAAAGTTAAATGAATGGCGGATGCAAGTGAATGATGGTTGAAGGTAATATTCGTGTAATATATGATTTCAAAATATATGTAATTATGATATCACATTGGAAAAAAATATTAAGTTGTTCTTATATTGAATGGCTATTGATTATTATTAATATCCATTGTACTAAAAGCATTTGGAACAAGCAAACTTTAAGCTATTAGATTATAATGAAATGTGCTGTCATTTCAAAATCCTAGACGAGCCATAACCCTTTTTAACAAGTGATGCAGTGATCCTACTTATCCCGCTGTGAGAGGGTAAATTGGATCAATCATGGAGAAACTAGAGTCACATGGTTTTTGACAATCAAGTTCTACAAATACATTTTTACTACGAAAGACGTTTACATGTCATTCGTGATAATACTCTTTTTAAGTCTAACACTGAATCAATCTACGTGCAGGTGGTTTTTCTCATGATAGTTTGATATATTAGAAGATTCACAAATATAGGGCCTATAGGATCCATTATCTGCATTTGTACTAGCAGATGTGGCGTTTTCTCCTTGGTTCCTCTCTTTCTTTTCTATTTGCTCTTTGGATGATGTCAGACAAATTGAAGATAAGTTTTCATGGTTTTGGCGTCTTTTTTTTTTTTTTTTTTTTCGAGGGTAGGAATCAGGCTTTAGCTTTCATTCTAGCAAATACCTGAAAAGCTGTGAGGATTGTTTGGAGAAGAATTACAAGTTAGAGAGAAAGAAGCGCCAGAGTTGTTTGTTATTCCACTGACAAACTTGGGCAGGCCTGAGAGTTTTCCAGACATAAACCCCAAAGTGCTTGGACTGGCATGTGAATTCTCCAAATGTAAATCCTTTTGAGAATTTTGGGTTCTAATCAACCAAAGACTGAGGAAAATTCATTATACCATGAAAAACAAGTTAATTTGTGCAGTGATTTGGCTGTTTTCATGATCCTGAAATAAAAGAAATCTGTACTCCATTGGTTATTAAATGTCCAAAAGGGTTGAAAGTCTAAGGTATTAAAGCTAAAGTTGGACATGTTAAATACTAAAAGCATACAGGTATAACACGAATGAAAAAAAAAGTATAATCTAAATATTACTGTATTGTTTACGAATAAACTGTACAAAATAAAATTTACCTCTTGTTCACGTTATTTTGCACAAGACGGTAACCGATTAATAACACTGCGGTCAGGCATGTATAATCAGGATTTCGTAAAAGGGGAGGCGTGACATGAAATACTGTGGTCATCACATCAGGGGTTTGATTATACTAAGCTATTTTACTGAACATATATTGGTTCGTTTAGCCAGGATTTCGTATGGGGAAGGGGGCCTTACATGAAATACCGAAGGCCCAGGAGCTCGTTCAATCTAAACTACTTTACCGGCAACAACTATACTACATTGATTTACTATAGTGGTTTGTTAGGACAATAAAATATGTTAGTATTTTTTTTAAAAGATACGAGAAAATCGGAAGAGGAAGAAATCTTGAGTAAAAGAATAAAAAAATATTGAAAAAGATTTTACAATGTTTACGTTCCTTTCTCTGTTCATTCAAATATAACAATTTTCCTTTCATTTTGACAACTATTATAAAAAGTACATATCCACTATTATAAAAAGTACATGTTCAATAATGTCTTGTAAAATATTTTACAATCTCTGCGTTCCTTTGTCTGTTAAATTATGATCCACACTGTTACAGAGGGGCACTATGCTTTCCAAAGCTTGAAATTTCCCTGACTAATAACAGAAATTTTGAGAATTCCGTAACTTTTTCTAGAAATTTCATTATATCCCGCTCATTCGCCACCATGTATCGCAAGTAATACAAATCTCCTCATAAGAAAGAGTAGCCGAAAGCTTGATGTAGCTTTTTATTTTTAACGCTGATTCTTCTTTCTCTCGTTTCTTTTTGTTTCATTCTTCCTTATTTTTTTCATTTCTGGTTTTGAATGGGGTCCGGACCCCCCTCCCCCTTACCTACGTGCCTGACTGTGGTTTATATTTTAGGTACTAACGGTACTGCGGCATTCGTTCAATAGTTCAGTAATACTTTATTTAGAATAAATAAATAAATAAATAAATATGAACATAAGCAAGCTACTGGAAAGAAAAGTAGCCTACATAATGCTTCTCTTGTCCTCCGAGACTTCTACAGTGTCTATGATTACATTTTTCATTCAAAACGAATCATTTGGTCTGGTATTTGCTAACCATTAATATGTCTAGTCTTGGAATCGCTTAATATATTTTTTAATTAAATGTAAAGTAATGTAATGTGAATGTCAACAGAAAATCAACATTCATTTTGCTGTATATATATTTGCCTTTTAAAAGTAAAAATAATAGGTTAAGTTCGTTTTTCTCATTATCCCGTTTTAAAATTTGGTTTCGTTTTTAATGTTCATTATCCGCTTGTGAGTTCAATGTAAAAATAAAAATGGAGAAACTTACAGAGAATAACAGCAGTACTAGGCCTGAGTAAATAATCAATTTCAAACGTGACGTTGCTAAGTTTACGCATCTGGCAATGAAAAGAAAGATATGACAGCTTTAGATGAATAATTAACGTCAGTTTTTAAACTTTTTTTTTTCTGAGTATCGAAATGTACGTATTATCTTGCTGTAAGATCAAATAAGAACATGTAAGCTTGCATTATTTTTTTTTCAACTTGAAGCCGAATGGTTAGCTACGGGTGATGTACGTGGTCATGGGTTCGATTCCCCTGTAGATAGATAAGATGGAATTTTGCGAAATGCGACCTTTTTATCCATGATAAAACAAGCTTCCTTTTTTATGTACAATAATATTGAAATACACATTACAATATTATGATGATTGTCTTATAATATACATGATCGCCATCTAGACCTAAACGTTTGTCCTATTTTTGGGTGATGGTGGTCGGATTTGAGTTTAATGTCTCTTTCAACACCTAGACTATATGAGACGTGGGCCTATAGTTTAAGTGATTCCGAACCACCGTAATGCGTTCTAATTTGAAGATTTCTCCACAGGCAATCGAACCCGGGACGCATTGCACTAAATGCGCGCGCTAACCACTAGACCAGTGTGGAGAATTTTGGCCTCTTTTTAAATCTTAGAATGATCAGCTTAAGATCCTATTAAATTTTAAATGTTCTTTCGTCACGCTCATCGTAATCCATACGATAGTACGATTTGGGATTGTATGGCATCATTCCTGTACAAGTAGGGAGAATATGCAGAACCATCCTTTAGCAAATCCTTAAACATTGTACTACTGGTGGCTGTCTAGATTTCCAGCCCCTACTAGGGTTCTGCATGTGATACGTTTTTTTTTCTTTTTTTTTCTTTTAATGAGTTTGATTTACCAACCAAAAATCCTTTATAAATTTATCGTTTGTGTGTGGGTCCATGTGGGATCAAACAATGTCCGTCCTTGTGTTCATCCTACCAGGAGACAAAAAATTGCAAAAAGTACTTGCTGGATCAACATCAATTTTGACCAGGCTGTAAAGGACAAATAGTTAGGAATCAAATACGTTGGTGTAGGAGATAGCTGGATCCGCGCCTGGTTGTGATATTCGTTCTTCGTTTCCGATGGAAGTAATCTGCTTTGTGAAATGTAAGTCATTGGCGTTTAGCATTTCAGAATATATTGCCGCGTATTTGTTGTTTTTGACGCTCTCTGCCTCTGACACTTCTGCGGAGAGGCCGTTTTCAAAATTGAAATTAATAATAATAATAATAATAATAATAATAATAATAATAATAATAATAATAATAATAATAATAATAATAAACTATGTGAAAAGCACAATTGGCCAAAATGACGTATAAAGTAATTAGCACTACTCTCAAATGCGGACTAAGTTGAAAAAATGGATGTACGAGAGTTAGTAAAGGATTTTGCTAACAGAAAAGCAAGAAAGAACCATTTAATTAATTCCCGCTACTCTTCATGAAGATTGAAGTCACTGATTGCAAAGAGGTAAATCCATCTTTCATTCTAAAGCGTATTGAATAAATTATATGTATAACAAACTGGTTTCCATTTATAAATATTTAGGACCAGTAGTTGTATACATTTACATCATTATTCATAGATATAGAAAAGTATGGTTATTTATTATGTTATCTATTATTTCACTAAAATATGTTGTTAAGGCGGGGGCCCTGGGCATTTTCTTACGCGGGGGGGGGGCACGAAACGTAATTACGCCACTGCTGTAGAATTTCTGGTTTCTTGTTTAAAAAAATGTTACCCGTGGTTTTTCACAGACCTCCATAGAAACTGACTTATCATCATTTAGGGAGTTCTGCAGGAACTGAAAAAAAACTGATAATCTAACGGTGCCTGATACGGACAACATGATGGATGCATTGAATCCATTGAATCGTCCCAACCAAGTTATCTCAATTTCTGACGAGTTAAACATGTAAGCTATCTGGCGTTGACGGGGTGGTATACGACACCTTTCTTGTTGACCAGTTCTGGCAGTTTCTTTTGAATAGCTAGATTCACTCGCGCTAGTTGTCTATAGTACAGATCGCAGTCTATCGTTCTGCCCATGACAGCAGCTCGTGATGTACAATGTTCTTCTAATCCCACCAAACGCATAGCATTATCTTCCTAGACGTTAGTACGGGCTTTGGCACATAATGTAGAGCTTCTCCTCGCTTCGACCACGATCTTTTTCGCACAATGTTGTAATTATGCACTTTCCGTCAATCTCAATCAACTGCTTCAGAAATGGCTCTGGTTCGTTACGTTTTAATAGATTCGCAGATAGAAATTCAATTGAGTACATGCTTTTGAGTCGGATCATGTGTGGCTAGTTTCTTTTTGGCTTTCTATTATAATTAAGCACAATAGGAGAAATATAGCTTATCACTTCCAAGAATTTAAGAAGTTACGAAATGAACATAAAAAAGAAATTAGAACAGCATGTAGTAATTTTGTTGCGAATCCACAAAACACGTTACAAACTGATCCTTCTCAGCTCTGGACTTTTGTTAAAACTAAGACCCAACACCTTAATTGTAACACGCTGACATACAATAGCCAAGAATTAGTTAGTAATGACGAAATTGCAAATTTATTTGCTACATATTTTCAGTCAGTCTATAATAACGAATATATCATGGATAGCAGTAGTAATAGTAACAGCTCATATGAAACACTGGACAAATTAAGAATTCTAAAAATTGAGATGACTGAAATTTAAAAAAGCAATAAGAAAACTGAAGGGGAAAAGAACGATAGGACCTGATGGTATTCCAGATTCATAATAAAGGGATGTGAAGAATCCTTCCACTCTATATTTTATTCAACCTAATTATTTCTACTTGTAAATTCCCCAGAAAATGGAAAATAACAAACGTCTGCCCCATTCCTAAGTCTAATAATGGTAAAGATATTCAAAATTATAGGCCTGTATCAATATTGAGTACTTTTGCTAAAATGTTTGAATCTATTCTTTATAAACGGATTGAAAGCCACATAAAACTATCAATTTCAGAATACCAGCATGGGTTCGTCCAGTGTAGATCGATAGTCACAAATCTCAGTATTCTTAACAATTTTATAGCAAGCACCCTAGATCAAGGTGTCAAGTAGATATTATCTACACCGATTTTGCGAAAGCATTTGATAGAGTAAATCACAAGGTGCTAATAGAGAAACTTCGTCAATTTAAATTCTCCGCGGAGTTAATTGGGCTGTTCGAGTCGTATTTGAGAGACCGAAGGCAGTTCGTTGTATATAAGGGATACAAGTCAGCCAAATACTTGCAACTATCTGGTGTTCCACAAGGGTCAAATTTGGGTCCTCTACTATTTGTTATATTTATAAATGATCTTTCTAGATGTATAACGTATTCCCACAAATTGTTGTATGCCGATGATCTCAAACTTTTTAGATGTATAAATTCCATAAATCACTGTAATCAACTTCAACAAGACATAAATTCAGTAGTGAAATGGTGTCAAAGTAATTTATTGAATGTAAATATTAGTAAATGTAAAATCATGAGTATTACAAAACGTAAAAACCCAGTGCAATTTAAATATTCAAATATGAGACTCAACTACCCGTTGTAAGTACTGTCAATGATTTAGGAGTAATGTATGATACGAAATTTACATTTGAACCTCATATTGATAACATAATAAATGAAGGAAACAGAAATCTTGGGTTTATTCTAAGAATTAGTAGGGAGTTTCGTGAACCTGCCATGCTTCAAAAATTGTATCAAACTTACGTTCGATCCAACTCGAATACGCGACGCTTGTATGGAACCAAAGATACAAAAAATAACTCACTAAAAATAGAAAAAAAAATCCAATCCAAATTTCTTAGATATATTGTATATAAGGAAACAAACATTTTCCCAAGAACTGAAAACTCTGATTCATTAAATAGTAATTAGGAAACTAACCCTCAAAGAAGAACGTTATCTGACATGATATTTTTATACAAGATACTTAATAATAAGCTAGACTGCAACGAATTGCTTTCGAGCTTTCAAACAAACGTACCAGGTAGAAAAACACGCCCAGAAAACTATAACTTCTTTTATTGTGAAAAGCAAGGACGAATATCGTAAATAAGTCGCTAACATGGAGGATTAGTGCAACCTACAACATACTCTTAAAAATGACAAATAATATAGATATTTATGCTGATTGCCTCACAAGGCTTAAAAGGGAAATTGTAAATATATTATTTAATGAAAGATGAACACTGTAATTGGGTATAATACCTGTTGTGTTCTGTTTCAATAAATAAATAAATAAATAAATAAATAAATAAATAAATAAATAAATACTAGCTAAACCTGCTATCTCTACACAGCGCGAGCATGAATCTCCTTGTAAATCGTCATATCTGTACATGTCCCTTTACAGACACAAGTGAAAGACGTCTTGATAAAAATCGACAAGGGGTATCATAAAGGGAAGATCTTTTCGATTATTTTATTAATATCTCGCATCGGTTGCAAGATTTGAGCCTACTTCCGGCTGGAGTTTCTAATTCATGTATGATCAGTGTTTTCTTTCCTCTAACATGCAGTATATAATAAGAAAATACATTACGCAGACAATTAATTATAATGTCAATGATAATATGGTGTTCATTGGGCGTAACACTCCAAACAATAAAGCTTTCTCTTAGGCTGGAGAAATAGTTATCCTTCGTTTTGCATTATCATTGGGCTATGAAACAAACGCCTGAGAGATATAAAACTCCTGTATACAACTATGTTGTGTTGGAATGTATAACTCATAGGATACATTTTTTTTAAAAAATTTCAACACTTTTAAAATTCCCTAAAAATGTAATGAAAAATAACGGTTTTTTTAAAAATATTCAATTAGAACTGAACAATCTACACAAAATTTGCAATTGATCAGTGAAAACGGCATCTTTCTAGAGCCTATGGTTCCCGAGAACTCACTGTCGAAAGGATTGGCCACAAACATATAAAAAAAACGTCCACAAATATATATAAACTTTTCTTGACCACAAACATATAAACCTAGCATTTTAATATATAGATTATTATGAGCTTATATGCCAAATTTCATACCTTCAACTTAGGCTAATTCTCACATTAGATATTTTCTGAATAAAGAACCGGAAATTTGAATATCATAGGAAGTTTTCCCTCCCACATTTTAGAGAGTGGAGTTTTCGAAAATGTTGCAACACATTTTCAGTTATTTTTAATACTAAGTTTCATCTACCGAGTTCCATCTCCTTAAATTAAGGGATTAGTGAGTTACTCCATTCTTGGCGAAGAATATCCCGTTTTACCCTTTTTGGAGATATGTATTTAGAAATATCCTTTTTTGTCCTTTGCTTCCGTGACAAAATGGAATTTCATATCCAAATTTCACTTTCTTGGCTATAGTAGTGTAACCTGGACGTTGATGAATAAATCACTTTTACCGTATTATACAATAATAAAACAGATTAATTTTGTATGGATTTTGTTTTGAAAAATGTCATTTATTCATAAATTCATATGAAACATTAATCTGTTGAGGTCACAGTGGTTAATAATACACTTACCTTGTTCATTATCGAATCAAGACTGGCTTATCTTTATATATAATCAGCGTATGTATATATATATATATAATCTTCAAAGAAACCTTAACTCCCCTCCCTAATCGATCTTTGTCTGATACAATTAAGCAATGTATTTCTTTTGTGTTGTGTCAACATAACAACTCAAGGTTATTGGATACAAAACAATCTGTAGTTCAAGAAAAGTAACAACAAATAATCCCCACCTGCTCGCAGCTAAAATTCGCACATTTGTCTACGTGGTTGTAAACATGTTGCATTGCGTAACCTTGACACTATTGGAAATATCTACTTATTCAGAAAATGTTTATTTATCGTCTATCCAAATGATTCTATCTGATGTAATAATTGTATTTTACATATCTGCTACTTCTTTGTATCTTATTCATTAGATATGCATAATCTATAATTTACCACCTCAACCTGCGCTCTCTATACAAAGCATAATTCCATATGAGCATGAATCTCCTTGTTATTCCTTACATCTGTACATGTCCCTATACAGACACAAATAAAGGACGTCTTGATAAAAATCGGCAAGGGGTACCATAAAGGACTAAAAAAGGAAATGTTTTCATTGGGCAAAACACTCCAAATAATAATGATTCATCTTAGACAGAAGAATTGGTTATCCTTAGTTTTTCATTATTATTTGGGCATGAAACAAACGCCTGGGAGATATATTACTCCCGTATACAATTATGTGGTGCTGGAATGTATAACTCATAGGATATGATGCTTGTTCAAAATTTCAACAATTCCAGTGTAGCCCTAAAAATATAATAAAGAAATAACAGTCATTTTAAAAAAAGCATTCAATTATAACTGAACAATTTACAAAAGATTTTCCATCGATCATTGAAAATGTCATATTTTTAGAGTTTGTGGTTTCCGCGATATCATTAAAAAATGACCACAAACATATAAACCTAGCATTTTAATATATAGATCCATTGGATATGTCTATCACAAGTACAGTAGAATGATTTAGAATCAATATTTACTACCTCTTTATGAATATAGAGATACTTGTCAATTCAATGAAAATATTTTTTAAGAAAGTGCAAATTACCAGATTGACATGGCGTTGGACTACCTTTGGCCTTCAGAACAGCTCTGATGTAACGTGAAATGAAGTAACAGAGGACTTGAATGGTAGCAAGTGGAATATTGCATTATTCCGGATGCAGTGCATCACCCAGTTCCATGAGAGAGGATGGAAGCAGAAATCTGCGTCGGATTCTAAACGGATCGCAAATATTAATTATATTCAGGTCTGATGATTGGGTGGGCCAGCGGAGGTATTCAACATCATCCCGATGTTTCTCAAATCACACCGCAATAGCTCCAGCTGCTTGAATGGATGCATTATTCGGAAACAACGTCTGGATCATAGGATGCACATGATTCCTTGCAACGGCAGGATAGTCACCGGTAAGACTAAGCACAGGGCCTACTGATAATCAGGATATTGTGGTACACACAGCATCAAGAACCGCTGCCATATTCACTGTTGGATGAGGATACTGCAGATCATACGCTTCTTTGGGCACCCTCTACACATAAACACGTCCCGGAAATAATGTGAATGATGACTCATCCAATAATATCACACGTTTTCAGTTATCAGTAGTCTATGCTGCATGTTTGAGGCACCATTGGCGATGTGCTAAAAAGTTATAGTCCCTCATCAACGGTTTTGCCCGTACAATCTGACCCCATATAGCCATGTCACATAACTCGTGGTGGACTGCGATTGTCCACGCAGAATGTGGGAGATGCCGCTTGAGTTCTTCCGTCATTTGCACTACAGTCGCACAAAGTTCTGAGTGGCAATCTGCTTAATGCTCGGCGAGACCTGTCAGTGAAAGTCTCTTCCGACAACTATTCCTCTTCACCGCCGCTAGCTTTTAATGGTATTATCACCTTGGACACTGTTTCTCTCGACACAATCAACACACTTGCCAATTTCGTCACACTTTCACATAACCGATAACCAACTATCTGCTCTCTTTCGAAATCAGAGAAGTTGCTCATTTCACACTATCACTGTCTGCTCAGTTTACTGCACACTGATGTTCTACTGCTCCTCACGTAGTACGGAGTTTGCTCTAAGACCTTACTACCAATAGCGTGGTGCTGCGGTCTCCGCCTGACCATTGGCAACCCAGACACCTGATATGATTCCAGCTCCTAGTGTTTCAATTACATTAATAATTATCTATACCCTATACAGATAACAGCCCTTCCCTGGCCGGTCCTAAGCCCATACCGAGGAAGGGAAAAAGCCCAAGATAATACACTGGCCACCACCATTCAATTCAAAAATAGTATCGGAGAAGTAAATCATGTCCATCCAAAGCCATTTTCTTTATAGAGCAATGTTGCATGGTAACGAACATAAGTGGAGGTGATGAGGAATCTTCTAACAGGAGAGGTGAGGGTAATCCAGGCATGATGCCAATCTCTGAAACGGGTCATTAACTCGGGCTATCATGCTTCGGAATGTACATAGTACCATAGCCCGAAGTTTCAACAATCTGTGGAGGCAACTATACTGTACCTACCAAAGGAGATCAAGAAGTCCGAAGTGGCAATGTCTTGACTGACGTTCTACGTCATCCATAGGGACCAATAATGTACCTCTAATTATAGATAGGCAGCGGTTGGGATCCTGTCGCACCCAAGGGAGATTTTCAACATGGTGAAGGCTTGGGAGAGATGTTTAGTACTCACTAAGCGGTTAGCGTACGCGCCTTTGGCGTGGGAGACCCGGGTTCGATTCCCGGCGGGAGCTCATGTGGTTCGGATTCCACGTTAATCAGTAGGTCCACGTCTCATATAGCCTCGCTGCTGAACGGGACGTTAAACTAAAATCAACAACAACATGTTTAGTACTCAACGTGTTCATGATACTCCAGCACGTAAACTAGAGTTAATCGCAATTGCTCAACAATAGATGAATTGGAGCGATCCTACTGGGAGATTAGAGCCTTGATTGATTCCTAAATAAGTGAATAATGCGTACGGTTGAGGCCGTAAGGTGTTATGTCTGCATACGTTGTGCTTCAACACGAAGTTTGAACGATCTGAGATAGACAGTGCCGGGAATAGTAAACCCCCTCGGGAATTCCTGGAGTTCCTAGATTTGGGTTGGTCTCTGCCGGATTGAGGTCATGCTGCGGAATTGGGCATCTTAGACCACATTGCCACGTTACATGAATCTTGTAGCTGTCATATAAAAAAATCATGAAACCCTACCATATTTCACCATGTAAACATAGTCTTGAAAGGGCACACAACATTTTTTTTCCATCTTGCAAGGAGTTGAACCATGTGCAACTTTTTGGGACGTCTTGCTTGCTACCTTCTATCGCCCTCCCACTAACCAGTTTCGCCGCTTCCGAAACAACGGATTCTTTTGGACAGTGAGCGGAAGTGCGCCAAAATACACGTTTCTAATGAGGAGATTCACTGTTTGTTCACTAGAGTGCAATGCTGAGTGGGTGGAGATACCTTTCTTGCTTTCAAGAAGTTGTAGCATCTAGTAAACAGTAAATAGAATGATCGGGTTGCAAGTTTTTTTATGACAGCTACAAGATTCATGTAGAGTGACAATGTACCTTTACAGTGTGGGGGAGATAAGCTTGTCTTATAAAGCTCAGGTGCCAATTCTGCTTCTGCCGGTACACTCTTTGCTTGCTTGGGGAGTTTTCTGCACAAAGTGGTTAGACAGTCAGAGGTCCCAAGGGTGTTCACAGTAATGAAGACTGAAGTCGGTTGAGCTTGATGGGCTTGTACCATTACCTTCTTCGAATGTTTTGAGTATTGTATGGGTAACTGAAGTACCTCAGCGCACATCAAGTCCTTGAAATCATAGACCATCCATAAACTAGATGACAGGATTTTCAAAGTAGGATATATCCTATTCTGTAACGGGTGAACTTTGAGTGACATAGACACTCTCACTCTGATCACAATGTAACTGTACCTAAGATAAGTTGCAGTTAGAAAAAAACATATCTAAAAACCTTGTTAATTGATTTACAAATGGTTAGAATCTATTTTTATAGTTAAAATAAATGACAAATCTAAAGTTGTAGCATTATTGATTTGTCTGCTTGGGTATTTTATTAATATCGTTTAATTGTAGAATATATTTGTATGTAAGTCATAACCTATGTTAAGGAATACAGCATTTCGTTTGTTATCCTCGACTTTTGCATTGTGAGGGTCATTCATTGAAATAACCATGTATTGGGTTGAAGCAAGTTCGCTTATCGCGAACTCCCACACTGACCCTTTGTAAGTTCCTATATATTTGATTGCTCTTTTCAAAGATGTGTATCTTCTCTAGTGACGGAAAATCGAATCTCAGTGATGACATTTGGATATTAATACTATAAAATAAAACCAATCTTTATTGCCTTTAATCATTTTCTCAATGTTTGTTAGAGCAATTAATTTCCTGATTGAAAATGCCAAAGGTTGAGTAAACTTTCAATCTGTTATTGTCTTTGTAAGGTACACTCATGACCAAAATTATTGTCGCATATCTATAACTGTCTTCTTGTAAGAGTAAAATTTAATAATGGTTTTGCAGGGTACTTTTAATACAGATACTATGGGGTCTAATCGGGAAATGTATATTTGTGATAAATTTCATAGGAAAAGAATTGTAAATACGAAAATTAGAATGAGTAAAATGTTGCTAAATGGACAAGAAAGTTTTATTCCCGTTTCATTGTTCTTATTTACTGCTCTTTTGACATAAAATTTGCCACATACATATCGTTTCCGATTATACTCATACTAACATAATAAGAAATACCGGGCGAATTCGTTATCAAATTATATCCTACAACATATTTAAAGACATGTGACAATAATTTTGTACATGAGTGTACCTTTCAGGTTGATACAGATGTACGAGGTGTGTTCAGAAAAGACCAAACTTTTTGAAATGGCGTGTCAACCAACACAGAGAGCGCCCCTAGCGGCAGATTTAGAAAACAAACTATCATTTCCGCTAGTGTCGCTGATCATTAGTCGCCGAACTACAGCCGCTGAAGTGAGCGCGTACACACGCTTTCGTCGGATTAGTGATAAAGTAACAATGCAAGAACTCGAGAAACGTGTGTCTGAAAGTTTGCCACAAACTTGGCAAAAACGTTTACAGAGACATTTCAATTACTTTTCAATTCTTTCAGGGCTTGTAGGATATGGGAGCAGGGCACGAAGTGCTTAAAAATTAGATACTGGCTGTTAGGGTAATTAAGAGACATACGAGTAGTATGTGGAAATAGAGTTAGATTATGATGGAAGTTAGAATATAATGGAAGTTAGAACATAATAGGAGACAGATTATATTGGAAGTCAGAGTATAATGATATAGATTGATGTGTAAGAAGATTAATGTACTTGTGAAGTAAGATTGATATAGATAGCTGTGTTATATAACGGCACAGATTAAAAGTAAAGGTACAGAAGAATTTAAGTGTGTATCTTTATAGATTTTAGTTAAGTAACAGGGCTCTTCAAAAAAAAAAAAAAAAAAAAAAAAAAAGTCGGTAGTAGATTAAAGTAATGCAGGTTATGTTTCTTGGTTGGAAAGGCATTGTTAATCATAACTGCATTACAATTTCTGATAGTTTTTGGATTATCAGACCCAAACTAAAAGAGTAACCTACTTTTACAAAACCTGAATTTAATCTCAATCATACCCTCGACCTCACTAATTTATCTTGAGGTTGTTTCCCGAAGGTTACTTATATATATTAATATATACTTACTTAAAACTTTTATAAAGTTTTGGAAGAAATTCATCATTTATATCAGTACATCTGCTTTGTAAACCATTATTAACTACATTAAACTCATTTGCTCTTAGATCAAAGCTATCTGATGAACCTTTAATATATAATGTTAAAACCTTTATTTTTAAATACTAATTAACGCTTTTACTATGTAAATACTATGTTAACACTTATACTAATACTTGAGATCTGAGGTTGAACCTGTTTGATGACGGACTTCATACAATTGATAACATTAGTCTCTGCCAGTCCTTCGTTCTTACATAATTATGATTTTACATTTACATTTATCTTGTACATTTACAGTTTAGTGATTTTTTTAAAAACTTAAAAAAGTACTAACACAAAACAAAGAAACTTAACGAAAATATAAATATAGCATTTGTTGAAGTTTGGTTATGACTTTATAGGTAGAAGAGGAACTTAAGAAGTTAATATTAACCGAGGACATAGTGTACAGGATTAAAGATGTATTTGAGGATGAAATGGAGAAGGGGCTGGCTAGAAAAGCATCGGCACCTTCCTCGCTTCTCATGGAGAACACCTACATCCCAGAACTTCCTAATGGTAGCGGTAAGTTGAAAACAAATATTTCTAAGACCTTTTGATTCTTGATATTGGTGTATTTATATAAAATTCATATGCACTGCTGTTTATGAAAATTGCAACACCAAAAACAAATAATGGGAATGCAAATTCTTAAGATCTGTAGTGAAGGGTAAACTACAAATGATGACATTTTGAGTGGGATGGAGGATGCGTAGGTCAGTGTCCTCGGTTTAATGTACGGAGCAATAAGATGAGAGATGGTTTACACATATTCAGGTACTAGTGTTAATCAGCAAATAAAAAACGAGGTGTTGCTCTTCAACGCCAGAGAATGCAATACAAATAGACGACTGTCTTCGACTGTCTTAGAATGAGACCGCATGAGAAGGTAGTTTCTCATATGGCGAAATTGGTGAGCGTACAGGGCACTCTGTTACAACAATAATGCTTGTGTGGAAGCAATGGACATAAGAAAATCGTATACAGCGACGATCAGTCAATTGATAATGCAATATAACAATTCAGGATAACAGACATTCTGTCTGCGAGGCCGCGACAGACCATACAGTTTTCTCTACAATGTTAGCTCGATGCTAGAGCATGGTAACGTATAAACTTATATGCATTGAAGTTCGGTGGGTGTTCGCTGAACGCTGTGATTTATTTCAGATTGTTGGGGGGACAGTCCCCAACTTACAAGATTGGAGGGGGCATGTCCCCGTCATCCCCTCGGGATTTGCGCCAGTGAATTCCGCTCCAGTCAATCCTATAGTGAAAACCATATACACCTTTAACACTAACACCAGTAACTTGCCAGCTTCCATTACCTAACACAATAATGGTTGAACGGCAAGTATAAGTGTGTGGAGATTCATTTGGTACAGTCCTCAGCAAAAAAAAAAAAAAAAAAAAAAAACTGCAACATGAGCATGTAAGTTTATTGTGAAACGACGAAGTCTTTTGCTCCAAAATAAGTGTGCAGTTGAGGACATCGAAGTTTTTCCTGGCGTTACTCTTGCCACTTAAACGTTATGTTGATTCCCTGCGCTGTTAGGCGTAGTTTCACAATAAACTTACCAGCTCATATTGCAGGTTTTTTTGCTGCGGACAGTACAACGTGGGATTTTGGCTACTAAATATTGAGGGTAAGCTTACTAGTGACTGCTCCTTCAGGGATGCCTTTGGCGTGGGAGACTCGGATTATGTATTCGGCTGGAGCTTATCAGTTCGGATTCCACGTTATCAGTAGGTCAATTCTCAATTCAATTCATGTAGCCTAGCTGCTAAAAGGAACGCTAAACTTAAAATCAACTCAATTCCATCACGGACGTTCCAGGGATCGAGACCATGCCTTTCATCACACAACTCCTGATGCTTTATTTCAATAGTACAGTGTTGGGCCAGGTATATCTCAAAATGTACAATCCGTCTTCGAGGAATAACGTACCATTGGTTCTTTGACCTGCACGATAGCCTGACATGTCGTCCACCAAACATTTATGAGATATCGTTTAGTCGATATATATATATATATATATATATATATATATTTTATCACCGTCCACCAGTAAATTGTATGCTTTGTGGAGTTGCATACGAGCACCGTGTGAGTAAGGGGTGCCCGAAGAAAATTTTCTAGCGGGCCATCTTCCTGGTTGTTATATTACGTTGTAATGAACCGCTTGGTCTCCATTACAGTATAAGATTATTTTTCTTTGTATGCGCCCTTATTGTTTACCTTTACCATTTGCAAGGGCATATTAGTTATTGTTAATATTACATTCATGCCATTATTTCTGTTATTTTGTTATATAAGTTAATGTTGGGTTATATTTAATCTGCACCACCGGTGTATTGGCGTTAATGGCCGCGAAATTATAGCCAGTTGTATTCTTTTTCCTCTGTTGAATTGAGATTTTCTGTTGTTTATATTATTAGTGATTGAAATAGAAATAGTAGTGTTGATCAAGAGAAGAAAACATGAATTTGTTGTAGTAGTTTAAATAGTCTGGAATCCGTGAGGATTCCGTAACTGGAATGTCTTCTCTCCTGTTTATATATAATATCTTTCACACCAGGATGAATAGAACATCTTAGAAGTTAATTACAAATAACAATTCGGATGCCTGTGCAGATATGATAGTGTAGTCATTTTATTATTATTGTGTATGCCATGTCAAATGATTAGGTTTGCTTCCTGTGATTAAATGATCATCCTTCTGCTATTGCAAAACTGAGTCACTAAAAGTAATATAAATGTTATTGATATGCATATATATGATGAAACACGACGATTTAAAGGACTAATTATGCATTGGAATACGAAGATATTAGTAAATAAATGTTAATTATGTGTATTGGTGGATGAAACAGGAATGCTATTACGTACATAACTCACATGTTAAATGTTGATGAATTTGGATATATGGATGTGTACACTATCATAATCACTGGCATAACCGTCTTGATTGTAACCGATATGACGAGACGACAACTGTTTGTTTATTATATACAGTAACAGAATTAAAACTAGTCAACATTCTACAGTTGTGTTTAATTCCTATTCTCATCTTATGGAACGCATTGTGTATTTATTCCTGATGTGTTTGTCCTGTTTCTTTCCTTGTAAGCCTGTCCTACGTTGGCAACGAATCAGCTCTCGGAAGTCCGATGCTGCGATATTTCTAGATGATTTTATGATAAGCAACACATATTGTGGAATTGCCTGCACCGTACCAGAACGGTGTAAGAAAGGGCACTATAACGTTGAGTATTTTTTATTTGTATTAAGAAAATCTTAAGAAATTTAGAAATATCTATGTATTAAAATGCTACAACAGCAATTAAAAGCGCCTGAGCTCCAACCTATAACTTTAGCTTTGAAATCTTTCATTTACGGTTATGTGTGATTTCACGTTTAACAGAGACAAACTTTTAAAGTATTTGTACTTTAAATAGTCCAAGGGGCCGCGGTGGCTCAGTGGTAGAGCGTTCACCTCTGGTGCTTGGGGTCCCGGGTTCGATCCCAGCCCCCGCCAAGTGAACTTTGTGGTGAACAAACACCGTGCTCGTGGGTTTTCTCGGGGTTCTCCCGTTTCCTCCCACTTCATTCCACCATTTCATTCATTACTCATCATCACCATCTCCTTTAGCCTAACCGGCATAAACGTGGGACGTAAAACTCAAAGCTTTCATTTCATTTTAAATAGTCCAAATTAGTTAACTATATCTTTTTCATAAAGTTTATGATATAAATTTATTGTTCAAAGCCTTTTTTTAATAAGCCTTCTCTAAAATCAATGCATGTGAATTGTGCTGCCATCTTCCGAGTTCTTTTAAACTATATGTTGAGGACGTTTATGTGTTTGTGGTCAATCCTTTCGACAATGAGATCTCGGAAACTACAGGCTCTAGAAAGATAACGTTTTCACTGGTTAATTGGAAATTTTGCGTAGATTGTCCAGTTCTAATTGAATATTGAACAAATATGGCCATTATTTCTTTATTACATTTTTTAGGGCACACTGGAAGCGTTGAAATTAAAAAAAAACTAAAGCATCATATCCTATGCGTTATACATTCTAACACCACATTGTTGTATATTGGGGTTGTATATGTCTCAGACATTTGTTTTTTGGCCAAATAATGAAAAAGGAAGGATAACCATTTCTCGAGTCTAAGATAAATCTATTTTTTGAGTGTTTTGCCTAATGAACACCATATATAACTGACATTATAATTAATTGTATATATAATGTATTTGCTTTTTACATACTGCATGCAAGAAGAAAGAAAACACTGGTCATACATGAATTAGAAACTCCAACCGGAAGTATTCTCAAATCTTCAAACGGTGCGAGATATTGAGAAAAAACAATCGAAAAAATCTCCCCTTTATGATACCCCTTGCCGATTTTTTATGAAGACTCCTTTCACTTGTGTCTGTAAAGGAACATGTACATATGTTGTGAGGAATGAGAAGAATTATGCTTATATGCGAATGATGCGCTGTGTAGAGAGTGCAGGTTCAGCTAGTACAGTATAAATTTTCGTGAGCGAGGGTGGGTTCCGAGCCCCCTTGTCCCCCACCTTCGTACACCCACGTTGTGATTCTATTCATCAAGAACATATCCAACGCCTGTTTAATTCAATATCACGACGTATAAAGTTTCTGTTTGCAAGAAGTGGAGACTTCCCCCTTTATCAAGTTTAGAAGTGCTTTATAACTCTCAAATTGTAATACAGTAGTTTCAGTCTAATCGTAAAACGAATTTGTAGCATACATTTAATTCTACTTACACATATCTCTCTTAGTATTGTAATTTTCATAAACTGCAGTGTATATTTGCAAGCTCATATGATCTACACATCATTTCCCTATCTTGTAATACGAACAGTATATTATGAATATGATTTCGGGAAATGGATAAGGCAACAGTTTTTCTTTAGACCATGCTGAAGATGCAACATCTACAAATGTCATTAGCAGCCTATTTCGTAGCTTATCTATTTCTCCACTATAACTTTCTTCTGTTTCGTTTCTGAAATGTTCGAATTCCAAATCTCTAACACCATTTTCCCACTATGTTCATTAACTTGCATGATACTGCTGTTTACAGAGGTGAGTTTGTTAGACGAAATAACGTGAAGAAATTTTCAAGAAAATGCGTCCAGAAGTTCTGTCTTCGAGAATTGAATTTTAACTCAGAAACTGCTGGTTTGATTTGCCAGTGTTGTTAAATCAGATATAATCTAGATATATCTAGATATATCATTTCATACGTTTTTGAAATATTCTATAATAGCACATACAAACAATATTCTATGCGCACAAGTACTATACGTAACTGTTCACCGAATAGATAACATGCTAAGATTATGGACATTTTAACACGTCTGTGTTATTTTACAATTGCCTCCTAAAGATAGACGTTTTGCCAGAAAATTTCAAGTATATGGTGTACACAACTTGAAGCACGGGACTATCCAATTATTCCCACACTTTGTTAAAAATCTCCAACCGAAAGTATTCTGGGACATACAAGGTATTTTGCTGGTGGAGTTTCAATTGGTGCATTTGGGACTACTCTTACTAGTATCATGTGTATGTTTCGATTTCCCTACCTATAAAACTTTTGGAAGGCGAAATTGTGTGTGCTATTTTTAGATATTTCCTCGTGTATGCCTTATTCCATTAGACCTAACATTAAGTGTAGGTAGGAATATTTTTCCTCTGACACGATAAAAAATTTGTTGTTGTTACAGCATATATCCTATACAGATCAGCAGTATTTCAGGAAATTACTTATGCTTTTTACTTAAACTAGTGTAATCAATATACTTTTTCCAAGTATTCTGTTGTGTCGGAACATTTAATTTTGCCCCTTTGGTTCTATTTTCATAAACTTAATATAAATCTTGCATATACTAGTTACCTTCGCATGACTTATGTCAAACCAATTGAAAGCAATGCAAGTTTAAAAAAAAACTAAGTGTGCCACTGTTTAGTGTTAGTAAGATAGAAAGAAAGGTTCCGTTTATCCTATTTTCTTTCTTTCTGTGAAATTAGCACCTGATGAAATACAACGCAGGAGCAAATGTTTAATTCTACTGTAATTGGTGGTAGTGAATAATCATTCACAAGTACTTATATAGGAGAGTTTTATAATAACTTATTCAATCTGTGCTCGTTCTGAGAACTCACAGCTATCCTATGTTACTCTATTTTAGCGAGGGTAAATAAGTTCAAGTTAATCATGATCGAATTAGTGGCTATAGGAGTGGAATTTTAAAAATTAAGCCAGAATAGCTTTGATATGAGTGTTAAGTGGGGGAAAAGCTATATGGAGATGAATGGTCATCCACCTTTGGCTTTGTCTCTAGCTACTATATGTAATAGTTGAAGAATAAGATGAAAACTTGGATATGCAATTCGATGGTATGTCTCTATCATCTGTTGCAGAAAGTTCCACCAGCACAGCCGTAAAAGACGGAAAGCAAAATTGTGAAAAGTGTGCTTCTGAGACTACAACTAGTGGTGTTTCTATTATCTCCTATAAAGCTTGGTTGAACCAGTAGAATCATTGTATTATATTCTATTCTTTAAATAATAAATTTCTCTACTTCACCTCGGTACCCAGTTTTCCGTCGGGGCATACCGTGTAAAAATTACTAATCTATTATGTCAGTCATGCTAATAACGGCTGTGATGGAGTCGGCGTTGTTAAAAATGCGTACCTTCTGACTCCAATGAATGTGATACAATTGGGTTATGGTATTCGTATTAATATGTTCTGTAATACAATTGGTGTACGCAAAGGACGTCTTTAGTTGCCACTATACACACAGAGACATTTCCGATTAAATAATGTAAAATATGTCTGAAATTAATGATTCAGTTTGGATACTACAGAATGATCTCCTACGGTAATAGGTGCAGCTGCTTGTAAATGAAAAATTGCTTGCAACGTTAGTCTCTGCGAATTGACACCACGTGACGATGCTAATGTGAACTTAATTTGAAATGGAAGTTGCTAAAAAAAAAAAAAAGACATTATAAGACGACGTCTGAAGAACAGTCATTATATGGAGACGCCCACTTTCTATATCCATGCTAAAATAGTGGAACTGCAAATGAAATGTTGCTAATAAAATAAGCCTTTTTTAAGTATTAGAAGATTCGAGATTCTTCCCAGATCATTATTGTGGAAAGAAATAATAAATCTGCCCACGTGGCTCCTGTGCCCGTTGGGTTCTGTGCCTGGTGGTGTCTGTGACTACTGGCTTGCTTAACCTACCTTGAATTTCTGTGTGATGTGGCTGTTGTGACATTTGGCGACTATGACCAAACATGAATGTGATTTGTGTGATTGATTTCTCTAATAAATATAACTGCAGCGACCATTGGCGTCTATGACTAGTGGCGTGTATTCCCACTAGCTGCTAGACCAATTTTGTGATGTGGCGTGTATGTCATATGACATCTATGATCTTGAACCCATTTAGTCTGCAGTGCATGTCAAGATCTCCAGGAAACTGCCAAGATTCTTACTACTGAATCTGTGGTACTTACTAACGGAACAGTTTGTCTTTCAACATCCGGTCGAAGAAAGTGATATAGGTAATGTTTGTAACTTCAACATGGCAGCATGCTCGGAAAAGTTCTCTAATTCATCACAACTAATCTTTTTAGAAGAAAGAGTTTCAGTTCCAGCATTGGAAGCAACATTATTGTGGAAAAAATATATAGCTGTGAACATCGGATTCATTTTAGGAAAAATCATATTTGGTTGGTATCAAGGCTAATCTCTGATACAGGATGGGGCAGAGCAACTTCCTTATTTAGAAATTCAATTTTTTTTAAAAAAAAAAAAGTAATGCAGAATGTATTAAACGCTTGCAGGGACATGGGTTTAGAAGTAAATGCAGAGAAAACTAAATACATGGAAGTGCGTCGGGACCGTAATACGGCAAATTGTGGAGGCGTTAAAATATTAAATAATACTTTTGATAAAGTTGATACTTTCAAATATTTAGGATCAATATTAACAGACGAAAATCATATTCACGAAGAAATTAAATGTCGACTAAAAGCAGGGAATTCGTGTTACTATTCGGTTCAAAATCTCTTGTCGTCGCGAATTCTGTCGAGGAATTTGAAGCTTAAAATATATAAAACGATAATCATGCCTGTTGTTCTGTATGGTTGCGAAACATGGTCGCTTACTCTGAGGGAAGAACATAGACTGAACGTATTTGAGAACAGGATCCTGAGAAGAATATTCGGACCCAAGAGGAACGAGAATGGGGAATGGCGGAAGCTTCATAACGAGGAACTACATAGTTTATACGGTTTACCCAACATTGTTAGGGTCGTCAAGTCTAGGAGGCTTAGCTGGGCAGGTCATGTAGCTAGAATGGAAGAAAGTAGAAACGCTTTCAAAGTCTTGACTGGTAGACCCATAGGAAAACGACCATTAGGAAGACCTAGGCGAAGATGGGAGGATAATATTAAGATGGATCTTGCAGAGATAGGAATACAAAGTAGAAACTGGATCCAATTAGCTAAGGATAGAAGTCAGTGGAGAGCTTTTGTGAACGCGGCACTGAACCTCCGGGTTCCATAGGCCATAGAGTTACTTAGTTAGTTAGTTAATGCAGAATGTATATTTAATTTTTTGAACAGCATCAAGTTCAACATTTAAATTTTATATTTACACAAAATTTTAAAGATGATATCAGGCAGTCGGCATCCATCATCCTCAATACACTACCTTAATCGAATTTGGAAGTTTCGTTCACTCTTTACAGCATATCATCGGCTGTGTTGCCGACAGCTTGATGAAGGTTGTTCTTCAGGTGAGCCAGGGTCGTAGGACGATCGTTGTAAACAGGTGACAAACGAAAGATGGAAATGAGCTTAATCACTGAAGAAAACAAATGTGTCCTGAGGCATGTCAAGAAGCACCTCACATTCTCGAACAACAAAATCGCATGGATTCATTTCCTGCATCACAGCCAATTTGTAGGGATGAAATGTTAGGTCTAGTTCCTCATGAAGTATTCACCTCACAGAACGAGCAGACAACCCAACAGTAGCTGCATGATTCCGGCCAGAGCGCTGAGGGGATCGCAATACAGAAAGTCTTACCATGTTAATGTTTTGGGGTGATCTTGCTGTTCGTGGAAGCCCCGGTTTTCTTCTCTTCACATCACCAATGAAACAATAGACTGCCGGCCAGGAACACTATCACAGGAAGTAATATTGAAATGGGTGCGGAATGCACGTTGAGTGGCTATGATTGAGTAACCGTTAGAAAAGTATGTCTCGACAGTGACGAACGCGCGCTCCACCTTCGTCCACTCCATGTTGCTGAATAAACCAAGCGGAGCTACAACTTTACGCCCCGCTCTCTTGAATGTGCTTACCCCATCCTCCTCGGAGCAACCAAATTCAAATAAGCAAGTTGCTCTGCCCCACCCTGTATAATCATATTGTGTGATGAAGCTGTTTCATGCAGGGACGTACGCAGGAGGTGGGTCTTGGGTTTCCGGACCTTCCCCGAAATTTCGACTTTTGTGTAAATTTAGCCAAATTTTAGGGGCAATTTTAGAAATTTTAATATAAAATACCCTCGTATTGTGTTTAGACCCCTCACGAAATTAATTCATGTGTACGTGATCTACCGTAATTTCCATTATTGGTCACGAAATAATCCTATTGCTACTTTTGACAATGAATAAATCATTACCCGAAAGTCACAATGTGGAACGATATAATTTTCAACAAAGTTACGGTTTGTCTCTATTCACAGCTCAATGCAGGCACATCGCGACCAAACAATATTGTTGACCTAAAATTTTTGTTTCATTGTGTTTACTGAAAACCATACCTAACGTTTCCCTTCATATAACATGATTTTCTCTTAGAACCTAATATCTTCGAATATTTCATATTACAAACAATGTTTATAAGTAGTTCAACAAATTTTCGGACACTGAGTCGTAGTTTTTCACTTGGATAGCGAGCCAGCTGTTTGCTGTGGTGATATATGAACTATGCCATCGTGTTACACGAACTTCATGTCGTGGAACCGGAAAGAGTAGTTTTTCTGAATTAGATCACAAACACGGATGAACTGAAGAATCATATTCTGCTTGTTCTTAGTTATACAGTATAATAGCAGATTTTTTTTTTTCAGAAGTTACCCAAGCATGTTGCCAACAGTTTCCAAGTACCGAAACTAATAGTCAACGTTCGTGCATATGGAGCTCCTCCGTGACTAAGCGGTTAGCGTGCGCGCCTTTGGCGTGGGAGACTCGGATTCGATTCCTGGCGGGAGCTCATGTGATTCATTCCACGTTAATCAGTAGGTCCCGTCTCATATAGCCTCGCTGCTGGAAAGGACTTTCAACTCAAAATCAACTGAACTCAACTCAACATTCATGCATACGTTAAATTGAAAACACTGCGCCATTTTTGTCTTAACCAATCGTATGCACAAACCGAAACATATTGCAGTAAAACAAAGAAGTATTTTCCAATACTTTGAAGATGTCTACAGGCATTTTCGTTTGAGATAACCTTGTAGAATATAAAACATTGCATTTCCAATATATCAATATGTTTCTATTAAATTCTGTAAAATGTTTCCGGCCTATTGAACATAAAAGAAATATATTTTGCTACAACTATTCATAAATATTTTAATGTTCATTACTTGCTTTAAAAGATAAAACAACAGAAGAGTGCAGGAATACAAAATTTCACGGCAAAACGATGAATGTATTTACATTTGGATAAAAATAACGCGTTAATGGAAGAAAACAGATTGATGGGCGAGGCTTCAACAAGTTCACTCTTTCCAGTTTCTCCTTTTCTTTTCTCTTTCAATCATTTTGAAATTTGAGGAAAGACAAGTCTTTCAGTATCATTAAGAAAGTTCAAGGTGAGTTTGCTATTACAATTTTCTTTTTTAAATTTTCCGAACTGTTTCTTGTATTATTGTAAATGTTTCTTGGGTTATTGTAACGTAATGCAATAACCTTCTTCCACAAATCTTTATTATAAGAAATATTGATGTCAGATTGAAATAAAATAATTTAATAGAAAGTTTAGACTTAATGGCATCAAAGAAATAATAATCAATACTTGATGAAATGATTAACTGGAAAGCAAAAATATACCATTCATACGATATAATATTTGTAGAATAATTGAATCAGAGAGTTATTAGAGTTCTAAACTATATTATGCATTAGTATAGTATATCTTATAGAACAGAACCAATGTTGGGGACTGGCAAAATAGAAAACGCCATACTAAATTTGGATGTGTAATTCTAGTATTTATTATTAATACAGGGCTATAAAACAAATGCTTAAACTTGTTTTAAAATAATGATATTGCAACGAAATAAATGTTAAGATCTTTATTGAGACACACATTTTGCATAATCATCCATAGATACACCGCCACACCTCTAGCTATGCTCCGTTGACTTCCATACATTCCTGAAAACTCGAGCGAAATCCGTGAATGCTATTCCGTCTGGCGTCGTCATAAATGTCTCAGAATCCTATACTAATCTTAGCTTTCAGGTCCTGCAAGTCCTTTGGTTTTTCCACATACGCCTGTCTTAATGTGATCCCATAACCAAAAATCACAGGGTGTACATTGGGGAACCTGGGGACCAACGGGCGGAGCCCCTGCGCCCAATCCACCTACCAGGTAGTTCACGGTCAAGGTAGTCCCTGATGACTTGTGCAAAAATGTGTGTGTGTGTGTGGGGGGGGTCAGTCTTGCTAGTAATGGACGCGATCCTTGATTCCCAACCTAACAAATTCGGGCATCAGGAAATTTGTAAGCATTTGAACGTATGTCTCCCCTGTCACAATGTTTTCGTCGAAGAAAAACGGGCCTATGAGATGGTCCATTGATGCGGCACACCAATCATTCACTTTCGAGCTGTCTCTTTCGTGTGCTTCATATTCATGAGAGTTTTCAGCTCCCTAAGCAAGACAGTTGTGCCTGTTTACCCTCCCTGAAACATGGAAAATTGCTTCATCTGAGAACATGAATAACTGCAGAAGTTCCCTGTCATCATCCAGTCGTTTCAGCATCAGTCCACAGAACCCTAGTCTCGTGTCATGATCATCTTCTGTCAGTTCAGGCACAAATTTAATGCTGCTAACCAAAACGTTACAGATCGTTGCACAATTTAAAATGTATTTCACTGCAATATCATTATTTTTCTTTTTCTCTTTTCTTTTTCTTTTTTTTCTTTTTTGAAAAAAGTTATAACCATTTGTTTTATAGCAAGGACTTTATAACAGCTCTGTACAGTATTCTTTTTACCAAGTGAATGAAAAAAATAAATTTTAGAGTCACAACTCTGTTTTACTTTTGGGTTAGAAATTCTACAATCACACTAGTATCGAATCTAATATATTTTCTCTGAAAAGTTGTTTTTATGGATTTAATATGACATTTGCTGTTATTTGTCAAAATCTCGCTTCGTGGATCCATCTTGAAACTGTAAGACATAGAGCGATATCAACGCTTATCCCGTTCCTGTGTTTTCTCTTATTTGGACACACAGTACAATAAATTCTTTCACATAAATTTATACATAGTTGAAAAAGTCACTAACAATTTCAACTTTTTTTCTACTCAGATCGGGATATTCTTTATTCACAGATAGCCAAAACTAATTTAGTGATTTTTAAGGATGACTCGACCATGTCATAGATCAAGGCTACCACTCGTTAATGCAGACCGTCACCGGTCTGCAGATCAGGGGTTGAAAACCACTGCCATAAGATAAGCATAGTAAAAGAAAGAACGATTTAATTTCAAGTGGATTGAACCTCCCAAAAATAGTTTCATCTCCGCCCTTATCTCTGTATTGAAACTAGTAGTTAGTGTTGCCGACGAGACGAGATGAGAAATAGACTGAAATAGTGTGACATCACATCCTTCTAGTAGCCATGGTAATCGCCATTTTATTTTCTAAAGAGCATAGCCTAAATACCTAAAGACCTAAAGAGCATAGCCTAAATACCTAAAGAACCTATATGCAAAGCGGAAACAGTGATGAAATATTTCGTAACTGCAAACATTACACTGTAAAAAATGAGGTGTTGAAACAACACAAAATGTCTACCACTTTAGCGTGTTACTTGTGTGTTAATTCAGCACCAGGACATCGGCTTCCGAGCATATCAGAAACAACTCGTTACTACCTGAGAGAATTTCCATTGGTATTTATCGTTTAAAATGAGCAAAGCTTTGCAAAATATCTTTGGCACTTATGCCAAGTAACGAATAATGTTCTTGTTTTCTGTAATTGGTCACAATAATATTGTTGTAAACCTATGAATCGTCTGACAACAGTTACATAGGCAACAGTTCTGCCATCTTATGTTCATATATGCTAAGACACAAGAATAACAAATAAAGAAAACAGTTGGAAGCACAGCTATCTGTGTAACTGTTGTCAGATGATTCATAGGTTTACAACAATATTATTGTGACCAATTACAGAAAACATAGAATGTTATTAGTTACTTGCCATAAATGCGAAATATGTTTTGCAAAGCTTTGCTCATACCAAACAATAAAAAACGATGCAAATACTTACAGCCAACCATGAGGTATTTCTGATATACTCTGAAGGCAATGTGGCTGGTGTTGAATTGACACACAAGTAACACGCTAAAGTGGTAGTCATTTTGTGTTATTTCAACACCTCATTTTTTGCTCTGTAGAATGAAAGAAATAAGTTTCTTTTTAAATATTTCTAATCAATGAAACTGAAAAGAAGATAGAAAAGGTAGTTAGGTAAGAAATATGTTATATCTTCCTACGTTCACGAAAGCATTGAAATTGAAATCAGCACGTTCATACGTCTAGTGAAATTTTCCCCTCTGATACCGTATATTTTGAGAATTTCTACGTTTTCGGGTTAATTAAACCTTAAAGTGTACTCATCTTGTTCATAATCAGATATTAACTTTTCTAATTTACAAACTTATTCTGAAGTTGCTAATCTAATGGCAGACAAATATGTGCAAAGTTACAAACATTTTTCCTCAGGAGAATGTTATTCTGCATCTGAACAGTAGTGACAAACAATGGATTTTTTAGAATGTTTTTGGCACACAAATAATTCTGGAAAATTTTTGATTCAATAATAGCAGTATGCCATAGATATACCATTGCAAATGTGAACAGGATTAGTGTTTAATAGTTGTTTAAAATATATGTTTAACCATCATAATTGAATGTGTAACATATATCCACTGGTAGTCTGGATTGAATATTCCTAAAGGCTAGCTTTTATATATATATATATAATATTGTAGACATTAATATTGTGCACTCCCAATATAAAGAATGGGCATTAAAAGTGTAAATGTCCCAACAGAATTAAGATTGTTCTAGAAGATTTTATTCTTTTTAAAAATCGATATTTTTACAACTTTCCTTGTGTCGACTGTTTGTCAATCTGCACATTAGGGAGTTTATATTGTGTATAATTACTTCTTATGGCGGATTACACGGTAATGACTCTTACATTAATTATTCAATTTCTACCTTATCACTTGGAGATGTGGCGCTTTTAGAAATATGTTCCTCAAATGTTACTCTTTCTTTTTTAATTTTCTTACCATTCTTAAACCTAGGCTTCCATGTTCTAAATGTGTACCCTTCCCCACCAACATTATTAGTCATTAAAACATTCTATAATTATAAATAAATTTACAGCCATTGTCTTTGTTTGTACTAGATTTTAAAATACACCATTCGCTTCACTCGTTTGTGTAGAAAAAAAAAACTGCGATTACCATGGTAACGGAAAGAAAATGACATAGCTATTTCAGTCTATAAGGTTTTGTAGTCTGTTACCGTAATTGTAAAGGTCTCGTCTCGATTCTCGAATAATTCTTCATGTCTCGTCTTGTTTCGAAATTCATGTACAAAATTTATGACCTGATTTTCTTCTTTTGCTTAAGATGATATAGAAGTTATCAGAATCTTTCACGTCGCGAGAAGTCCGGGAAATGTGTGATATACCAGTATTTACACCATCTTTATTATTATTATTGAAGTATATTGTGTAATGATTTATCTATATATTAAAGTGCTAGATTTACAGGGGCGGATCCAGGGGGGGATCCCCGATCGCCCCCCAGAAGGGGAAACTTTATTATATATATATAAATAAAACCCATCCCAAAGTTTGGAGCCCTTAAAAGTAGCAGTATGACAACCCACCGCCCCCCCCAGAAGTCGTTCCTGGATCCTCCCCTGTAGATTTTATATGTTTGTCTCCAAAGAAAAGTTTATACGTTTGTCTCCAATCCTTTCGACAATGAGATCTCAAAAACCACAAGTGCTAGAAAAGTGTCATTTTCACTGGTCGATTCCAAATTTTGCGTAGATTGTCCAATTCTAATTGAATATTAAAAAAAGACCGTTATTTCGTTATTACATTTTAAGGGTACACTGGAAATGTTGAAATTTTAAAAAAGTAATAATAGCTGAACCTGCGCTGTCTAGTCAGCGGATCGTTCTGTTATGAGCATGAATCTCCTTCCCACTGTGCATGTCTCCTTACTAACGCAAATAAAGGATACTAGACTCACAAAGGAAGTGAATTCATATGTATAGATGTTGGAGTGAGTTTGTAGCAAATTTGTAGAAGTAACACGATATCAAGTGGAAATATTTCTTTTCTAATAAATCTATATTCGTCCGAGTACGCCTCATTACTTCTCTTGAGACCTGTGAAGTTGTCAGCATGCAGTAGTTTTTGCCATTCAGATTTAAGCAAAGCGCCTGCAATGTTCGTCAACCCGGCATACGTAACTTCTCTACTGTTTGCCTAACACCGTAGTTTCGGCCTACAACAATGTTAATCTTATTGGCTCAAAACGGACCCTAAAATGTTGAATAAAACAGTAACGACGCGAGTTTTGAAATTTTGAATGAGAACTGGACAATCTACATAAAATTTGAAATCGACCAGAGAAAATAGCACGTTTCTAGAACGTGTGGTTTTCGAGATCTCATTATCGAAAGGATTGGGGACAAAGATATTAATTTATAGTATTTTAATTTATAGACTAGCTGAACCTGCACTCTCTACACAGCGCATCATTCGCATATGAGCATAAATCTCCTCCTCATTCCTCACAACATATGTATCCTCGTCGCCATAAGTGCCTTTACATCGCAGTGACGGGTATGTGACCGCGCAGTACTCCAAGGAAGGGATGGTTGTATAAGAATTTGTGATTAATTTTGAAGAGTTTTTATTTTGACTAGGGAATTAACATAGGTGAAGGGAGTAAAGACACAGATTTGAAGCATCAGTTCACTGTTATTGAAGTATCAGTGCACGAAAAGATTCGTATTCTCAGTTTTTCTATTTATTGTTTTATATGTTAAACACCACAATATGTATCACTAATATCGCAGATCGTATTATTTTTTAAAATCGTGTTTGTAACCTATTGTCAAAACATTCATCTCCAGACATGATGTAGAGAGAAGAGAAAGAGATACGACATCTGTAATATATGTATATGTGATTCACTAAGTAACTGTAGAAATTAAAGGACACATAAGAGAGCGAAAAGGAGGTCTAGAAGTCTGAACTTTTTAGAAACGTCCTAGATAGGTGAAAATATAGTTAAAAATTGCAAAGGGTATCATGTAATTTACCTCTCTTTTCTTAGATTCTAGTATATTTTTTCTTTCACATCCAAACATCTCTATTCAGAATTACGAGATAAAGGTGAAGAGAGAAACATTCCCATTTCAAGAATTATATAAGGAAAAAAATCTTTTGACTTAGACTAGATTCGAACTCGCAACCCTTGAATCCATGGCTCAGCGCTCTACCGATTGAGCTAACAACTTCTGCTGTAAAAGCCTGATTTCTACAACTACTGGTTGCTGAATGATGTGTATTAACCAAGTTTGCCGAGATAATTGCTTCATATAGCTATTGCAATAATAATAATAATAATAATAATAATAATAATAATAATAATAATAATAATAATAATAATAATAATAATAATAATAATAATAAAGCAGAAGAAGAAGATCAGAATTTAAAAAGTCGCATATGTTAAAAGTTTGACGTGCAGAGTAAGTCCTAATATGAGATTTTATTAATTATATATAATAAATGTAAGCGTGGTTTATTCGTGCGTGCTATTCAAACTGCGTAACTCACACCTAGTCCCATAAGGGTTGTACAGTATGGTACAGTAGCCTTGCGTCCTCCAACCGTGAAGAATGTTTCGGTTTGAACCTATGCGTGTCCTAAGAGGAAGGAGGAGATTGAAAGAAAGAAAAGTGGTTTAGAAATTATGCAAACGTAGAATATCTCACGAGGTGAGGTGATATAGAGTTCAGCGTGTCTTTCAGCTACTACTCTATACAAGACGTGCATCTACGACTTAACGTGGAACCCGAACCACACGACTCCTGACGGGAATCGAAACCCGTATCACCTCTAGTTCTATTATGGGAGACACAGGAACATAGAAAAATAATCGAAAATGAACGATATTAATGTTAAATCCAAAGCTTTCGACGTCCTAAAAATTCGTAATTGAAAGATATGAGTGTCTATTCAATAGTTTTCGGGGTCGCTGAAGTGAATAATGACACTCCAGATACCAAGAAAGCCCAAGGCTTTATTCTTCGTTAGCGGCAAGTTTATTCAGTTCCTCCTGCTGGAAATGGATTCGTACTATTTCATTCCGATTCAAATACGTATTCTACTGGGAAAACTAATCTCAAATATATCTAATGGTTATATTTAATGGAAATAGACATATGCATTTTTGAATATTGTATATGAATTGCTAAAATTCATACTTTATCTAGTAGAAAATGGTGCATCCAGGATATATTCTGAAGTAATAGGGAGAACTTTTGGAAGTATATTTTATTTATCTACTGTCGAATTTAGTGTGCAATAATTTCACACAATTTACTTCGGAACTATCGAGACGAGACTGAGATAGCTATTTGTCGATTGAAAGGGGACTAATACTGTAAGTAGTCTCGTATTGTCTCGTTTTGATACCAGTCTTACTTTGGGGCTTGTTCTCTAGTAACTGGTTGCGTAGTGCACCTACCTAAGACGTCGTATATTTAAATGTTTGAGAACTTACCCCACCTCCAGTTGACGGATCGTTCTATCTAAAACTACCAGACCGTTTATGTAATTTTTCGTTTAAGTACAGGTCCTATCCTTATGTCAATTATTTTCTTGCAACAGAGAATGAAAAATGTAACAGTTATAATGTTGATCGCGCATAATCCTGTATAGATAAAAGGCACTTTATAGAGCGTCGGACTCCGTGGAGTAAATACAGTAGTTACTGCCTTGGTAAGTTCATCACTGAACGCGTTTCTGTCCTACTCGTGCAATGACGTCACCTTTGACACTCGCTCGGGACAGAACCACAGGAGAAGTAACGCTGTTGTCTGCTTACTCGCTTGCTGTTGTGTATTCTCTTTGGAACCTGATGTGAAATTGCTGTTTTCTCCTTACTTTCAGCTGTCTTTTGGTATTTCTAATTTAGATGTCTATTATATTAGTGGAATTTTATTCCGTCATGGAAATATATTTTATTTCTTTTTAAATGTAAATAAAAAGAAAAGTCTATTTGGACAACTTTCCCCACAACTCTAGAGTTATTGTCTGTGGTGCGCTTTTCTTTCCTTATCCTTAAGGGCCCCGGTGGCTCAGTGGTAGAGCGTTCACCTCTGGTGCTTGGGGTTCCGGGTTCGATTGCAGCCCCCTTCAAGTGAACTTTGTGGTGGACAAACACCGTGTGCGTGGGTTTCCTCGGGGTTCTCCCACTTCATTCATTACTCATCATAACCACCCCCTTTAGCATAACCGTCGGACGTAAAACTCAAAGATTTCATTTTTCTTTTTTTTTCCTTAAGTTGTATCCCCAGTTGGCCTAATCCAGTTGCGTTTGTCAATCAGAATTTCTTTCCAGAACTTTTAATTTTCTCACTTCATCACTTTCTTCATTTGCTTGTAAAATGTTCTTTCGGAGGAAGAACTTTTCAGTTGCTTGTTTAGTTAATTTATACTTATGTATGTTCTAAATGGGATAAAATATTAAAACCTCCGGTTCACACTTGCTAACAAATTCATTTTTTTATGATGCCTGTTAATTTTCTAATGATGTTCTTTCCTTGGCTCACTTTTCGGCTCGGCTCGGTGGTTACTGAGCCGTGATCCGATCCGCTCAAGCCGTTGACAACACTGGTACTGTTGTAAATAATTCATCATGTAGTGCCGAGTTTCTCAAGTATATATATATATCTTCAATTAATGCAGATGTTACTGTTCCCTGCTGTGTATAAGGTTCTTCAATGGCTTCAATATTTTTACGTAGAATGCTTTTCCATTATATACCCTCTTATCTGTACTTAAATCTTAGAGAATCCGGATGGTCATTGCTTGAACTCATTAGTTTTCTAGGTATCAGGACATTTGCGGTAAAACCAGAACACCAGTTTTTCTGGGATATTTGCGGTACTGTTCAAAACTTTCCCTTAAACAGTAGGACATTTGCGATACACACCGTGGAACGTGCGCCGAAATCATCCGTTTCAACCCCGTTAATCTAAATTAGAATGAATACATTAATAAAGAGGTTGGGTATGCAGATGCAACAGCCTAATATATGTGATTCATTCTGTTTGGCTGATTTTAGTAGGTCATGAATATATAAGAGGAGATCACGCGGGCTGCTTAATGGAAACTATCACAATAATCGAAACATCTAAGAAACCATGCGTTTCTCATCAGGGTTTTCAGTACAGACAATATTGAAATTTCAAGAACGGGAACATATCTTGAAGGAAACAAATATTGTCCCTTGGATCTTCGTCCTTTTACCAGCAAGAGATAGTAAGAGATATCAGAGTTTTTCAGTTTGGTGAAGGTTAATATTATGATTGGAATCCGAAATTAAGCAAATTACGTTTCGAGCAAAAAGCAATAACATCTCGAAGAACACTGTTCCAGGAAACGCACATTACTTGGTGTAAGTTCCATTTTAATCAGTGCTTGTGGAGGAAGGTTCAGGAATTAGGACTCAACTATAAATCAGTTCCAGAGGTGAGGCTCCGCCTCAGAATTTCTTTTGCCCTACCATTTCTCCCTGTAGATGATATTGCTATTGGGTGGCTTTCCATTATCGAAGATGCATCACATCACGAAAGACTTTAGGTTTTTAGATTATCTTGCAGAACAGTGATTAAGAAATAATGCCGGTTAAATAATACTGGTATTGACATATTCATGTGAAACTACTCGAATCAAGAGCACAGAACGAATAATGCTGTTGAAGGTGGAATTACAGAATCAAATCATTAATAAGTAAATCAACTCCTAAGTGTGTTGTTTAGAAGTATCTAAAAAATGAGGCTGTGTACAGCAGCTAGATGTTTCAAAGAAGACCTTTAAACATTGAAGGGAAACGTAGACAACAAGCGTACATAGAATTGGACGGAAGAATAGAAAAAGCATTAACTGATTATGTATCCTCAAAAGATGTCAAGAAATTCTTGAGGAAAATGGTACACATTCAAAAGTTGGAGTAATTATTGTTTCTTTCAGAATAGAGGCTACGTTGTTTATTGTTTTTATTATTGTGATTGTAAGTTGTCTCAATCTATCCATCATAATTATCTGTAGTTCTTGGAAAAGTGTTAATGAAAGCTATGAAAGAAAACAAAAATATAAACATTTCTAGAAGTTTCCTTTAAATATTATGGACAGGCATTTGACCAATGAGAGATAAGAATTTGTTTACATTTTCCAGTTTTGGCCAATCACAAACAAGCATTTGTTTACATCTTTCGGATGTGTCTACCATGTATCCTAGTAAATGTTTTTCTTTTCACTTTTCTGTATAATTGATCCTTATATTTGAGTTTACATGTTCTTAGTGTTCTGAGAAAAGTTTGTATGTATGTATGTGAGTTAATAATGGTTTCATATTCTGAAAGAAGATTTTTAGTCTGCTTTTAGTATGCAAAAACCCGAGTCCCCTAAAACAGTCATGTTATTTTCCCCTAAAACAAAGTGCTAGCTACACCAATGTTATAAAATTTGGTCGTTGTGTAGCAGTTGATACTGCGTGCTTATCCTGTAACTGAACACTCGAAAATATTTTCTCTTAGCAAAGAGAATAAGAAGTTATTTCAAATAGTACCGCAAATGTCCCAATACCACAAAAGTCAATACTCGAAGTACCGCAATTGTTGCAGTATCACAAATGCCGATACCGCAAGTGATTCCCTTTCAATTTTCTAAACAATCTTCATTTAATTCCTTTCTCAAAAGCAATTTTCCTGCACAATTCTGTACTTTGATTTTTCTACAAAACGAAAGGAACAAATAGCAGCTGAAATACAAACGGATAAGGACGAATTTTACTTCTTTCTGTTCCTTGTTTGATCTACATAAATAATTTTAGAAAGAATAGGATTATTTTTTTTTTTAACGATACATGTAACATTAGGGTGGTCCAAAATCAAATGCAAAAATTCAACTTGTTCAAAATAATAGTCCACAAGGCTTATTTTTTCCTCTAGCCATAACCAATTTACTTGCTTAATTTCAGCTCTGTTGCTTAATATTTACAGGTCGCTCCATTTTAAATCTTTTTGTTTATGTAGTATTACCAATGAACTAACGCTAAAAGTTTTCTGAGGTATACGCTGGACCGTTCTCAAAAATATAGCGTATACCCTTCTCCGTATATACTCGTTCATTCGTAAATTTAAGGTAAATATATGCTGCACTAGAAAAATATTAGGTTCCTAATGGGTATTATATTCATGTATACTATATTATAGGCGTCAAGACTACAATGTAATTTAACACAGTTGCTGTGCTAATAGCCGGATAGCCGGATAAGTTCGTAGCTTTCATTGTGATCATTAGATGGTGTCATCATGTTATGGAGGTAGTCCTCTCTAGTGTCTTAAAAAATAAAATGAAATTTTCGAGTTTTACGTCCCACGGTTATGCCGGCTAGGCTAAAGGAGATGGTGATGTTGAGAAATGAATGAAATGGTGGAATGAAGAAAGTAGGAGGAAACGGGAGAACCCCGAGGAAATCAACGCACACGGCGTTTGTCCACCACAAAGTTCACTTGGCGGGAGCAGAATTTGAACCCGGGACCCCATGCACCAGAGGTGAACGCTCTACTACTGACACAACACGGCCCCTCTCTAGTATCTTCAAATGTTTGTTTAGTCCGGCAGAAGGTCTATCAACTTCATCGTTCAAACAATTTCATAAACAGTGGTCATCAGTAAATCAGGATGATTTACAAAGACAACTGACGACCTATTTGAGAGTCCAGTGATGCACAGATGCTATGCACGAAATCCATTGAAGCACAAACATATCAGATGTTAAAATATTTACCAAGTGCTCCTTAAGCCAAGAAGCTTAGAGATGATTATAAGGAACTTTTGCGTTTATTTCTCATATTTCTTGGTGGATGCAACGACAATCAGTCATTTCGAGCTCGAGACCCAAAACATCACGCTAGATGGATGGGGAAAGGCATTTAAGCATTGAATTTTTTTTTAAGTCTCAATTTAGGATGACTGCGCGAAAGTAAAATTATCACATGTTTAGCGCTGTTTGTCAGCCTTGTTTATGTGAAAAAGTGGAATGAAGCTCCCCTTGTCAACCAAATCCCTCTCAATGACTAACTTTATGTCAGTTTTTTTTTTTTTTTTTATGAGAGAGTATCAGAAGAAACAAAGGAAAAGATGTCCAAAGCCTGCAGCGGCCAGCATAACCAAACATTCCACTACGACTTAAGTTGACAAAGAAACCCGAAGAACTTAATTTGGAGGATCTAGTAACAACAAGAACACTCAATATTTGATGTCCTAATTAAAAAAGGCAAAGAGAAGTCTCAATCTTTCCTCAAACAAACACTACAACGCTGGCGAGATAATGCTTTTTTTTTTTTCAAGAATTTTGTGAATTATCAAAATAAATGGCTGTGGTGAATAATGTAGCTGAAAGAGGTATCAGTCTCATCCAAAAGTATAATGAAGCCTTGACAAAAGACTAGGAACAGAAACAGTTTATTCTTCGATTGGTCGAAAACCATCTTAAAAATGTTTCCACTCCACTGAAGAAAGCGTTTTTTAAATTGAGGATACAAATAGTGACATTTTTCTAAAAGTTTTGGCAACAAATCAGGGGTAAAACTGAGGGGGAATGGGGGGACGCCGTTAGCTTCACTTCAAAAAATATACATGGCATCTCCTACTTCCTAAAATATTACAAATGGCAAAAATAGGCACGCGGGACAGCGTGACCGAATGCGTCCCCATGCCTTTTCAGATCCACTTTTAATCCTACAATAACTAAAACAAGGCAAAAATGAAGTGACCTTTAAATATGACTTAATTGTACTGAAATTTCGTTGGTTATTTGTATACATCACAAGGAATAAAATAAACCTTGTGGACAATCGCCTACTGTTCGTTTTATATTTTGGCCCACCCTAATGTGACATATTAAAGGAGAGTGCTTAAGATTGACATTACTGTATAACAAAAGCCTCAACTATGAAAATATTCTAATAAATTATCTTCTATCTTTCTGATAAAGAAAATAAAGTTGATAACAGATATAAATAACGAAAAAACATATGAATTTAAATGTAAATTTTGAGTCCAAAATACCCACTTATAAACAACTGCTGAATTTTAGAAAATAAACACATGTTAATTGAAGTTATGTGATTAACTTGGAGCTTCAAAAACCAACACCCAGAAACCGCCGTGTAAAGTTTAACTGATGCAAATTTTTTAATTGCATAACTTGCTTTCGGCTAGGCGGGGAGTCCGCCCCCAGACGCTTGCATTTGCTCTTTCTCCGGCCTCTCACTTCTCATATCCCTAAGATCTCTGATCTTAAGTGGTTTCGAGATATGGCATATCTTATTCTAACAATTTCAACCCCCAACTTTGTCTTCCTGCTGTTTTTCTTCTAACCGTAATATCAAAAAACTGAAATACATCTTTAATCAAGATGTTTCTACTCTTAAGGGATTTTGGAATATGGCCATTCTATTTTACCAATTACAATTTAAACCTTTTTTTTTAAGGAAAAATGAAAAAACGCAGAAACATGTCTTTAATTGTTTTACTTGCAAAACCTAAACACCAATTTTCATTCCCGGTGGGAGCTCATATATTTCGAATTCCGCGTTAATCAGTAGGTTCACGTTTCATATAGCTTCGCTGCTGAATGGGACGTTAAACTCAAAATCAACTCAACCAATTTTCATGTCAATAACCTTAACGATTTTCGAGTTATGACCATCCAATTATAACAATTGTAACTTTACCCTATTTTCTTCCTTTCTAGGGCAAATATCATAAAAGCGCTTACATACATATCTAATTATTTTAAATGAGAAGTCCATATACCAAATTTCATATCGTTAACACTCAAAGATTCCAAGGTATGGGCATTTTAAGATAATTGCCACTCCTCTTTCTCCCTTTTCCCTTCAAATTTCCAAATATTCTTCTTTTAGTGGGACCTTACATTACAAATCATATGCCCTTTCTAAACTTCAAGTTTCTAGCTTAAGCGGTTTGGCCTAGCGTTGATCAATCAGCCAGCCAGAACTTGTTATTTTATATAGAAAGATACATAATAAGCAAATTAATGACAAAAATATTATTACAGAAGCAGTATAGCAAAGAACTCATATACTGTGTTAAAATATGTAGATATTCATTAATTTGGTAAAATTCATAAAACTAAGGGCACAAGATTAGCGTACGCGCGTTTGGCGTGGGAGACCCAGGTTTGATTCCCGGTGGGAGCTCATGTGATTCGGATTCCACGTTAATCAGTAGATCTACGTCTCATATAGCCTCGCTGCTGAACGGGACGTTAAACTCAAAATCAGCTCAGCTCTGCTAAGGGCATAAGCAGCGTGGATCTACGGCTTTTTGGGTCCAACCACATATGACAAAATTACACCCCTATTGCTTTACAATTGCTGTATATCTCCCTGCTTTGGAAATGAACGGAACTTAACATTCTCTTCACCAACTTTTCTATTTCGTGTGTTCATTTTAAAGCCGTACACAGCGCATGAGGGCATTGCTAAAGTTTTCAAAGTCAATGTAAGAAATACAGATGAGTTCTATTTACACAACTTGTACAGTACAAAATATACAATAATATTCCACATAGAAAATATCATAGACAACAGTGTGTAAGAAATTCATCAAATGTTTAAAAACCAAAGAAAACGTACTTCAACACAAATGCAATTAAAACCTGACTCTGAGAGCGCGACAATATTATCTTGTTCGAAGGGTCAGTGATTTTTTGTCGAACAGGTTGAGCGTGGGCTTATCTTGTCTTAAGTTTCGCAACATTGCTCTTGGTCAAGTGGCCTATTGCTTGTGCCTTTAGGTATTTGCCCTAAAGCTATACAGCGAGTTGTGTGCGTTCTGTTACTCCTTCCGTGCCCCTGGCTGTTTGCGAAAATATCATTTGCTTTTCATGCATTGGGATAAGGGGCAAGACACCTTGCGACCTTGGAGGGAGTAACATATAAAATGATCGAAAACGACAACCGATGTTCATGTAGAGTTCATAGTTTCGAGGTCGCTGAGATGGTTAGGCATAAAGCTATCAGCTATTTTCTGTTAGTGATTTCTTCATATACGTCTACCAAGTTAACGAATCAGTGGTAGAGCGTTCACCTCTGGTGCTTGGGGTCACGGGTTCGATCCCAGCCCCCGCCAAGTGAAATTTGTGGTGGACAAGCACCGTATGCGTGGGTTTTCTCGGGGTTCTCCCGTTTCCTCCCACTTTCTTCATTCCACCATTTCATTCATTACTCGACCAACGATATAAAACCAAGTGAGCATTTTATAGTAAAAGAAAGCTACAAAACGTGAAAGAAGATAAGAGGCAACCGAAGGCTCTAAAAAGTTTCTTTCGAGTTGAGTTGATTTTAGTTTAGCGTCCCTTTCAGCAGCGGGGCTATATGAGACGTGGACCTACTGATTAACGTGGAATCCGAACCACATGAGCTCCCGCCGGGAATCGAAAAAGTTTCTTTCGAGTGCTGGACAAAATCATACAAATATTGAGGTGGGGAGTTGTCAATATCAGTCACTGTTAACGAAAGAATTTGCAGGTCGACATTATTTTGACTCTGTAAATTTATTTTACCTGATTACAGTAATTTAATTGTTGAATTAAAATGGAACGATACGGTCATTTCGGTTACGGGTCTGAATTAAATTTCATGTATTTCAAAATTTGTTTGAATAAATTAGTTTTCCCGTGGCATATAAGTATATAACTTGAAAGGATAACATCGAAAGCGACGAAAGGTCATTTGGATGACAAGTATTATTTTCAGTACTCTCACTTTCAATCACAGCAGCGTATACAGATGCTCGTTTTATTATGACAGATAACAATAATTATTAGCGTACGCGCCTTTGGCGTGGGAGACCTGGGTTCGATTCCCGGCGGGAGCTCATGTGGTTCGGATTCCACGTTAATCAGTAGGTCCACGTCTCATATAGCCTCGCTGCTGAACGGGACGCTAAACTAAAATCCACTCCACTCCACAATAATTATTGATCCATTTTCTGCTAATACATTTAGATGGAGCTATATTTTAAATTAGTAATAATTCTAATGCAAAGTAGAGTTTTGATTATTAGTTACTTGTGTTCAGGGATGTACCGACATAGGTGCTACGGATGTGCACGAGACGAGTCGAGACAGGATTTTCCAGACTAAATTCGAGTCGAGACACGGCTCTTCCAATAGAGAAATATACATTTTTCGAGTCGAGCCATCACTTTTACAGCATATTTTCGAGACGAGACAGCCACAAATCTTGTATCGTGCGCATCCCTAATAGGTGCAGTTTTCCATTCAGAAAAAATCTTCCGGGGGGCATACTTAGTATTCAGAGGGCCACTGCTGGTACTCTTTTATTTATTATTATATTATAGACGTATTATTTTGACCTCCTCCCGGGGGGAGTGGCCCCCTAAAATATGTGTGGACGAAACACTGAACAGGTAGTCTGAGTCTCTGGATCTCCCAATTAGCACAATTTCAGGGGGCAAATACACAAAATTATTTGTATTTTGTAGGCTATTCCGAAAAACTCTTCGGACCCCAAAGAAAAATCTTGGGTGCATCATTGCTTGTGTTTACATTGTGTTACTGCCTGATTTCGAACGTCTATGTTGGAAAGAAACATGAAAGAATTGAATTGTTCTATAGGCATAAAGGGCCCTGAAAAGAATTTTTGCGGAGAAACCTGATTTTAAAGTTCTGCCACTGATCGGGGACAAATTACATATAAATTAAGACACACACTTTTGTCATTTGTTGGGTATTGAACTAGTTTAACTAAAATTAATAAAGAATTATTTGAAATCAAGTATATCTCAAGAACGATTAAATGGACTAGCTTTGATGGCCATTGAAAATTACATTCTGAATGAAATTGATATGGATGCAATAATAAGAGATTGTGCCAAATTGAAAGCCAGAAAAGTGTCTTTATAACATGAACTTTACAGTAATAAAGAAAACGAGAAATTAAAGTAATTACCATATTTGTATCAGTAGAAAACACTATTTAAATATACTTTTAATGAAGTGTAAGAGCATATCTCTTTGTCAAAATCAAACCTGTGATAATGTTAGACTTGAAGCTCATTAGTTTTATTCTATTTCGACTTTTGTTTCAACTGTATTTGTCAAAATACATCTTAGGTATACATTTTAGTTGTTTCCTGTGCTTATTTAATAAAAAAAAGATATAAATTATTAAAACTGGAACTTTGGTCATGATTCACCCACAGTTAATTAGGTTTAATTTCGCCATTTTCCTTTAATACTCACAGGAAGACTGAATTATTATATATTGAAGAAATTTGTAATTGTAACAATTATCTGAAGAATTTTTGTCCATTACAGCATTCTATTATTTTATTATCATATAGGCGGGGCGCCTAAATATTGTTTGCTTACAGTTACGAAATGTCTACAACCGCCCCTGTTACTGTTATATATATATATATATATATATATATATATATATATATATAGAGAGAGAGAGAGAGAGAGAGAGAGAGAGAGAGGGAGAGAGAGAGAGACAGAGAGAGAGACAAAGTTTTGACTCAGAAAAAGTACAGTTGAACGTACGGTGCTACATGAGCTCCTGGAGGGATTTCAAATGAATTTAGTATACGTATACATTACCATCTGGACAATTTACCCCTAAAAATGCTTTCGATCACTGAAATAAAATCCTGCCTATGTCCCTGTAAAGCAGTAAGAATTTTAGGGACTGATCAGGGGGTAATGCCTCCCTGGAGCAACGAGTTCCCCAAAAATCATACCTCTGATAGGTCCGGATGTGACACCAGTATTTGTGTGTTACCCAGGGGCGGATCCAAGGGGGGGCGATCGGGGCGATCGCCCCCCCCCAGAAGAGTAAACTTTCTTATTTTATATATATAAATAAAACCCATTCCAAAGTTTGGAGCCCTTAAAAGTAGCAGTATGACAACAAACCGCCCCCCCCAGAAGTCGGTCCTGGATCCGCCCCTGGTGTTACCACTCTTCACTCTCAGTGTACTGAAACTTAAGTCAAAGGAACTGTTCTGAAATCTTCACCGGTTCTCTCCTCTGAAACCGCATGCAAATGGGGCCGACCTTGTCATATACCACATCTGGAATATTACTATTTATGTCAGAGATACCGAAAAGTATATATTCGACACAAATATAGGATATTTTCGATTTTATTTTATTTATTTATTTATTTATTTATTTTTTGCCTGTCACCCTCCCACTCTGACCTCCATGCCAACCAAGGATTAACTTGTTCCTAAGCAACATCGACAGCGTCACTATTCATCTGCGACCACGAAAACTATGATTTCGATACTAATATTGTTCATATTTGACTACTTTTACATGTCCCTTCCCCCCTTATTACGAATGACTTCAGTGTCTCGCCCCACTGGAGCAATTTCAACAAACTTAAGTATAGCTATAAACCACCACCTGTAAAATAAATGTGCGGGTGATCTTTTTCGGAGAGGAATTCATTAGCTACTTTTCCAATGTGGTGGCTTTATTCGCTTTCCATGCTAAAGATTGCCAAAGAGCTCAACTTTATTTGCACCACTGTGCTATGAATATAGATTTTAATGGCATTTACTTTACTGAATGCTCGCTTAGGTGTTGCTCCCGTCACAGGAAAAGTGAGATACTGTTATAAATGAGTAGGGATATAAACAAATACGGAAAACTGTTAGCAATGACACCACTCGAAATGAGTTTTCGCAATATAATGGGGCAGTATTTTATTCGAATGTGAGGGAAATCATTGCGTAAATTGTCCCTTCCCCTCCTTAGAAGTCTAAGCTACAATACGTATCTAATAATTTTGAATTAGAAATATATGCATCGAGTTTCATATCCTTAACTTTAAGGTGTCCTCAGTTAAGTAAATGAATAAACTTCCTGCTAACGAAAGAGTAAAGTTTTGGGCTTTAATAGTATCGGGAGTGTAATTATTCATTTCAGCGACCCCGAAAGCTATTGAATAGACAATCATATCTTTCAATTAGGAATTTTTAATTTTCACCCCTCCCATTAAACCTCCATGCCGATAATGCTAAACTTTGATGTGAACGATATAGAGGGTATCATACATAATTAATGTACTCAAAAGCTATGGATTTAACATTAATATCGTTCATTTTCGATTATTTTTACATGTTCCTGTGTCTCCCATAATAGAACTAGAGATATACGGGTTTCGATTCCCGTCAGGAGTCGTGTGGTTCGGGTTCGACGTTAAGTCGTAGATGCATGTCTTGTATAGAGTAGTAGCTGAAAGACACGCTGAACTCTATATCACCTCACCTCGTGAGATATTCTACGTTTGCATAATTTCTAAACCACTTTTCTTTCTTTCAATCATCTCCTTCCTCTTAGGACACGCATAGGTTCAAACCGAAACATTCTTCACGGTTGGAGGACGCAAGGCTACTGTACCATACTGTACAACCCTTATGGGACTAGGTGTGAGTTGCGCAGTTTGAGTAGCACGCACGAATAAACCACGCTTACATTTATTATGTATAATTAATAAAATCTCATATTAGGACTTACTCTGCACGTCAAACTTCTAACATATGCGACTTTTTAAATTCTGATCTTCTTCTTCTGCTTTATTATTATTATTATTATTATTATTATTATTATTATTATTATTATTATTATTATTATTATTATTGCAATAGCTATATGAAGCAATTATCTCGGCAAACTTGGTTAATATACATCATTCAGCAACCAGTAGTTGTAGAAATCAGGCTTTTCCAGCAGAAGTTGTTAGCTCAATCGGTAGAGCGCTGAGCCATGGATTCAAGGGTTGCGAGTTCGAATCTAGTCTAAGTCAAAATATTTTTTTCCTTATATAATTCTTGAAATGGGAATGTTTCTCTCTTCACCTTTATCTCGTAATTCTGAATAGAGATGTTTGGATGTGAAAGAAAAAATATACTAGAATCTAAGAAAAGAGAGGTAAATTACATGATACCCTTTGCAATTTTTAACTATATTTTCATCTATCTAGGACGTTTCTAAAAAGTTCAGACTTCTAGACCTCCTTTTCGCTCTCTTATGTGTCCTTTAATTAATTTCTACAGTTACTTAGTGAATCACATATACATATATTACAGATGTCGTATCGCTTTCTCTTCTCTCTACATCATGTCTGGAGATGAATGTTTTGACAATAGGTTACAAACACGATTTTAAAAAATAATACGATCTGAGATATCAGTGATACATATTGTGGTGTTTAACTTAACATATAAAACAATAAATAGAAAAACTGAGAATACGAATCTTTTCGTGCACTAATGCTTCAATAACAGTGAACTGATGCTTCAAATCTGTGTCTTTACTCCCTTCACCTATGTTAATTCCCTAGTCAAAATAAAAACTCTTCAAAATTAATCACAAATTCTTATACAACCATCCCTTCCTTGGAGTACTGCGCGGTCACATACCCGTCACTGCGATGTAAAGGCACTTATGGCGACGAGGATACATGTCCCTTTACAGACACAAGTGAAAGACGTCTTAATTTTAAAAAATCGGCAAGGGGTATAATAAAGGGGAGATTTTTTCGATTATTTTTTTCTCAATATCTCGCACCGTTTGTTAGATTTGAGCCTACTTCCGGTTGGAGTTTCTAATTCATGTATGACCAGTGTTTTCTTTCTTCTTGCATGCAGTATGTAATAAGCAAATACATTGCATATACGATTAATTATAATGTCAGTTATATATGGTGTTTATTGGGCAAAACACTCCAAAAATAAAGATCTATCTTAAGACTCGAGAAATGGTTATCCTTCCTTTTTCACTATTATTTGGCCATGGAAAATACGCCTGAGACATATACAACCCCAACATACAACAATGTGGTATTGGAATGTATAACACACAGGATATGATGCTTTAGTCTTTTTTAAATTTCAACGCTTCCAGCGTACCCTAAAAAATGTAATAAAGAAATAATGGCCATGTTTTTTTTTTAAAAAAATATTGAATCAGAACTGGACAATATACGCAAAATTTCCAATCGATCAGTGAAAAAGTCATCTTTCTAGAGCCTGTAGTTTTCGAGATTTTATTGTCGAAAGGATTGACCACAAACATATAGACATAGTTTAAAAGAACTCGGAAGATAGAAGCACAACTCACATGCATTGATTTTAGAGAAGGCTTATTAAAATACAAAGGCTTTGAACAATAATTTTATATCATAAACTTTATGAAAAAGATATAGTTAACTAATTTAGACTATTTAAAGTACAAATACTTAAAATGTTTGTCTCTGTTAAACGTGAAATCACACATAACCGTAAATGAAAGATTTGAAAGCTAAAGTTATAGGTTGGAGCTCAGGCGCTTTTAATTGCTATTGTAGCATTTTAATAGATAGATAGCTAAACCTGTGCTCTCTACACAGCTCATCATGCACATATGAGCATGAATCTCCTTGTTATTTCTTATAATCTTTTTTTATGATTACATTTGTTTCTTTCTTTTTTTGTTCTCTGTATAACATCAAATAATGTATTCCAATTTATGTAAGACTTCTATAATCAGGGATTCATCTCTGTTGAAGTTCGGAGATAAATATAAAAGAAATAACATCTGTACATAACATTAAAAAAACATTTTATTGCCTAGCTCAACCTGTGCTCTCTACACAGCGCATCATTCACGTATGACCATGAATCTCCTTGTCATTACTCACAACATTTGTACATGTCCCTTTACAGACACAAGTAAAAGGCGTCTTGATAAAATTCGGCAAGGAGTACCATAAAGGGGAGTATTTTGGGGATTATTTTTTCAATATCTCTCCCGTTTGTAAGATTTCAGCTTACTTTCGGTTGGAGTTTCTAATTCATGTATTATCAGTGTTTTCTTGTTTTCTTGCATGCAGTATGTAATAAGCAAATACATTAGACCCCTACATACACAATTAATTATAATGTCAGTGATGTATGGTGTTTATTGAGTAAAACACTCCAAACAATAAAGATTCATCTTAGACTGAAGAAATTGTTATCCTTCGTTTTTAACAATCATTTGGCCATGAAATGAACGCCTGAGAGATATATAACTCCTATATACAACTATGTGGTTTGAAATGTAAACTCGTAGGATATGACGCTTTTTTAAAATTTCAACATTTCCAGCGTACTCCTAAAAAATGTAATCTATATATATAAAAGAGAACGTACAAATCCTTTGTTAGCTCATCACGCTAATACGGCTGAACCAATTTCTTTCATTTTTGGGGGGTTATTAAGATTTGGACCCTAGATGGTTTTTATCATATCACTTTAATTTTCAATTACCAGTGTCTTGAGATAATTGACCATTCAAGTGTCCATAACGTAGAAATCCTTTGTTAGCTCATCATAGCTAAATCTAACCGTATTTATATGCAACCCACATGACCGTGTCACTCGGCGGGTTAACATAAATGACAGGCGATATAATGTTAACATTTACTGCAATCTTCTATGGTTTTTATCATATCACTTGAAAGCGAAAAAGTAAAAATTATCTAAGTAACAAAGTTTATTGCGTTCCGGGGTGACCCCAGCGAAGCGGGGTGAACGCTGCTAGTAAAGAAATAACAGTCATGTATTTTTTAAATATTCAATTAGAACTGGACAATCTACACAAAATTTGGAATCGAGCAGTGAAAACGCACGTTCTTATCACTTGTGGTTTACGAAATCTCAGTGTCGAAAGGATTGGAGACAAACATATAAACTTTTCTTTGGAGACAAACATACAAACCTAGCATTTTAATACATAGACTAGCTGAATCTGCGCTCTCTACACAGCGCATAATTCACATATGAGCATGAATCTTGTAATTCCTAACATCTGTACATGTCCCTTTACAGACAGAAGTGAAAGACGTCTTGATAAAAATTGGCAAGAGATACCATAAAGGGGAGATTTTTTTCGATTACTTTTTCAATATCTCGCACCGTTTGCAAGATTTGAACCTACTTCCGGTTGGAGTTTCTAATCATATGATCAGTGTTTTCTTCTTGCATGCGATATGTAATAAGCAAATACATTACACACACAATTAATTATAATGCCACTGTTATATGGTGTTCATTGGGCAAAACACTCCAAACAATAAAGATTCAACTTAGAGTGAAGAATTGGTTATCCTTCGTTTTTCATTATAATTTGGCCATGAAACAAACGCCTAAGGGTATGCAACTCCCGTACACAATTATGTGGTGTTGGAATGTATAATGCGTAGGATATGATGCTTCTAGTTTTTTTCTAATTTCAACACTTCCAGTGTACTCGTAAAAATGTAATAAAGAAATAATGGCAATGTTTTTAAAATATTCAATTAGAACTGGGCAATCTATAAAAAAAAATGCAATCGATCAGTGAAAACGTCATCTTTCTAGAGCCTGTATTTTCCGAAATCTCATTGTTGAAAGGATTGGCCACACACATATAAACGTCCACAAACATATAGTTTAAAGAACTCCAAAGATGGCAGAACAATTCATTTGCATTGATTTTGAAGAAGGCTTATTAAAATAAAAAGACTTTGAACAATAATTTAAAAATTAAACTTTATGGAAAAGGTCTATTTAAAAAAAATACACAGAATACACATTTTTTAAAACAGTTGTCTCTGTTAAACGTGAAATGACCATAAATTTAAAGTTTCAAATTCAAAGTTATATGTTTGAGGTCAGGTGCTTTTGTTTGTATTGTACCACTGTGATAGATAGATGTATCATATCCTACGAGTTATACATTCCAACACAACATAGTTGTATACAGGGGTTGCGTATATCTCTCAATCGTTTGTTTCATTGCCAAATGATAATAAAAGCCAAGGATAACCATTTCTCCAGCCTAAGATGAATCTTTAGAAAAAAAAATTGTTTGGAATGTTTTATCCAATGAAGATCAGATACACTGACATTATAATTAATTTGTATGTAATGTATTTGCTTACTACATATTGTATGCAAGAAGAAAGAAAACACTGATCATTCATGAATTAAAAACTCGAACCGGAAGTAGGCTCAAATTTTGCAAACGGTGTGAGATATTGAAAAAATAATCAAAAAATCCCCTTTATAGTACCCCTTGCCGATTTTTATCAAGACGTCTTTCACTTGTGTCTGTAAAGAGACATGTACAAATGTTGTGTTGATTGACAAGAAGATTCATGCTGGTATATGAATGATGCGCTGTGTATAGAGCGCAGGTTCAGCTAGTGTATATTTAAACCTTTGATAAATGCTCTTGATTATGTTATGCAATCGCTGTATTAATTTATAGTTTATATACTACAAATCAAGTAACACTAAAACAATGTTTGAGATGCAACACTTAGTTGAACTCGAGAAATTCTGGTCTCGTATCGACCCTCATTTCGAAAATGAGTCTCGAATTTAAAAGGTAGCCTACCTTTCGTTTCGACTCTCGTCTCGTGGACAACACCATTTGAAGTAATGTAAATTTACTGCTTCTCGTTTAATTATGAGATCTTCCTGGAACGAAAACATTAAGATACTAGATCTTAAAAAAATAAAAGATGCAGTGTAAAGGAGTAATGTTTCTCTCTCCCCTTCTCCGTCTATTGAAACCAGAGATGATAAATAATTTACTTCTGCTTACGAGACTATAGTCCGCGTCAGCCGAACTGGCGGATGGCATCAACCAATGAATCCGCAGCGCGATGTTGCCAAACCTACAATGGAAAAGGCAGCTTCCAGCGGGCGCATATTGCATGTATCAAAAGTACGCGCCTCATTAACAACATCCAGTATGGCGTAACAATACAACACTTTGACACTAATAGGATTATTATTATTATTATTATATATATATATATATATATATATATATATATATATATATATATATATATATATATATATATATATATATATATATATAATTGATTTTAAAAATTATTGAGGTAGTGTCCTCGAGCAGTTCTGCACAATAGTATCAGAAGGACAAACTATAGAGTTGTAAATTCCATTTAGAAGTGACCTAGTGCTCTGCACAGCGGAAATTTAAGATTATAGGAAATTCATAAAATTAATCTATTTAAGCTAACATTAATTCTCATTGATAAAATAAACTTTCATAATGAAGTAATAACCACAATAAGAAATCACAGGAAAAGAAACAGCTGTAAACTACGAAAAATGTAAGCTAGGTACATTGTTGTTTCATTAATATTTTTAGAAAAAAATATACTATAATTGTCTGTTACTATTTTGGGTCAGAAACGTAAAATTTCTATCTTAGTTCCAGCCGAAGAAGACTTCCACTTTGTTGTGCTGGCAACGTCGCTGCAATCGCGTTAATCAACGTGAATGCAGTGCTGAAGATCATACGCCGCTTACGACTTGAGATTCTCGTACTTTGATAGTCTTTCTATATATCCACAAAGTGAAATGAAACTCACTCAAGATGCAAATTTCTTACGTATGGGGCTGGGGTGGGTGGGAAATTAATTACCCTCACTTCATATTTTTTGGAATAAAATTCGTCGGACTAATAGATAACTCGAGGTGAATAAAGCAACACTATTGTCAGAAATATGGAAATTAATTACTGCAATTCAAATGTAATTAATATATATTTCATCGTATATGTGATTAACTAGCGAGCTAGTGGTATGAGAAAAATTCTAAAAACAAAAATAACTAGAGTGGATTATGATCTGAAACTTTTAAACAAATTAGAAGCGAAATTAATTTTCCATAAGAATAGATTTTAGGTAACAAATTTGTTCCGTTCGGTGCACTAATCAAATCGACATTTATTTACAGTTTCAAATTGATTTTAAAATTTAAATCGGACCAGATTACTTAGCATCGGACTCCACTAAGACAGAACCGCATAACTGTAATATCCATCGTATACAATTCTCCCAATTCTGTTCAGACATTTCATAAGCAAATTTAATTTTAAGGAGCTGGAAAACTGAACTTTACCGCTTTATGGAAACATCAAGTCTAAGGAAGTAAACAGCTTCCAGTAACATAAATTGTATAGCCTTAGTACTTCTGTTGCTATCAAAGATAGATTTATCCAACCTTTTCTCACAAAATCCTTACCTTACCTTAAGAATAAAGCTTATAATTGTACATTGGTAAATCTGTCGGCTAAAATTGTCATGATTACCATCTTTTTCTTTTTATCATTACCCAACACCATGACGTACGGGCATATTTCTAAGATTTAAGTTTAATCTACAAAATAATTTTAAGAAAAACGTTACACGTAACGTATATACTAAACCAAGAATAAAATCTGTCCTGATTTCCGTGATATTGTATCTACAATGAGATTACTAAAACAATGAGTATTAAAATTTTGAGCGGTCTCCCACCACCGCTGTCTTCAACACACGCGTGCTTCGTTCAGCCTCGCCTGACGTACTATAGATTATCATCCAACCTAGCATACTACAAGCAACGAGCAGGCGCTGAACCACACATTGTCAGTGCTACCACCTTAAGCATCTCATGTATTCCAAAATCTTTAATGTCCCACGATTATGCCCTTGAGGCTAAGGGAAACAGATAATTAAGGCAAGTGAATGATGATGGAAGAATCGGTGATATGATAATGTGGAAGGAAACGAAAGTACGCCAAGAAAACCCACAGACACGATGTTGTCCACCACAAACTTACTTGGCCGAGAATCGAACAAGGGACCTCATGTACCAGAGGTAAGCGATCCGCCACTGTCCGTTCCTCTTATATAGTACAAACTACAGGTGTCTCCATTATTTTCATAACTATACTTCTAACAAAATATTGTCCTCATTTCGGCAGTGGGTTGTAAGTCATTGTGAGGGGGGGTTAAGAGTCAAAGTGACCCCTTTCTATCCACTGACAAAAGAAAGATAATATCGTGTTTTAAGTATGATTAGTATGGTCTGAAATGTCTATATCACATTTAGAAGCATCATATCCACTGGTACACTTCCTGAGGAAATATTAATATATGAAAATTTTAATCGTCTCTATTCGTTGTATAAAACTGTACTTGAATTTCTTTGTTGTAAAGAGTATTTAACCATTCTGACCCTCAATTCTTCATATCTTACATGAATGAGATAGTTTAATTGGTAATTTTATGTTCCTCTTTTCTATCGTTCCTTTTTGACATTACAATTAGACTTGACATATTTAAACTAAATAATTATTATCGATTGTTTTTGAGCCCATTCCGAAAACCTTGCATGAATCGTTTTATCAACTTGAACTTTTGTAGCTTTAACTGTGCGGTGTAAAAAATGTCCAGTCTGTATTTGCGGTGCTTTAATTTCCTTCGCAGAGAAGCCAAGGGTTTCGTTCTAATTAGGAATTTATGGGTGAACGTCATTTCCTAAAGCTTCCAATATAAGTAGAACAATCGATTTATTTGACCAGTTTTAGTATTTTATTATTATTTGGATTAAACTGGTTTAACGTGAACACATTATTTTAAGACCGAAACTATTCGTTCAAAAGTATACGTACATAATTATATCACAAACATTATTTACTTGTACCCTAGCCTGCTCCAGAGCGTGTCACTTGATTATTCTAACTTCACAGAGTATCTGTAGTATCAGAGAGATTCGTCTGAATTGAGAATTTTAGAACGCCATTGTATGAGCTTTTTTGCAATGTACGAGGGTGGTTCAGGAAGTAATGCCTCCAAGGTGATCCTTTTATTTATGTTTGACAGATATCATCGATACAAGTATCAATGGAAAGCTTGCAATGTCAGCTAAAAATGGTCGCATCATTCTTCAACATAGTCTCCATTACGGGCAACATACTTACGCCAACGCCAAACAAGGTTTTTATGCCGTTCGCCAAAAATTGTGGAGGCTACTGGCGACGACATTGCCGAAATGTTGCTTCCACCTACGTGTCACAACTATAGTGTTGGAACTTAAGATTATCTTTAAGTTTGGGGGCAAGATCCGGACTATAGGCAGGATGAGGCAGAATGTCAATAACACTTTGCCAGCAGATGAGAGAATTTTGAACTTTTTGGTGGAGGAGAGGACGTGTGGTGGTACTACATCGATTGATGCTTCGTTTCCGGTCGTAATGGTGTATCCACGGCTCGCTGCCGGCGATGAATATTCCTGGGCGCACAACCTTTCGCAGTCAGAAATTCAATTACAGCTCGCTGTTCCAACTGGACTTCACTATTGGATGCCATGGATTGCTCCATTACTCTAGAACGAGAAGAGAAAGGAAGGTGAAAAAGCGACATTCTATAGCTTAAACATCAGTGCATTAGTGATAAACAGCTCAGAATGTTTGCAGTACTATTGGCCAAGTAGTGGACTTGGAAGCATTATTTTCTGAATCACCCTCGTATTATTTTCAGTAGATAGCAGAATTCCATGGTATGAAGTATTATAGTGTATGTTCACTAGATTTATATCTGTATCGTAATCTAATACAGATCTTTGGGTTCCTTGTTTTTCATTCATTAATTTCGCCAAAGAGCAGTTTCATTAACAAACTTGTAGGTTCGACTCTTACAACTGGTTGTTACACTGATGACTCTCTTTGAGATGCATATCTAGTCGTCATATAGTTTCAATTACCGTATGTCACCTTTTAGTATAGAGAGTCTCTTCCTCCACCCCCTTACCTCTTATTTCGAAATGTGCTGTATTTTTTCAACGGCACGTTAAAACAGGTTCGATCGTTACATTTTGATACAGTATTTTGAAGGCAAGATTTTTGAGGAGCATAGTTATATAATGGTCACGCTCTCGTTTTGGTTGCGAAGGGATACATGTTCAACCCTATATAATTGAGTTTATGGTAGATATACTGTATATACAGGCTATGCGGATTTTTCTTTAGCTTCTCTCATTGCCTTCCTTTATATTCATCCCATCAAATTTTCCTGTAATCATTCATATGTATCGACACTCATTTCCTTTAGCGTAAAAAGGCACAACTACTGACGTACATTATGCGAGTTCTGGGTTTCAACCCTAATTTGAGCAAGATATGAAATAATAAACAGTTACCACTTATTAGAATACAAAAATCTTGAAACGATATTAACTTGGAAGCTTAAACTCCCTCGACCCTTGATGAAATTTTACCTACGTTACTGAGCACAATAACTGGATATTAAATTAACATGTTCATTTCTTTTTAGAGATATATTTATTATTTTTAATCCCTTTGGGATTTTAATAGTGATGAGCAAATGCAAGACCAAGACCAAGACCGGGGTGGTCTTGGTCTTGGTCGTGGTCTTGCATGCAAGAGTCTTGCAAGTCTTGCATTTAAGAAATCTCAAGCTTTTCACAGGTAAATTTTACTATGGATATAAGGGATAATAAACTCTACAATGTACCAGTAGTAACGGAAATACAATGTATGTTTGAAAATGTAATATAATTTAACGTCGTGTAAGTATGATGATAGTGTACAACATAGCTGATGACCTTTATTATTTTTTTTAATGGGTGCCCACGCTTCACTACTTATAAGATATGCCTAAATCACAACGTTTCGTAATCTGTTTATATTTTTTAACAGATCCAACACTCCACTGGTTCCTAAACTGGGGGAAGTTACCCCTGAGGTGCATGAAAGAAAATCAGAAGGCACAGATTATTGAAATACCATGAATAGCAAATTAATTTTTACACTCTAAAGGCGTCAGATTTTTCTTTTCAACCACGATTAGCTAAATCCTTGTATTAAACAAACTTCCAATTAAATATTGAAACTTTGTTTTGCTGATTCCAATATGTACTCTATGGAGCAGAAACATTCACATTACGCAAAAGCGACGAAAAAATTGCAGACTTTCGAAACATGGGCATGGAGAAAAAAGGGGAGAATTAGCGGTGTTGAACGAAAACGAATGAGAAGGTGTTAGAAATATTAGCAATAGGAGCAAAAAAGAAGACTTTTTGATATTGTTAAGAGTAGGAAGAGGAACTGGTTAGGATATTGGCTTAGGAGGTACTGTATTATGAGGGACGTGCTAGAGAGTATTGTGGAAGGAAAGAGAGGGAGGGAGCGAAGCAGACTAGTTGATGGAAAGTATTGAAACAGAAAATTGCTACGTCAAGACTAAGAGACTAGCTGAGGACCACCGAATGTCGAACCTTGTCTGTTGAGGCAAATAACCTGCCAATAATAGCAGAATAGCTATTATGATGAAGATATGTTTAGCAATATTGGCCAAAAAAAGAGGAAGAGAGAATTAAAATAATTATTATAATCAAACCTCTTAATATTTTAGAATAATTTGAGTGAAAACTGAAAACGACTCAACTGTCTGTCTTTTGTGTAAACTCAATTTATATAAATATTGTTGACATGTATTGGAAATACAAAATAACGGCATCAAACTCCAAGTTATTTGAAGTCTCACTTGTGAATATGGATTACTAGCATTAAGTACCCACTTCGTTGGGTTAAACTAAAATAATAATAATAATATATTTCGTTAGTCAATCACTTTTTTACTATTAGTAAAGCGCTCTCTAATATCAGTCATTTTCGATTATATTTATGTTTCTCTCTCCTCCTCCTCCCCAAGTTGCGGGGCTGAATTTGGATTTAAACGGCATCACAAGTGTCACTGTTCGTGTCAGAGACCCCGAAAACTATGGATTCGGCACTAATATTTGGTCATTTTTTAAATCATTATTATGTATGTCCCTTTCTCCCAAGTTACGAGGCTGAATTTGGTCGTAAACAGTATAGGAAGTCTCAGTATTGAACTCAGCGACCTCGAAAACCATGGATTAGGAACTAATATTCATCATTTTCGATCATTTTTATATATCTCTCTTCCCCTCCAACAAGCTACGGGGTTGAATTTTGATTTAAACAGCATAGGAAGTGTCACTGTTTATCTCAGCGACCCCCAAAACTATAGATTCCATTTTAATATCGGTCATTTTTAAATATATTTCCCCTCCTCCTCCACCTAGGTTCCACCATCAAAGTGAAACAAACTCTAAAAAACTTTCCGGGAAAGAACCTCATACATGTTAAAAATTTGATTGAGATTGATTCAAGAGTTATTGAGTCACAAACTTAGTCACTTTTATTTTTACTCATATTGATTTTTGTACACCTTCCCCTGCCCTACGTCGCTCCGTCAAAGTGAACTGACATATAACATTCCAGGCTTGAACCTCATCTATGTTAAAAATTTCTTCGAGATTGCTCGTTTGGTTCAAGTTATTAAGTTTTATTTATTATTTTATAACCCCCCCTTCTCCCCTCCCCTAAGTTTTACAGTCAAAGTGAAATGATGAAAACACTCCCAGGCCCAAACTGCATCTATGTTGATAATTTGATCGAGTTCGGTCGGGTGGTCAAGAGATTAGGAGTCACAAAAATAGTCACTTTTAATTTTATAATATAGATTTATTGTTGTAATATAATGTTATATCGTTCAATCCTCAATGTGTCATATACCTAAGGAGGCTAAAAGTTATATTGATAAACAATTATTCAATGTATAAGCATCCTCCCATGAAATCAAACTTGCGGTCACATGTACTAAGTTTTTGTCAATGTCATGAAAATGTTATTTCGATATTAATTTTATGAGCACACATTAAAAATTTCCAACGGATGCTTGAGTCTCGGAGCCAAGGCCATACTCATGTAGTCGACACCTATGGTGTACGGTATTACCAATGTTCAATACTACATTTCTCTTTAGTTTTGGAAGAAAAACACCACTAATATGTTTTGAAACGAAACGAAATATCTAATTTAACGTCCCACGATTATGCATCGAGGCTAAGGGAGACAGTAATGATGAGAAATTAATGAAATGGTGGATTGAAGAAAGTAGGAGGAAACATCAAAACCGCGAGAAAACCCACGCACACGGTATTTGCCACCCAAAAAGTTCGCATGGCGCAAGCTAGAATCTAACCAGGGACCCGTATAACCACACGTGACTGCTCTACCACCGAGCCGGTACTTGCGCAAGAGTCTTGGTCTTGATCTTGGTCTTGCAGGTATGGTCTTGGTCTTGGTCTTGGTCTTGCATCGGGATTCCTGGTCTTGGTCTTAGTCTTGGTCTTGCAAAAACTCTTGCAAAAACTGCAAGACCAAGAGTCTTGCGCTCATCACTAGAATTTAAAGGTAAATTTTAGACTTACAGTCAAGCAGCTACTGCATCATCACTATTTATCCTAGGATTTTGGTTCGTCTTTCATTCTCTTTAGAATAAACCAACCTCCCAAACGATACCATTCGCATGTCCGTATCGTATACTTGAAAAGGGAAATTCGAGGAAACCCCTTTTTCAAAAGTTCAGAAGAGGGATAGGAGAGGAGGAGGAATGAAGTCATAAAACGTGTACTCTTTCTGATAGTCATGTCGACGAGATATATAAGTGTGTGTGTCTGTGTTCTTCGATCCTATAAAACTTTTTAGACGGAATTTGCGAGAGAACGAAATAAGCATTTTGCGTTGTAGTCTTAAAGGCCAGACAGATAACGTCATGACCCCCACCAACTTGACGAGCTCCTCAAATACATGTGACCTGTTTCGCAATGCATGTACGACTGAACAATAAAAACGTTCTAGCAAGACTAGATGTTAAATGAGCACACGCATGGTACATATGTATACTATAAATCCAGAAAGGGTTAAATCAATCAAATATTGAGTAACTAGCGAGAAATTGCAGACGGAATATTTTATTTTATACCGTGAGTACAGCAAATTCTATAATTTTAATTCGGGCACAACTCTTACTTTTAAAAAGTACTAACTAATTGGAAATTCATAATAGGCAAGAACATACCACAAAACGAAAGTGGTATATTTGCTAATCTGATTTTAAAACTACTTTGTAGAAAATAAAAGAAGTAACACGATCCTTTGACTACGCTAAAGTCACTTACATACAAAAAAAAAAAAAAAAAAAAAAACCTAAAGGTTATTAGTAAGACAAACATGCAAGTATGAATAGTAATTGTGTGTGTTAGAGATAATCGAAAATGAATTGAATGTCTACCTCTTATGGTCATGTGTTCAATACAGAATTGCTGTTTGTACACACAAGCGGGAACAAAAAGTTTTTATTGCCCGATTTACATACAATAGTTCAAGCTTACATATAGTTTTCTATCAAAATATTTCTTAAGGCGTTATGCAGTAATTAGGCTATATTAATATATTGTAAACTTCCTTGAAATAGCTTGTAATAATAAGCTTTGCGAAATTCAGGTTACAATTTTAGATGAAACGCAGATTCGTTGTGCTAAAGGCAAAATACATATTGCTTTATTTGCATAGCAACAAGATAGTAGATTACAAAATGCCGCAATGGCAAGGTCATCCACGGTCTTTAAGTTGAAAATTCAGTGTTAGCATTCGTTTGAAGAGCTGAAGTCTAAATAACTTAACCATTCCCGAAGAGTACAAATTAATCCAAATCAAGTTTAAGATTCTTAAACGTTTATTGTAAATTCGTGGTTGAATGTGTAATTAAGTAAACAGAAACTACGTGAAACAGGCAATATGCTTTGTGCTTGAGAAATAGACTATATAGCTACTATCGAGGAGAAAATTGATCTCGAATAATAAATGAAAATCCAATAAACGTAAGTCGAAACACGAGTAGATTGAAGCAACCACTGCACGAGAAAATAACTTAAAAGCGACCTAACTCGCAAACTATGGGAGCAGTCGAACGCGATTCAAGGAATAATGAGAAAATAATGTTGCCTACGTTTGCCCACGACACGAAAGTTAAAGCTGTCCCTCCGAAGGTTGTATCTCGTCTTGTATATCGTCGTGAAAGTTCTGTCTCGTTTCGTGTAGAGCCTTATGAGACCTTTCTTATGAATGGAGTTGCGTTCTCTTCTCAAATGAGAGCAGATTCAGTATGAGTAGTGATCTTCGACGTACCTCATCTTGCAAAAGGGGGTCGCGGTGGCTTAGTGATAGAGCGTTCACCTCTGGTGCATGGGGTCCTTGGTTCGATCCCAGCTCGCACCAAGTGAGCTTTGTGGTGGAAAAACACCGTGTGCGCAGGTTTTCTCGGTTCATTCTCCCGTTTTCTCCCACTTTCTTCATTCCATCATTTCATTCATTCATCACCGTCTCCTTTAGCCTAGCCGGCATAACCGTGGGACGTAAAATTTAAAGATTTCATCTTGCGAGAAGTTGAAACAATGAATCCAGATAATTGTCGAACCTGATCGGTTTGGTGGTCCAGATGTTGCGTGGGGAGGCATATTGTTTCATGGGCTTACCGACCTCCCAATTTTTAAACAAAGTACTCCCAGTAGGCACGTTATTGTGACACTGCACTTCTCTTTTTCCACGTGAGTCTTTTCACAAGTGCAGTCGGAGCCTACTTAATCTTTATGGATGACAATGCGCGACCGCGTCAAATAGCGCAAGTGGGGGAACTCTTGGAACTAGAGGATATTTGACGAACAGACTGGCCTGCCCGTTCACCTGACTTGAATACCATCGAGGACGTGTGGGATGCTACAAGAAGACGTTTTGCAGCACTCGCAGATGCACCAAAGGTCGTCCAGTAGTTGTCAACAGTGCTGATTGAGGGATGGAACTCCATACCACAACATGATCCCAGCTCACGCCGTGTAGACTTTGTGGTGCACAAACACCGCGCTCGTGGGTTTTCTCGGGGTTCTCCCGTTTCCTCCCACTTTCTCAATTCCACAATTTTCACTAATTTCTCATAATCACCGTCTCCTTTAGAATAACCGGCATAACAGTGGGACGTAAAACTTAAAGATTTCATTGTTTTTCCATATCATAACAACTCATTATCAAACTTGTGAGCAGGATGAGGGCACATTGCAGGGGATGCATCTCTGTCTTCTGTGGTGATCACACATGTTCTGAAGGACCATTTCATTTCTTACGTAAGAACCATCATGAGTCATAGTGACTTCAGTGTAAGTTACGTTATAATTTCTGTAAAAATAAGTGTCATTTTCGTTCTTCTAATGACTTGTTTCCTTTTGTTTCTTCCTATAGCATGCTGTAGCACTACTTTTATATGTATGGTTCAAATTTCACCGATCTGTGTCTCTGGGAGCACTAGCGGATGCAGAAGGGTCGTTCGGACAAGCCGGATCGCCTCCTCGATGATTAATGTAGGGTTAAAATACGGAGTTTTATATAAGAATAAACTAGTGCAATATTTTGTATATAGACATATAAAAAGATAGCCTTTGGGGAAAAGGACGGTCGCCCGCACTACAATCTCCGTAGATCCACCAGTACTTGGGAGTGGCACAGTATGTGAATCTTACTTTCGTCCTAAAGATTTGCACACAAGTGTATAAAAATTCTATACAAAATCAATGACTATCAAGGTGGATTAACCCATCTCGAGGCGCGAGGCTAGAAAAAATACGTGGCTCCTGCTGACTTCACCTAGTACATTTCAGTGAAAGTACAGTAGGAAAGTTAAGAGAATATGTTTCAAATTGTTGGTCATATTTTATTTGATGATGATGATGATGATAATAATGATTGTATCTTCATTATTCTTTTTAGATAGCTAGTTGAAATTTTGATCAGAGTGGAGGCCCCTGTCCACCTGGAAGCCCGGGGCTATAGTCCCCCTAAGCCCCTCCCTAAATCCGGCCTTGAAGACTATCCGTCGCTATTCTAGTGGAATAAGAGCTTTTTTCCCCGCTAAATTCTATTTGTCTGAAAGAAAGTTTAATCAATACAATATTTCAAAGTTTTTGCTGTTGAAGTTCTTTGCCAAGGAATTTAGATGCTGTTATCCATTTGTCTGAGCGGTTCTGTAAACTTAATTTCTACATATAAAAAAAAAAAGTTGTAATGGAACGAGGGTATTAATTGCTCCGTTAATTGCATAATTAGGTCTCTTTCTTCTCTCCTCGATTCCTTGCCTGAACGTTAAAAGCCTAATGGATTGTGCCTCTTTTGTTTAAGTTCTAGAAAGACATTCAACAGGAATTAAACCAATATTTAAATTGAGCTCTAGATGGCGGGAAGTTCTTTGTTTGGCTTCTGTCCAAGTTTCCGTCTATGAAGGCTTTCTCTTTCCTGAGTGTGAGCGAGAAAGAATAATTCTAAAAGTAATAGTACTAGCAACTATTACCAGTAGCATACCATTTGTAATAAAGACTCGACAAGATCAATCGTTTGAGCTTCCGTACATAAAAGCAAACTTTCAGAATATCTCATAAAAATTTACTAGTTCAATGTAGAGGTCTACACGGGCCGGAATCTTTAGCCCGGGCCCGGCCCGGCCCGTGAATTTATAATGTGAGGCCTGACCCGAGTCCGAAATATGTTTTGGCATTAGATCCGAGCCCGGCCTGAGCTTGTGTTATAATCAAATGAGCCCGAATAACAGAAACTTAATAACTAACGCAAAATTGTATTTTCATTTACAGCAATTAAAGGTCTAATTTTGCAGTTGTGCTTTAAAAGCTCTCCAGAGAGAATGGTCCGATACATATCGTCCCGAGAAATATGGTTATATGTTTAAAAATTTACGGCCCAAGCCCGGGTCCGAACTGATATGTATTACAGATTTCTCCATGACGCTCTGGAAAATAATTTTCCTTTCTCTATTAGGTGAGTGCAGGAGAAGCATATTCCCTATGTAAGGCCATAATTGTTCCATTCGGACAAATTTTATAGATTGTGCTCGTTATTTCCTTGTATATTTGAATAGGTAAGTTTTATTATATTTTATTATTATTATTATTATTATTATTATTATTATTATTATTATTATTGTAAGTCGAAGACTTATGGGATCTGCAAGTTGGTTCCCACCATCCTAGTCCTTCTATGCTGGATCCAAGAACCGAAGCGTGACATTACATGGGAGAATATGCCATCTATGCCCCCGCCAAATAGCAAAAGGAAACTTTGAAAAATATTTTACTTTCCAGTGCCTCATGCAGAGTAAAACCTGCAGGTTTTGTTACATTATGACAAATGTTTTGCCGTATGACCTCTGTCCCCCATTATACATAATATGTAAATAGATAAATTTATTGTTTTGTTTTTAATCGTAGGCCGAGGAACTATGGATCCTGCAAGTTTGGTTCCAATCGTCCTAGTCTTTCTAGGGTAGACCCAAGAGCTGATACCTAACCGAAAACATTTTGGCACCAATCTATGGGGTTGGGGGCCCTACGCTCAAGAGACATGTGTCAAAATCTCGCATCTTTCGTGCACAACCGAGAATTTTGCATACACTATCGATTAAGAGAATTTTGGTACCAGCCGACGGTGATTGGTGCCTAACCTACATACGCCAATATCTCACACTTTATTTTGTGCACAAACAAAACTTTTGCATACAGAAACGAAGCGCTAACGATTAGGTGAAATTTTGGCGCCAATCGGCGTTGTTTGGGAAGGGGGAGGGCTGGCGCTTGAACCACATACATCAATATATCACACTTCTTTTTGTGCATTTTTCATTTTTAAATAGACTCTATCTTAAAATTGCTTTGTGCACAAACGTTTGAGACACTTTTGTTGAAATTCAGAAAAGGTGGGAAGGGGCGAGGCTGCCTAAACGGACGTGAAGTACTACGACACGTCGTCATGAAAACATAATCCAATTTCCTCACGGAGCTCCAATCCCCTTGTTGAAAAATAATTACCTATCAAATTAGAACTATGCGTATATGTTTACTGCATAAATCGTAGTCGTTTGATAAAAATCGTGTCGCCACGTTTTGCCTAATCCTCGTTTCGCCTAACCAATTATCTGACACTTTTATGACAGATAAATGATAAGATTTCAGTCCGCCATTTTAGGCGAAAAAAGGATCCTCGTTTGGCCTCATCCTCGTTACGCCTAAAATGGCGGACAATAAAAAAATCACGGAAATTCAAGAAGAGGGAAATACAGAAGAAAATTCCCTACAAAGAAATGAATTTTTTCTTTATTAATATTGATATTATATTAACCCGCGGTCAATATTTTCAAGCAGTTAGGATTAGCAAAACTCCTTTATGTATTTACCATGTCCGTACATAAAATGTGTGTGTGTGTGTATCTGTATGAGAGAGAGTGAGTGAGTCCGCCCGGGAGACAAAAAGATCACTACTATTCAATAAGGATGTTAGATTCACTATTATCCACACCAGTTAAATTTGATTGTATCATATGTGTCTTCAACTCCGGATTATCCTTAACTAATATCATTAAAATTTGTTCAATTTTTACATAATCTCCAAGACGTAGCAATCTAATCAGAGACTTATGCTAGGGACATTCCGGTAGTATATCAAACGAGTGAAATTTGAATACAAAAGTTATTATTTCACCAATGCAAATAAAAAAAAACTAGTTGATTAAGTGCTTTGAGAAAATTCAAGTTGTAATATATTGGGATGACAAAACTATAAATGAAGCAGAGACATATAAAAAACTGCTAGAATATAAAGAATACTTGTTTATCTTGAGCTTCTTTCAGATGTGTTCTTGTACATCTGACCTTAATGTAGTTTAGAACATTTTGCAATAAAAAATACAAATGTTGAAAGTACTGGAAGAGCTTTGTAGTCATTTCCTTCTAGTGTTGCCACGAGACGAGACATTTCTCGTGTCTCGTCCCGTCTCGTCTCGTAAACGAGACGAGACACGAGACGAGACGGAACCCTTTTAGACGAGACAGACTACTTGTCCCGTCTCGAAAACGAGACGAGACACGAGACGAGACGGGACGTCTTGTGAAATGTCTCGTCTCGTCTCGTGTCTCGAAAATGAAAACGCTGGCGGGAATGGCCAAGATTGAAATTGCCAGTGGTCATATAGGTTGCAAAAGGAAAATTCCCTTTGTGAGAAAACATGTTGAAAAGCCTTCATAGAAAAGTGTCCTCTGTCTATTGAATGAAACAATCGTGATACATGAGCTTCCAGGAATATCATTCTTAATGTCTTGTCCCCAATTCCCCTTGCTGTAAACTAAGGAATTCTCATATTTTTTTTTTCATTTCTGGCTGGAATGATGACAAACAAAATCAAAGACAGGGAAGATTTTTACAAGGTCAAGAAACCGAACTACCACCACCATCTATTCAATTTGAAAACTGGATAAGGTCTACACTCATTACAGACTGTAGTTGAAAGTTCTGGTTGAGATGGCGGATTCTCTGGTGGCGGTATTCTTTTTGTTATATGAACCGAAATTAACCGAAAACGGCAATTGAAGTATGTCATCTTGCAACTATCTCTCTCGTTCTCTCTCTCTCTCTCTCTCTCTCTCTCTCTCACACACACACACATACACATTAAAATACTCTTTTACCATTTTACCAATCGCTCGCTTATTATACAGCAGTCACGTTGTAAAATTCACCTCTTCGTTTGGAAGGTGGGCGGGCGCAGGACAAAAAAAGCAGATATTATCGACGAACCCTTCAAATTGTTTGCTTTCAGCAAATTTATGATACTAACAATAACACTTTAAATGAAGAGGTTTTACAGGGGGACCTTAGTTTTGTTACGCGGAAATGTTTGATCTGACCAGTGTGCTAAATTGCCCTCTGCTTTCAAGATTCGTCGACCCTACTGTTCCTTTCCTCTTTTATTAAGGTCGCGTCATAACTACCCTTCTTTGAAAACCGAAGATGCAGTAAAATTGTGACGTCACGGCGGGAGCAAAAACAGCTTTCGCCCAAGGTCCTTGTCATTCACCCTTGTTTGTTTCTTTGATTTTTGCAGGAAAGTGAGTGATTCTTGCTTTCCTGTATTAAGAAAACATTAATTACTGTAGTGCTCGTGTTAGCCTATAAGCATGTCGAATTCTACACTAAGTACTTGTCGCAATTATAGTAGAAATACTACGGGTTCCAAAGTTATTTATCATGTATTTCCCTCGGTTCCTTTGCGGAAAGTTTGGCAAAAGAAATGCTGTCGGAAAGACATCTTTCAAGTTGAAAACGCCAGCGTCTATTCCGATCATTTTATTCCCGAAGCTTATGGACATAATTTAAAATGTGAGCTTTTAAATATTCTACCCAAGAAAAAGTTTAAACAAGACGTGCCTTCACTAAACTTACCTTTACTATACGGAACCGTGTTGATGTAAATAATGAAAGAATTAAATGTACGGAAGTTAGGTGTTTAAAGAAAAAACAAATCAGACATTCAGGTGCAGGCAGATGAAATAACTATTGTGACAAATAAAAAATAACTCTTTGTTTATGTTATTTTTCGTTTGTTTTGTGGAGAGTGAGGGGCATAAACCAAAAGAAGAGCTCTCCTTTTTGCGTAAAGAGAACGAAAAACTGAAGTATAACAGTATGTACAAAGCCAAAATAATATGTTTACAAACGAAGTTAAAAGAATTGGAAAGCAAATATAATAAAGAATTAATTTCAAAGGCCAGTTCTAAAATATAATATTGTGATCGTTTCAATAAAGTGGTTAATAACCGGTGATGAATATATTACGAAAAAGTTTTATACAGGACCAAGTAAATATGGTAATGAATGGCAAGAAAAAACTAAGATGGATTGATTAAGATATTCGTGCATTAACACAACACGCCTCATTGATAAATTATACAATCATCTGCGGTTACAAGTTCGAATCCCCGTACCCAATGTGTCAACATTTCGACGTTGTATGCAAAATTACCGTTTTTTCCTGGTATTCCTACCCCAGTTTTGAAAATTTTGACTTAGCAAGGAGTGTGGAAAAATTTTCAGTGCTTATATTTGATGAATTGAATGTTAATAGCCGTGTATGCTATGACCAAAACGTTTATTTATTTTTAGGACCACACAGAAATGTACAAGTGCCAATGATTCGAGGCTTAATAGATGTGTAGAAACAGCCAGTGTATTATGATTTCGATAAGACTATTAAAAGTAAAAATTACTCTTCGAAATCATATCGAAAGTTGAAGTCTCAGAATTCAAGATAGTTGCGATTCTTTCGAAGTTCAATGGTGGCAATATGAGGCTATGTGGTGGTCTCGTTTCACCTTCTTCCAGGTGGATGGAAGCAATAAAATAGTATGAAGTTATATTTCGAATATTTCACAAAAAACTGTGAACCGAAGAAAAGAAAAAGAATGTGATTGGCTGACCGTTTTATATCCTAAGAAAGACACTTCGATCTTGAAACTATTCGACAAGGCTAAGACATACTTTAGAATTCGGTTTTTGAGTAGAAAAACACAGGAACTCCGCAGGAGGAATGTTCTTTAAGACAGTGGATGCAAAGCTGTTCTTCAAGTGATACTCAATGCTATAGTGAGTACATATTGTATCTATATGTAGTCTTTACTTTTATTACATTTAAAAATTTGTTTTCCTTTGCAAATCGCTAAGACGGAGCATAGGCTTACCACACGATATTTGTCCCTGCTTCACCACGGTGTCGTCACACTACAGCTGGAGAAAGTGGCTACGCAGAAACAGCGAGTTATGAAGGGACCTGTAAAAGCGCGGAACAGTAGGGTCGACGGACCTTGCTCTGCTTCCATGTTGATAGGATGGGAATACTTCCCTTTCCTAGTGAATAATATTCAATAGGACCTAAATTATCTTCAGAAATGGTTTCTTACAGAGTGTAAAGAACATTTGGTATACTATTCATGGAACTCCATTGAAAACAGAAAATATCATGAGAATGATCAAAATTCGAACATTGAAGAACATAATTAACAGAAAAGAAATAGGATACCCAAACCATAATTTTAAACCTGCTATAAAATGTATATCCTATATTTTTACTAATTCCTTACTCCCATGAAAGTATCCTGGGGAGGATATTCTCTCCAATTTTTTCAGACTGAAATCCTTTTATCCCGTACGATTTCGCCCCCTGACACAATACGAAAAAACAAATGCTGTTAAAATCCATACACATGACCCTTCCGGGACTCGCCTCAGACCGCTCAGCTTGGTATGAAGATGTACGTTGTATGATTGCGAATAGATCACGACAATATAAGAAACTTTAATCCAAAATGGCCACCCAAAAATCAACTTTTTTTAGACCACTAGCTAATCTGGGTGTATTGTCATGAGTTTGTTACACAAACGGGGCAACCACCATATAGTGGCACACACCCCGCGGTTATGGGAACAGATTTGTACCATGGAGGTGAAGACTGGCCCCAAGCCTTCTTTCGTCCGATGTGTCGTTCAGCTCCCATTACTATGGCACTTTAAGTAGAGCTTACTGTGCAGTAACATATAAAATTTCAATCAAATACTTTCCATTACTCAATAAAATTATGTGGTTCCGAGCTTTTTTTTAAAAAAATAATTGCAACAAATGTAAACATGCTAAAATGGAAAGTAGTTTTTGGATTGGTATGGAAAACTAAAGGCTGGAATATATGAAATCAAAGTGTACACACATATCTATCTCTCTATTTATCTATATATCTTTCCATGTCTCTGTCTCTCTCTCTCTCTCTCGATATATATATATATATATATATATATATATATATATATATATATATATATATATATATATATATATATATATATATATATACACTATAAAGCAAGTGGTCTGATAGTATACGATAGTGTCGTGGATGGTGACACCTTTACATCGAACTTTGCTTGTCGTGTAAACATTATTTGACATTAGTGTCTTCATCTTCGACGTACGTACCTATGAGCAATTTACTGTATATTCGTGTATTGAAACTGGTGAAACAAATTTCAATGTTTCAGAATGTAAAAAAAAAAAAAAAAAAAAAAAAAAAAACCAAGGTTTAGAAGCCTTAGACAACTAACAGCAGAGATATATTATCTTGTAAACTATTTGTCCTTGCCTTGTGAGCTTATTTGAATATATTTTTAAGACCTTTAGGCAACTTTGGCCCACCCCGAATGGATGATGATGGGAAAATTAGTGGAATGAAGAAAGTGGTAGGATACTAGACAACTTCGAGAAAACACACACATTCGAAAAATGAAATGAAATCTTTGAGTTTTAGGTCCCACGGTTATGCCGGTTAGGCTAAAGGAGACGGTGATGATGAGTAATGAATGAAATGGTGGAATGAAGAAAGTGGGAGGAAACGGGAGAACCCGAGAAAACCCACGCACACGGTGTTTGTCCACCACAAAGTTCACTTGGCAGGGGCTGGGATCGAACCCGAGACTCCAAGCACCAGAGATGAACGCTCTACCACTGAGCTACCGCGGCCCCCACACACATTCGATGTTTGTCCACCACAAAGCTCACATGGCACTAACCGAGATCGAACCGACTACCACATACACCAGAGGTGAAGACTTCACGGTGTAGCTACCGTGACATTTCTTGTCTTTGTGTTCTGGTTAATACTTGTAACTTAGTTGTATCTTGATTAGCATGGTGCAGCCTGCTACATTTAACTTTCGTTTCCATGGTATGCTGCTATATTTTTTACGAGACAAGACGAGACAAAACGAGACAAACGAGACGAGACGAGACGAGACGGGACAGAACCTCTCGAGACGAGACACGAGACGGGACGAGCACAATTTTTCGAGACGAGACGCGAGACGAGACATGCTTTGCACGAGACGGGACGAGACAGCCTGAAGTCTCGTCTCGTCTTGTCTCGTGGCAACACTATTTCCTTCATTCGAATTTCTAAGATTTGAGCAAATACTATACTGAGAAACATTCCAGTATCATGTGAAATTCACTTGCTACAAAGGAAAATCTATAACGGAACATCATATGACTGAACAATTACACAAATAGCAGATATGTTTGAATCGAATGAAATACAATGTTCAAGTGCACGTTACAAATTTTGAGGTGTAAGGGTTATCTTGGGCTTCATGCGTTTCTTTCCACTTTCTTCACCCCACCAGTTTCGTTCATTGTCATCATCACCGCCTCTCTTAGCCTTGGAGCATAAAAATGAGATTTAAACCAAAAGAAAAAAATAAAATATCACGCTTATTTTCAATAGTGAATTCTCAGCAATGTTGAAAGGAAAACGAGAAACCTATTATTTTTTCAGAATGTATTTCCCAAAATTTTATGTAAAATGAGTAACTAAAAAATAAAGTTTGCATTAAAAGTAAACAAGTAAAACACAACTTAGCATTTCAGTCATCTAAAATTCTAAATGAATGCAATGCGACATAGCAACCAAATAAGAAACTAACTAACTCTATGGCTTATGGAACCCGGAGGTTCAATGCCGCGTTCACAAAAGCTCTCCACCGACTTCTATCCTTAGCCAACCAGTTTCTACTTTGTATTCCTATCTCTGCGAGATCCATCTTAATATTGTCCTTCCATCTGCACCTAGGTCTTCCTAATGGTCATTTTCCGATTGGTCTTTCAGTCAAGACTTTGAAAGTGTTTCTACTTTCTTCCATCCTAGCTACATGACCTGCCCACCTAAGCCTCTTAGACTTGATGACCCTAACAATGTTCGGTAAACCATATATATTATGTAGTTCCTCGTTATGAAGTTTCCGCCATTCCCCATTTCCGTTCCTCTTGGGTCCGAATATTCGCCTCAGGATCTTGTTCTCAAATACTTTCAGTCTATGTTCTTCTCTCAGAGTAAGCGACCATGTTTTGCAACCATATAAAACAGCAGGTATGATTGTCGTTTTATATATTTTAAACTTCAAATTCCTCGACAGAATTCACGACGACAAGAAATTTTGAACTTAATAATAACACGAATTCCCTACTTTTAATCGTCATTTAATTTCTCCGTGAATATGATTTTCCTCTGTTAATATTGATCCTATATATTTGAAATTATCCACTTTAGCAAAAGTATTATTTAATATTTTAAGGCATCCATAATTTGCCGTATTACGGTCCCGACGCATTTCCATGTATTTAGTTTTCTCTGCATTTACTTCTAAATCCATGTTCCGGTAAGCTTTTAATAAGATCTCTGCATTTCTTTCTATTGTTCTCCTGTCATCCCCTATTAAATTTAAATCATCAGCATATGCCATAACCTAGTGAATACCGTTCAACTCTAGGCCCTGGCTGCTATCTTTGATTTTCCCTATAGCGTATTCCAGAACAAAGTTGAATGATAATTGCGAAAAAGCATCTCCTTGTTTCAGGTCATTTTCGACGTGAAAGCTCGTGGACAAAAATTTTCCTACCCGGACTTCACCTTGGGATTCATTTAAACATGTATCCAAATAAGAAAATATATAAGTGTCATCAGTAATTGATACTATTGATTTTAAAACAATATTATTTTAAATAACAACTTATACAATAACACTATATAACAAATCTTTTTCATAGATCCTAAGAACAGTAATTAAGATTTAAACGTAAATATAAGGATTATTTACAGAAAAGTAAAAGGACATTTACTTGAATACATGATAGACACGCCTAAAAGATGTAAACAAATACTTGCTTCTGATTGGCCAAAACTGTAAACTGTAAACAAATCCTTATCTGTGATTGTGCAAATGCCTGTCCACGATATTTGAAAAGAATATATTTTTTTGTTTATACAATTTTATTTCCTTAACAGATTTTCAATAGCTATTTGCTAATGGTTACTTAGGATTCTAATGTATTTTTGTTTTTTCTTTGTTAGTAACACATTGAAATCTTACGTCCCACGATTATGCCGGTTAGGCTAAAGGAGACGGTAATGATGAGAGATGAGTGAAATGGTGGAATGAAGAAAGTAGGAGGAAACGGGGAGAACCCCGAGAAAACCAACGAGCACGGTGTTTGTCCACCACAAAATCCACGGGATCGAACCAGGGACCCCAAGCACCGGAGGTGAACGCTTTACTACTGAGCCACCGCACCCCCTAGTAATACATTGAGATATTTGGATTGTGGAATTATGCAAAGATCAACTTGCCAGTAGAGCGATTTGTTCAAATCAGTAATTTCAATCACAGTCAGTAGCGGATTTAGGGGGGGGCTAACGGGCTGAAGCCCCCCCCCCCCCCAAAATCATGTTTCAAAAATTCAAAATAAGCAATGAAAGTACAAACTGCTGACAATGTAAACTTACGTACATATATTCCATTCAGTAATTATTATTTTTCCAAATATATTTCATTATTTTAACACACAGTAAGATCCATTATATCTTCAAGGGCTACTTTAGACAAGGCTACGGGGTCCTATGCAGAGTTGTTCTGACGCATGATTAGTGCCATACTAAAGAGTTCGATTAACATATGTTTCCTGCAGTAGTCAGGCCTTTAGTATCACACTAATCATACGTTAAAACGATTCTGCATAAGGCCCTACGGTGTCTACTTACTACGTAACTGAGTACAGCCAGCCTCCATAAAGGAGGAGGAAAACAATTACGCTTACCGTCTGTAGCACGCAGAGTCGCAGAGTTACATTCCCGCCACTCGAAATAATTGTATGTTTTTGTTTGAGCTTTCTGTTCTTTAAGATGTCGAAGCGTAAACAAATTGACTTAAAATCATTTATAATCAAGACTGGAAAAAAGTAAAAAAACAAGTGGTGAAGAAGAACGTTTAGGTAATGATTCTTCCAGTGCTTCTTGTGAAACTATTCCAATTGGACTCACAGCTGCAGTGCAAGGTAAAATAAGCAGCTCTGACTTAAGACACTGTTCTGCAATGGACGACATTGGGAGTTTTGTAGGGCAATGTGTAATTACAAATGAAGAAAAATATCACATTTTCACAAAAATATGGACACCAAATTCAAACTATCAATTTCCATTTGTCCTTGAGTCCGGTCAGAATCGTATATTCAATATAAAGTGGTTAACCGATTTCCCTTGGTTGTTATATAGTAGAAAGAATGAAGGTGTATACTGTAAGGTGTGTGTATTGTTTGGACCGGACGAAGCAGGAGAAAAACGAAAAACTCCTCTCGGAAATTTAGTGAAAACGCCGTTGAAAAAATATAAGCATGCGCTGGAAGTGTTTCGGGAACATGCAGGCAATGCTTATCACAAAAGTGCTATTGAAAAAAGTGTCAATTTTGTAAGAACTTTTGAAAACCCTGAACTTTCAATTGATGTATTGCTCAATGCTGAAGCCAAAAAAAGAATAACTGAAAACAGAAAGCGACTGATTCCCATTGTCAAAATCATAATGTTCTGTGCTCAGGAGAATATTCCTCTTAGTGGTCATCGTGATGACGGAATAATTGTACTTGACAAAGATACCAAAACAAATGAAGGTAAATTCAGGTTACTTCTAAGATTTCGTGTTGATGCGAGGGACATAAAACTTGAAAAGAACTTGAAAACAGCACCAAGAAATGCCACATTTTTTAGTAGGACTATCCAAAATGAACTAATCCAGTGTTGTGGTAATATCATTGGAAAAAAAAATCGCAAATGAAATACAAAAGTCGAAACTGTATTCTGTGATTGCCGATGAGACAACAGATGCCAGCTCAGTTGAACAATTGTCTGTGTGCATTCGTTATCTTGACACTGACTTATGTAAAGTGAAATAAATGTTTTTAGGTTTTATTCAAGTTAATGATATCACAGGTGAAGGTCTTGGAAAAAGTATTTTGAATACATTTTCAGAACTAGGTTTAGATCTGTGTTACTTACGAGGGCAATCATATGATGGTGGAGCCAACATGGCAGGAAAGGTAAAAGGGGTACAGAATAGGATCCGGGAACTTAATCCGTTGGTAATATATATGCATTGTGCTTCCCACCAGTTAAATTTATCTTTAACACACGCTTGTTCTTAACCAAGTATTAGAAATATGATAGGTACAGTGACAGAAGTAGTAAACTTTGTGCGGGACTCAGCCCAACGAATAGAAACGATGGAAAATTTAATCATTAGTCAACATCCTGAAGAAAAGAGGCACAAACTTAAAACTTTGTGTGAAACTCGTTTTGTTGAAGGCAATGATAGCATTATATTTCTTCTTCATGTGTTTGAAACTGTTGTTGCATTTTTAAATTGTGTAGATGAAAATGTGCCATCGATAAAATCCGCTGGACTCCTGTCGTCTACTTTGAGATTTGATTTTATTGTTGCACTTAACATTGTAGGCACAGTGCTTGGTCTTACTCTCTCACTTTCTCGCCAACTTCAGAATCCCTCTGTCGAGCTTCGCCAGTGTTACACAATGATAGATAATATTTTGCATCTTCTTAAGGAGTACCGTAATGACAATAAACATTATGATACTATTTTTAAAAAAGCAGAGGAAATAGCAAATCAAAATGGTGTTGTAATAGCATGTCCTCGTTCAGTTAAAAGACAGGTACACAGATCTAGTGTAGAAGCATCAAATCCTCAAGAGTTCTACAGAAGGAATGTTTACCTTCCATTTTTGGACTACCTTATAAATGAATTGTCTTCGAGATTCTCTTCAGTTCAATCTGATATTTTCCCCCTTTTTAAACTGTTACCAGCCTTTGTGAAAGAAGTTAAAGAAAATGATGTGGTTGAATCTGCTCGCAAATATCTAGAAGATTTTGATGGTTGTGAAGTTGCACTAAAAAGTGAAGTGGCTCTTTGGCGTGAGCATTGGAAAAATAAAAGCAATCCACCTAACAGTGCAATAGAAGCATACAGTGACCCACTTACAGTGTTCTACCCCAATATAAAGAAACTTCTTCACTTGGTATGTGTTCTACCTGTTACAACATGTTCTGCTGAAAGGAGCTTCTCCGCTTTGAAATTGGTTAAGTCATATCTGCGGACAACAATGAGTGAAGATAGACTAAATGGACTTGCTCTAATGAACATTCATAGAGAAAATGTTTCCATTAGTGTTGAAGAAGTTATAGATCATTTTTCTCAATTGCATCCTCGACGAATGCAATTGTTATTCCAGTAAACCAGGTAAGATCAAATTAAACAATATTGCATTAGGAATAAATGTTGTTACTTCTTCATTCTATTTTGTATATTTGTTACAATGAAGTTGTACACCATGTTTGTAGTTCCTTATAATTATGGTTCCTTAATGTAGCGTGTTTAGCACCATGTATAAATAATTTAGGAAGTTTTTTCTTCAATCGAACTAACTCATGTTGAAATATGCTTATCCAAGCCCCTCCCAAAAATATTTCCTGGATCCGCCACTGATCACAGTTGTCCATTTTTATGAGCTAATTTGGATATCTCTTGTCAGATCTAGCTCGAAACGTTTTCAAATTTCATATTAATTAAAATAATATAGGATCAGAATAGGATCTCTTATAATGGATTAACAGTTTTAAAAAAGCATGGACATTGGAATGAAATCCTCTGAAACACCAGCAAAACCTACAATAATATAACTTCTGCATCCACATTAGTACGAAACAGAAATATAAAATCCATATTTTCGTAATACTCATGCAAACTATACTGTATTTCCTTCAAGACGCTTATTAGCAGTACCATTTGACAATATCAGATATTTGGAAACAAACTGCAAACTAAAACACTCACCTTTAAACGAAATTAATAATAGGGATTAAAGTATGCGTAATTTTTTTCTCATCTGAAATATACCCACTATAGATGCTGTGAGGGCGTTAAGTTTAAATGAATGGTATATCGAATGTTAATGTTCTCAAAATGGAAAGGAAAAATAACCATAATACAAATGTCGAAGCATTTTCCCTAAAGCAAATGTTCGTACTACAAATTAGTTTTGGGGAAATAAAATATTTCTCAGTTCTTCATAGAGTAGGGAATAATTTTTCAAAATTTACCTCCAGTCTTACTTCCGCGAATTTTTTTATAGTCCGCCATTTTAGACAAAACGAGGATTAGGCCAAACGAGGATACTTATTTCGCCTAAAATGGCGGACACAAATCTTATCATTCATCTGCCATAAAAATGTCAGATAATTGGTTAGGCGAAACGAGGATTAGGCCAAACGATGCAAGATCGATAAAAATAGGGGTTGGAAACTTTTGGCTTTTGTAAAATCAGTTGTTTGTAAGTTTATTAATGGTCTTACGCAGTTGCAGAACACCCGAATGTTTTAAATCATGTATCAAATTGAAAGAAAGAAAGTTTATTATAAAATGTTCCCTACAAACTGTTATGATGAAGTTTTTCAATGTTTAAACGTTTAGACCATTTTGGATTTAACACCATTTACGCAGTAAATACAGATATATGGTAGCCCCGTGGTCATGTCATGTAGTCTAAAGGAGACGGGTGATTAATGAAAGCGGATAATTATAAATGAATTGATAGAAACGGAAGAACCCTGAGAAAGTCCCACGAACACAAACTCTCATAGCATGGAATAGATCCCATATACAAGTATGGGATGGGATACAACCCCATATACTAAGTGCCATTACTCCTGCACAGCAGCCTCACCAAACCACAACTTCTCGAAGACCCTGTATTCACAATCACATACAATTTTAAAAGTTTGAAGGGATTCTACAATACTTGAAAAGCTCTTTTTCCGTAGCCCACGTGCCTAGAGGTAGCCATTGAACTTATTACGAGTATTTTATCCATCATAATTAAACTGTATTTACTCGTGTTCGCTAATTCGTAATCAATACATTCGTCAATCATTCTGTAAATATGTTTCCATCTTCCAAGGAGGTTCTACGAGTGACGTTTTTGGCACAAAACATTACATCAGCTTGACTTCCATTTCAAAGCAGAAAATCAATAAGCACGTGCTATTCAATTTCATTAGGTGTGCTTGATTTGTATTCGACAAAAGTACAGCAGCTATGAATTAATGATGTAGTAGACAGGAAAATATGCATTTATTTATGTGGCAAATGTATAACTAATCACATGTGGCTAATTACAGCATTCTAAAAGTTATCTAACTTGAAATTGACAATGTTTCCAATGTTATTGATATTTACACAAAACAACAGTGCCTAATGAACAAATCTCCGAGAGGGAATATACGAGGTTTACAACTTTAATAGTGCAACTATTCTAATAATAAGCGACATACTTGACAGTCTGTTTGTCACGCTAATTCCTAATAATAAACAGTCATGCTAATACATGACGCCACTTGCGTTGTCGCTTACCTGTATAACAAAGTCGTTGAATAATTGTATAAACAACGTATGGAGTGTGAAGTTGTTGGTGGACAAACTAACAAAAGACAGAAGTTAAATTTAAACAACTGGAGATTTGAATAAGCACGGTTTTAACCTATATCGTAGGCCTACAGCAGGCTTAGCCTAAGGCTGGGGCGGACTTTATTTACAAGCACTGTCGAAAGGTGTAGAATTTTTAATGTCCCTCAATGTTTCCTCCAGCTTTATGTGCAAACTGTTGTTGGAAATAGAACATTTTCGTATGCCTGTAACAGTGCCTGTTCTGCTGATGGCTCGAATGAGTGTCTATTATCTGGGAAATCTCTGGAACATTTCGGAAATTGCTAGTGCGGAACGAAGAATGTTACCAAGTGGTCACTTCAACATGAGAATTACGTTACAGTCACAAGGGTTAAAGTACGGCGAGCATACGGAATGCTGGAACATTTGCAGGTCGCCTCAACCAAACAAATCAGCTAAAGGTTGCACTACTTGCCACCGAAGAGTGTCTTGCCAAGTGATGATAGAAGTATGCAGAACGTACGGTAACAGTCAACGCCTACTATGTATTAAATCATAATTACCATAGGTATTCTGCCATTATTGGCACATAATTTGCTGCAACAAAGCAGATCCCATGCTCCACAGTCTTCCGCTAACCTCTTCGTCTTCACGTATGTTTTTTTCTGTTTTCTTATTGTTCAGTACTTGTAGTCTCCTTTGCTCTCTCCCTCTCTCTCTCTTTCCTCCCATTATATCCTCTAGCACATCTCTCTTGATACAGTTCCTTCTTAGCCAATGTTCCAACCAGTTTCTCTTTCTCTTCTTAATAGTATCTAAAATAGGTCTTTTCTTCCCCACCATTTTTAACACCCTCTCATTTGTTTTCCGCTCAACCCAGATAGTTCTGTCCATTTTTCTCCACACCCACATTTTGAAATTTTGCAGTCCTTTTTCATCATTTTTGTGTAATGTCCATGTTTCTGACCCATACCGTACAATATTCCACACGAAGCATTTTATGAGTCAATTTGTCAAATCTTTATTGACTGTCTCAGAAAATAGTATTTTCTTCCTCCTAAAGGCTCCTTTCGCCATTATTATCCTTGCTTTTATTTCACCTTCACACTTCATTTCATCACTAATAATACTACCCATATATCGAAAACTAGTCACCTGTTCTATTTTCTCCCCTTCTACTTCCATATTTGACACCGACTGCTTCGTTCCAATCACCATGGCGTTTTTTTCTAACATTGATTTTCATTCTTTATTCTTCAGAGGCTTTCCTGACGTTTTCTAACATCGTATTGATTTTATTTTCAGATTCCGCAAGAAGCGCCATATCATCTGCAAACCATATACCCTAATCGTTGTACCTTCTACAGAAATACCGTCTCCATTATGTAGGCTCTTTTTCACCATCTCTTCTAGATAGATTTATTAAATAATGTTGGCGAGAGAAAGCATCCCTTTGGAACTCCCCTTCCAATTGCACTCTCCTCTGTCATTTCCTCCTCTATTCTAACACTAGATTGTTCATATAGAAATATCTAATGAGTCTCCGATCTTTCCATTCCAATCCAAACTTCTTTAGAACTTCCAGCAATAATTCCTAATTCACGCGGTCAAAAGCCTTTTCTAGATCAAGAAATACCATGTACACTTCTTTCCCTTTTTCTATACATCTTTCACCGATCACTCTTAATAATGCAATTGCACCTTTTGTGCCCTTACCTTTCCTAAATCCAAACTTTCTGACGCGGGTGCATCAGCAGTGCAGTTGCACAATTTTAACATGAAGTAGTTAGGTATCGATGTAACGTGTAGTATACGCAAAATCATTGTTTCCATTTCATGGCACACGTACAACAGTGTTGTCTCTATGAAGTTTGAATGAAGTTTGAACCATCGTAAAATAATAAAAAAAGACACTTTACTGTATATTCAAACGTATTATCTTAAGATCTTTGAACTTCTAACAATTATCAATCAAAATGCCAAAATTAGTTTGCTTTTGTGTATACGGTAACCAGTAGCACCATCTCATGTTTTGATTTGAGGTGTGGGATGGGAGCAGGTCTTTTCGATGTAAGTAAATTTCACGTTTTCCATTAGTATATTATTATATTATTGATTAAAATACATACATATCTCAAACTCAGGGTTGCTCATTGCAACCTAAAATAAGGTCTCTAACTTCATTTCTATTTATAATGCTTACCGTAACCTATCTCTTCAATATAGCTCCCAATTTCCTGTTTTCTACATTTTTGAACCACAAAAGAGGGAAACTAACCCAACACTTGCCCGTCATTGGGGTTACTGACTCTATCTCGAATAAATAAGCTTTGGAGAATTTACTTGGGAGAACACTCAGATAACATAAAGACAATAAGAGAGTATAAATTTTGTCATTTTAGTCTGTCTTAATATTCCGTTTGTTCTCTATAGTCCGCTCTATATGCAGTGGTGCCCACCCCCCTCATGTCCATGACGCACCCCCCTCAATTGTCAATCCGTAGGTGTTCTTCCATGAAAAAAAAAACTTTTCGATTAATTTTTACACCCCCTCAAACATATTTATATAGATTTTTAACTCCCCCCAAATATTTCAATGACGCAGTTTGCGTCATAGCCCCCCTTTGTGGGCACCCCTGCTATATGATTACAGATTACATTATGTCTCAGTTTGGGAAACACATCACTAAAACTATCCAATGCGAAAGCCTGTTAGCAACCGATAGTAACAAAATTTGCCTCAAATTCATTTAAATTTTCAGGTTTGAAATAAACTTAATCCAAAATCATACATAAGTTATAAAGAAAAGTTTTATGGTGTATGCTAAATCGAAGTTCTTAATCCATTCTACTAGCCTTGTCCATTCCTGTATTCCCTCAGCTCTGTATCTACGTGGACATTAGAGTTTGCTTCTAACATACAACCTAAATGCATTTTATAACGATAACATTTATAAAGATGTATATGGTGATATGGATAACGTATGATCGCATTTTCTTCTATGGACAGACCTGAACATTTGACATGTTATGTTTTGTGGCCAAACGTGTATAAACATGTTTTTCTAGACAATTCTGAGATAATATGTAAAGAAGCCATTAATAATGCTTGTATTTTCAATTATAAAGAAGTAAACTTTGTGAAAAATAAAAAGGTAAATGCAGAAAATCTTCGAAAAATAGATCAGTTTAAATATATTTTATCTTGAGTGTTATAATTGAACATTTAGTGAGTAAACTACGTTTTAATTAGTTTCAGAAATTATAATATAACGAACTTAGGGCAATATATAGATGTAACAATTTCTACATTAATGAAGTTAAATTGTGAGGACTATATTTTGTAGTATTAATGTCTATTTTCGGTGCAGTTTTACTATACGGATGCCAAGATTGTAAAATGTACGAAAAATGTTGAGGAAGTCTTTAATTTGCACATTTTATTTCGAGAACAGAACCCAACAAACCCCTGTGGGGCTTCTAACCCTTTCCTACTACTACTACTGCTCCTATCATACTATGGATCGATACAGTAAAACTGCACACTATTTTTTTTGACAGTCCCATAATATTTACTTTGCTGCTTCTTCTAATGTTTAACCAATATTTAAATTTTCTCTTTTCAGAGGAAGGGCAGTACCTGGCACTTGACCTAGGTGGAACAAATTCGCGTGTTCTTTTGCTGGAATTAGAAGCTGGTCATGTGAAGAAAGAAGAAGTGAAGCACTACCACGTTCCTGAACATTTAAGGCTTGGTCACGGAGAACATCTATTCGATTACCTTGCCCAGTGTATCCATGACTTCGTGAAGGAGAAAAATTTGGGTGGGAAACGACTTCCTTTAGGTAACTTGTCTTTTCATTTGCACTTAAAAACTTATGATGTGGGATAAATATATTTTAGAAAAGATTATTATTTCAGAACCAAATGAGTATAAAATAAACAGAAATTTAGTATTTTTGCAAAATATTAAAATGTTATTATGCAAAAATCTCATTGATAAATTAGCATGTTAACTGGAACAAGCAAGTAACGTCAAATATGTTATTACTAAGGTCATCCAAAAAGTTCATGTCCGGATCTGCATGTACCCAGTTGGCCTCCAAAGTTCGAAAGATGCTGTACAGTTAGGTTAGCGTTTTGCAAGTAGTATGTTATTTGCATTGTTAGTGTAGTTTGTTAATCACTCTGTAATGTTACTACGCGTCTCATATTTAGTAATCATCACTTCGAATTACCATTGGTTCTATCAACTTTTGGATCATTTTGTATTTACATTGAGCATACATATTAAAAATTGTATGATCTGTAAAATTAGTGATAGACATATCGAATTTTAAAGTAAGACAATGTATACTTATCTTGAGGTGGACATAATCTTGAAATTTGTTTTGGGACAGATTTAATTTTCCTTTTAGTGGTCAGAAATAGCGGAACTTAGTGTATTTGAAAATAATTTTATGTAAAGGAATTCGTGACACAATGTAAAGAATTGTTATACAAACTCGTTTGTGAATTCGTTCTATGTACTAAGGACAATTTTGCTTACATAACGAGTGTTCTCATTATGAAAAGCTGGCCTAGACATACTTCTTTCACATTTCCTAAATTCAAACATTTGTTTTGGAACTTATAGAACCTGATTCGGAATAGTCACTTTTTTATACTTGGTTTTAAGTCATGTCACGGGGGCTTTGAGGTAAACAACTTTAGCGAAAGCACTGATATGTCACTTAGGAAATTTTAAAGATGGCGACCAGTAGAATTCTGTATGCCACTCGTCATGGAATAGTGACAATAACTAACATAACTTCATCAAGCAGAGACTAATAACTTGTAGAAGTGAAAAATATACGTTATTAGAGTTTATAACTCATGTTAATCAGTGCTGACACACAGTGATCGACATTCAGTTTCTCAATAGAAGATAAATGAAGGAATACTAGTGACATTTATCTTTGTCATCGAAATCATCATCTATTTCCAATTAGGATTGGAGCTGGAACGGTAATTTGTTGCTTGGAACCGAAATACACCTTGTCATTAAATTTCAGATATGTGCAAGAGAAATCTGTTTGTGTTTATTTATATAACAATTCACAGGCACATACGAACACACATTTAACTTTCAATTCTATTAAAGATTTTTATAGACTAAACTATGCGATTTTCTTTTATACTTGTCGCAAACATCTCAAAAGAAAGACTAAAACATTTTTCCATAGTTCAACATGATATTATTTATATTTTTCCATTTTTGCTTTTAGGTAATGTATTTCTTCTTTGTAGGTTTCACTTTTTCCTTTCCAATGAGACAAAAGGCTTTGAATATAGGAATTCTTGTGTCTTGGACCAAAACATTTAACTGCTCGTACACTGTTGGTAATGACGCTGTCAAAATGCTCAAAGATGCCATAAATAGACGAGGGGACCTGAATGTAGATGTAAATGCCATTCTCAACGACACTACAGGTATACAATAATTTTTCAATAAAGATTTTTTACGGCAGTGTAAGATGATTTGCAAATAATTGTGTAAACTATTTTGAGTTTCTACAAGAAGTCAAGGTAATGAACACATTATTTTTCTTTTTCTTTTTTTGTGTAAAACATGCTTTACTCAGAAGTTTTTTTCATTCTACTTAGGTTACTTAAGCAAAGCTATCATGGACAGATAGTCACCAAATTAGGATCACAATCACCTTTTTAATCCACTTAAAACGTTTCAAGGTCATCAGTGAATTTCTTTTTGAAACTTACTAAATACAGCTATATTAACTAATACATAACTACATAGGGTGGTCAGAAAGTCCCTTTACATCTACACTTATTTCATCTCAACATTAATAATACTTAGTTATTTGTCCGAAACGTCCATATGTGCACCTACATTATTCCTGCACTGCTTGATGTGCTTCCACGTTCTCCTACTTATCCCTTTTAGAATCTGCGGCGTCACAGGTTTCAAGCACACTTGCCGGCAGAGCATCATTATCCACGTATCGCTTCTTCCTGATGTGTGGTTTGATGATACTCCACAGGACATTGTCTCGTGTCGTAAGGTCTGAATTTCGGGGCAGCCAAGGATAAGGAGCTGGTGAATTTGGGGAGCACGTCCTGTCTACCGGCCAGAGGACAATGCATTCAGGTGTTCACGAACAAGTGCAAAGTGGTGAATTTCGGGAGCTCCATTGTGTTGATAAACAACCACGTTGTTGATGCCCAGATTCTGCAGTTGTGGAAGAAGAAAGTCACTTAACATTTCCTAAGCAAGCTAGGTCACGGAACCCTTAAAGCAGTACGGACCAAAGATGTGTTGTTCAGCCATTCCCGCCCAAAGCATGACGTGCAAAGGATTGTTGCAATTTATTGATAAAAAGATATCGGTTTACCTTTGCCCATATGAAGAGGTTCTTATTCCGCGAACTCCAATAAATAGCACATTCATCAGAAAAAGAACGTACTTTCGAGCAGAAATGATGGGAAAGGCCTTCTATAAGATCCTGCATGCTTCCTGCCGGCATTTGACATCGTCGGTTAGTTCGTTGATGGCCATTGGTTAGAATGCAGGCAAGGCAAAGTTCATTTTCATCTGGAGCTGCATTTTGCTCCTTGAAATTCCAATTTGTGCAGAACGATTTCTGGTCAACTTGAAGAGTGTGTAAACATTATTGACACACTAACTTCTGCACACGTTTCCTTTCAGGTTGATGGAAAACTAGGGACTTTCTAGCCACTCTGTAGAATGATATTCCAACTATACTTACAATTATTATGACATGAGTATTTTTTGTTAAAAAAAATAATAGTAACAACATATAGTACCACATATATAAATGAATTAAATTGCATATTTTCTTTTCGACAAGTTCAAGAAAAATATATGCAACTAATATAAATGTTTATAAACAAATAGAACATTTGATTTCATTTTCCTTTAGAACCGGTATAAATTTTTTTGACACAAAACCATCATAGTATTTAAACTGGTGTTTTAATGAAATATAAAGTGGCGAAAGGAAAGGGAACTCAGCCGCCCCACCCCCAAAGAGTTGCGACAATGTACTTTGGTACTTTAATGTTTGTAACTTTTTCTCGGAAGAAACAATTGCCTTCCATGTACTCTATTTCAAAATAAAATGTGTCACTAAAGAATTTCAAGACAAGCTATATTGGCCTATGTCGTCTTTATTTTTTAAAAAATGTTTGCATTTGTGGGAGGGGGTATTGAAATCGAGTTTTCCAGGAATCTCTGCTGCTCAAAGGTAAGAAATAAAAGAGAATGAAAGCCTTCTATGCATATGGTGACCTTGAAGTAATACTTATTGTTCTACTATTGATATAGCAATGACATTTTCACGTACATTCTTTGACCCAAAGCCTTTACAGACTGTCAGGCAGGCAGAAACGAATCAATTCCTTTCTGATCATAAAAGGAGGTTTCGGGAAAAAAAAAAAAAAAAAAAACTTGGCTGAAGGGTTAAGAGGGAATGGGGAATGGACATATTTGAGCTCAAGAAATCATTGACCTCGACAAAAATAACAAAACACGTGACTTGTCATCGCCTATTTTGAATCATTCATTGCCATTTCCAAAGACAATTGTGTTAATTTCGGTGAGCAAAATGTGCAAAAAAACAAAACAAAAGAAAAAAAAGGAGATAAATCTAAACAAGATATTAATTGAGAGAAAGACTCGAAACAGGTTTTAAAAAATGGCTAGAACAAAAAAAAAAAAAAAAAACAGTAGTGGTGTTAATTTTGGCGAAAAAAATGGTGCATAAACAGCAATTGAGAAACGAAGAAATATCTAAAACAGCCAGTACGTCAGACGAAGATGTAAGTATTATTATTATTATTATTATTATTATTATTATTATTATTATTATTATTATTATTATTATTGTTATTATTATTATTATTATTATTATTATTATTATTAAAACTAAACATTCTGGCGCAACAAATGCATATATATCCTAATCCTAACTAAAATAAAACTACATGAAGTGACAAAATAACGGGTACTTCCGGTTGACATGGGAAGTTGAAATTTGGCATGATTGTAGCTTTTCGTGACTAACTCACAGGAAAACTGCCAAAAGTGAATATTTTTAATTTTTAGGGTGTCTAAAGAGGATATAAAGAAATGCTCTATGTTATTTAAATTGACCTTTTGTTGACATATAGTCTCATGTTTTAGCTACTTGGGAGTGAAATAAAAACTTGAAATTCGGTATATTTGTACGTTTTCCATAGAATTATTTAACAAAATCACTAGAAATAAAAATTTCCAATTTTTGTGGATGTTATGGGCAATTGAAAATGTTTCCCATTTTATTTATATGGGACATCATCTACATCCAAAAATTATAGGGCACTTTCTGTAGGGCTACAATGATTACATTTGGTATGATTGTAACTTTTACGGACTAGCCTACAGAAAAAATGCCAAAAGTGAATATTTTTAATTTTAACGGGGTCTAAGGGGATGAAGAAATTCTAAATGTTATTTAAATGGACCGTTTTTGGACATATAATCTTATATTTTAGGTACTTGGAATTAGAATAAAAACTTGAAATTCGGTATGCTTCGTTCGCGCCATATTCGGTTTTCGTCAGCGTTACTCAAGTAAATCACTAATAATAAAAATTTCCAACTTTAGAGTGGTCTTATGTGGAACTTAAAAATCTTTCCCACGTTATTTATATAAGATTTATTTTACAACCCAAAATGTTTAGGCACTTTCGCCAGGATTAAAATGATTAAATTTGACAAGATTGTAGTCTTTCGAGACAAGCTCACAGGAAAATTGCCAAAAGTGAATATTTTTAGTTTTTAATGGGTCTAAAGGGGGATGAAAAAATTCCCATGTTATTTAAAAGGGCGTTTTCCTGGGATACAATTTTATCTTGGGATTTAGGGGCAAATCCCCCAGCTGGCCAAATTCAGAAAATATTAAGAGAAATGCATGACATTCACACTTGATGAAAAGGCTGATAGATGCGAGGCCGTAGGCCGAGCAAACACGGGGTCGGGGGACATAGTCCTCAGCTAGCCAAAGATTAGTCTGTATTATAAAATTGAAAGTGACTACGTTTGTGACTCTTAATCCCTTGAACTACCTGACCGATCTCGATCAAATTATCAACATTGATGACGTTTGAGCCTGGATTGGTTTCTATCTATTTATTTTCACGGTATATATTCGATAGGGAGAACTACCGATTCGAAATATTTTGTTTGTGTAAGTCTCTATAATGTCTCATGAGCATAATAGAAGTCTTTCCTTTTTGTAATATGTTAAAATATAGTAAAAATGAAAGATTATTGATCTATTGTCAAATTGGCGATTATCTTAATTAAAAATAGCGTGATCAAGATCACGAAATAAGTTTTCCTGATCGAGGTACGGTTAAAACGTTGGCAGTTAATTCCTTTTTATAGTTGCCTCTGGAATATAATTCCATAGTATACAGGCCTTATCAGACATAAATAATGTTAGAAGTCTACATTATTAGTGAACGATATTATAAGATACAGTACAGGGACGTTTTGAACAGTATTGTGTGGATTTTTTGCCTCTTCTGAGTGTTTCTTGCCACCATTGTTAGAAACCATGGGCAGAGGTAAGATTTTAAGTGAAGAGGTACACGTTGGAGTTATTGCGAATCATAATGTGGGCTTTTCTATTCGTCAAGTGTCTTTCAAACTGAAATAGACTTCTTCTATTTTTAGTGATTTCATCAAGCGTTTTCAGCGAAGACGAAAGAACATGGACGAAAATTGAACTGGAAGGTCTCACATTACGTCACGTACGAAAGATCGTATTATTGTAGCGTTTAGCAAAAGAAATTTGAAACTTACTGCACCAGAACTCCAATAAGAATTTAATCGTATCATCGTACAAATATTTCAGTTATTACTGTGAATCTACGTTTGAGAGTAGTAGCACTCTGGGGAAGAGTTGCTGTGCAGAAACCATTGCTGGTTCAGTAGAAATTGTGATTGGAGTTCCGGTGGAAATTGAAGATAGGGCTATGTAAAGTTTGGAAAAATGCTCAAAATAGCATGTTCAATGTATTTTGAAATTAGAATTGCAGATGTCTTAATTGAGCTTGCGAGCTGATTGAGGTGTTATTTTACAACATTTTTCATGAGTTTTCGTGTGGTATACAACATCATATAGGCTAATACAAATTTTTATTTTCAAAATCAAAATCAAAATTTTACTCCAAAATTTTTCAAAAAGTACATATTTTAAAATTTTGAAATTAATTCCATGAATAGATAGTATTGTTGTAAAGCACCTGACAAAATATGAATTTGGGATGATAATGGGGTCATTGTTTAAAAAAAATAAAACAAACACCCTGTACCTAACTGAAAAATACACGAATTCATTTTTTTTTTTTAACTTGTGGGAATAAATATGAATACTAACATGAAGAGTACAGTAATGGGTCTAAAACCTATCATACCGACATGTTATCTGCTGGCTATACTTATTACCTCATACTTTAAAAACTAACTCAAAGCAAGTTAAACTACTGATACTTTTGAACTTTAAAATAATATTAATACGAGTTCACAATTAAAAATTTACTGTAAATAAACGTGGTTTGTAAAAAGTATACAGATAGCACTGGTACAACAACAGGGTTGGCTGGTTTAAACCATGTGTTTTTTTATGAAAAAACAATGCAAGAATGCCACAAATCGTAATCACAAATGCCACGTGAATTTCATAGTGACGTTTTCACATATGTCGAATCATCTGTGTTAGTTGAATCTAATTTTCGTTATGTTATTAAGGGGCCCCAATGAGCCCACAAAATTTCTCCCAGGTGGAAACCGAATAGTGGTTCAGATGCCACTTCAAGTAATATGTCTAGTCCTTCATAACCTCGCTGTTACATAAGGACGTTACACCTAAACAAACCAAACGAATTGAAGCAGCTTTAGCGGGTAGGCATGAGTTCATTGGCAAGCAACAGGAAGCCTTCCTAATTTCAAAGATTCAGAATTTGCTGTCATCTGTGATTTTTCTGAAAATTATAGTAAAGCGCTGCAAGATACAGAACAGAGCTACCACTGGACAAGCTTAACAGGTCACAATACATCTTTTTTTTTTTTTTTTTTTTCAAACAGGAAAACAAAGCTGAACATGTTAAATATGTAGTTATTTCCGATTGTCTAGAGCACAATATAGTTGCTGTTTACACCTTTCAAAAAAAAGATTCATATCATTTCTAACATCCAAATTTCAGAAACTTCCAAACGAGTTTTTTTTCCGGCATGTCTACCGCGCAATACAAAAAATTAAAAAAAAAAAAAAAAAACAGTGAAAGGAGGATGGTACTTCTCGGCACTAGCGTGGGCAGGACATTGGGAATGTGGGTCACCAGATCTAAAGTACCACCATATGGAATGTCATTCTCCCTTCCCCCTTTCCCCTAAGAAAAGATAGTGTCATTGCACCCGACGCTGCGTTGGCGACGCATGGCACACCTGCAGACGGGAAATAATTTACACGTAATCTCTTTTCAGTTTGTAATAATTCTAGATAAAAAAAAGTTTGTCTAATGGGGGTGCCAAGGCACCCATGGCACCCACGTTGCGCACGCCTATGCTTCTCGGCTATAGCACATGGCAAAGGGCCTTGCGATGGAGCAGGCGGTTCAGTAAAGAGACTGGCAGTTTGTGCTAATTTGCAAAGAGTGGACAGTAGAAAACATTACCAAAGTAAATTTTGCCTACTCAACCCAAGAGGAATATACTGTAGCTGAATGGAAAGTTCCTGGAAAGTCGCTTCGATCAAGCATTGACTATCAAAGGAACACAGCAATATTATGCATTCATTCCGAAAACTACATCAACATTATTGGTGAAACACTTTTCAGATGGTTTGCAGGGTTGGGAAAAGAAAGTGTCAAAATCTCCAAATAAACTTTAATTAAAAGAAATATCAGGTTATGTCACTGCTGTCTATGAAGGAAATTGGTGGTTCGGGTATGTTTTACAGAAAAATGAAGAACTTGATGAAGTAAAAATAAAACTTTTCTTCATCCACCTGGGCCATCTCCATCACTCTCATATCCAAGAAACGCTGATGTTGTGTGGATGTTTGTAGTGGACGTTAGGGCCGGATTAAGGGGCGGGGGGGCTTAGAGTGACTATAGCCCCGGGCCTCTAGGTGAACAGGGGTCTCCACTGGGACCAAAATCTCAACTGTCTCTATGAAAAATACAATCACCATCATAAAATAAAATATAAACAAAAATATGAAACATATTCCCTTCATTTTCCTACTCTACTTTCATAGAAATATATTAGGTGAAGTCATGAGGATCCACTTTTTTAAGCCCCAGGCCTCCAGATAGGTTAATCCAGCCTGGTGGACGTTCTGACAAAAGTGAAACCTGTAACTCCCGATGGAAGAAGTTATGTTCTCCTTAAAAGTGATGTATGCCGAACAAATGTGGCTTTTTCAAATTTCAAGTGATAAACATATCCTATTACTTATTGAAAAGTTTTACTATGAAATCATCTGTACTCTTCAGATTAGTGGTCATTTTTATTTTCACAGAAGTGTAAAACTTAATATTCTTGTGTTATTACCCTACATACAGAGTATGCCTTAAAAAATAAGTATTACCGTAGTTTTGAATTTTTTAAGACAATGAACCCATCATTACCATCCCAAATTCATATATTGCGAGGTGCTTTACAACATACTATCTATTCATGGAATTAATTTCAAAATTTTAAAATAAGTACTTTTTAAAAAGTTTTGAAGTAAAATTTTGATTTTGAAAATAAAAATTAGTATTTGCCCATATGCTGTTGTATACCACATGAAAGAGCATGAAAAATGATGTAAAATGACACCTCAACCAGTTCGCTGGCTCAATCAGGAGATCTGCAATTGCAATTTCAAAATACATTGAACATGCTATTTTTGGCTTTTTTTTTTTTTTTGAAATTTTACTTAGCCCTATCTTCAATACCAGTCGATATATAAAGTTAAAATTGGTATTTTTCTTAGTCTATCTAGAGGACCTCTATGTACCAAATTTCATTAGAATCTGAGATGGTGAGCTTAAGTCACTGTGTTGAATTGATATGGAGTGACCCTATTGAGTTCTGTAATTTTGGCTCTAGTGATACGTAAATGTGCCTGCAATTTGATTTATACGATATCACGTGTATGATCTAAGGATGAAATATAATGGAATTGCATTGAATTGATATAATAAGTTGGTTTTATTTCTTCTATGTAGATTATGTAATTATTTTCTCATATTTTTTGATATTAAATTATTCATTTATTTATCAGGTACACTGGTTCAAGGAGCTTATTTGGACTCAAAGACTGCAATAGGGCTTATTCTAGGCACTGGTAGCAACGCCTGTTACTTTGAAAAGGCTGAAAATATTCGTGTGTGGGAAGGAGAGCGGCATGGAGAAAAGGAGGTAAATTTTAATTGTCCCTGTACAGCAGACCAAATTTTCTAGTTTTGTATCTCAGTGCGTAATTACATTACCAGGGCCAGCCATAGGCAATTTGCGACCCCGTGCAATACCATCATTTCCTTCTGTCCCGTACCCTAGAAAGAACTCATTTTAAATACGTTTCCCCGTCCTAAGTTTTGTAACTAATGAAAATATTGAATTCACATGATAATAATAAACTTTTTAGAAGAGTTCGAGTGTCGGTGAAAAAGAACAAAGTTACTGAATGCTTGTCAGCAATTAGTTTGCACAGCAAATATTTATCTTAAACAATAAATTTTACATGTACTGTATTTGAATTTCGTGTAGCTACTGTATGCCAGTTTTTGCCGCATACAAATGTACATATGATAAAACCGGATCTATACATTACGCATTTAGGTGTTTCCGTTTGGCTGCTTTTGAACTTACGTCTAACATCATTTGTGTGTTCCCGTTTGACTTATTTCGAACTTACATCTAACGTTTCCATATAGAGTTCAGAAGTTAGAACAGGGTCGTCATTTAGGGGGGGGGGCAGGGAGGGACAATTGGCCCCCCTTAGGTTTGAGATTTATATACATTTTATCAATAGAATAGTAGTAAATGAGTGAAAAACGTGAAATTTTACTTTTTTCAAGGGGTCTTGCCCCCCCAAGCAAAATCTCAAATGACGCTCCTGAGTTAGAATAGTACAAGAATTCTATACAATAGGTGTATGGAATGTCTGAGAATCAACTAGAGAAAATAAAATAAAATCTACATGTTGACTATAAAGATGTATAATGGATACACTACTTCGAAAGTTTGGCCAGGAGTAAGGAAAAGGCCTTCAGAGTCACAAAGTGCGGCCTTCTGGACCTGTTGTAAAAAAATGTTAAATTATATAAGAAATATGAAAAGTAATTCTGAAGTTACATATATCAAATCATATAGTGTTATAATTTTATATAGTTTCATGTACGTTATTAATGTAACTAATAACGGTAAAATAACCACAGAGATTAGGTGTATATAAAACTATCAGATGCGGCCTTCTTGAGAAATGAGTATTGCCAAAGTGATCCTTTATTTATATCCTTTATATAAACAATAGTTTAGATTCTTTACGGAAATTCTTTCAGACAAAACTAAAACTCTTAAAAAAGACAATAAAAAAAGCAGAATCTTATTCTAGATAGTGAACATATTAAATGTCGTTATTCCTACATTTTATAAGTTCTAGAAAAACTATCCTGTGAATCCACAGAATATGTGTCAGCAATATAAATCTTACCATACTTCTTTCAGAAATATATGAAAGTAAGCCATGTACATTTGGAAATTGTAGAATCTTTCTTGAAGACTACTAGACAAATTACTAGACAAATACAAACAAATTATTTAAACTTCTATCTTCAATTATAGGTTTGTAGCTATTAAATTTTGTCATAACCGTAAAAAGAAATATTGGATATAATCTTGTAACACTTCACTTTTATAAATGGTTTCATAAGGTAAGGTAACAAAATCAGAATTTTGAAAAGTGCTTTCATTTTTTCATGTAAATAACCTAGCTACATCAGGAATGCTACATATTTATAGCTGTTCCGCATTCATGGCTTACTTTCATATATTTCTGAAAGAAGTATGGTAAGATTTATATTGCTGACACATATTCTGTGGATTCACAGGATAGTTTTTCTAGACCTTATAAAATAGAGGAATAATGACATTTAATATGTTCACTATCTAGATTAAGATTCTGCTTTTTTATTGTCTTTAAGAGTTTTAGTTTTGTCCGAAAGAATTTCCGTAAAGAATCTAAACTATTGTTTGATCAACTTCTAGTGTAAAGTAAATTTGTTATCGCAAATTTTGTTTCTAATGGAAACACTTTTAAGAATATTAAAATGTATAATTTTAAATTCAAATAGTTGTTTAAGTTTGAAAATTTTGCACGGATTGTATATGAAGTTGTATGCATTGTAAAACTGACTAGATTTCTCGGTAAACCTTGGTGGCAAATTTCTTGTTTGGTCTGTAAATCATAAACCAACAAACTTAAACTTCCACTAATTCATTCTTTCTTTGTGGTAAGTAGTGTGTTGTTATTTGATTGGTGGTAATTGATTAGAACTGCAGCTGTACATAGTACCTCTACATAATATAGGTAAATAGAAACAGTAAGTTTTACATATAACAATATGCAAACAATTCCAAACAATATTCAAACATATAACAATATATAATATATCAATTGAAGTTTTATCCGATGTTTGGATTCATAATGATTAAGAGAGAGAACGTTAACAGTTCTTCACAGATTGTATGTCACAAGGAAAATACTTTACTTTTTTTTACCACATTAACTTGACTTCATCAATGAATTGGATCGTGGTATACTAGTGCAGTGGTTCTCAACGGGTGTTCGCGACACAATGGTGTGTTGAACAGTCCTGTAAGGTATCGTGAAATTTTAAAATTTAGAAGTCATGAAGAATTTAATAATTAATTAAAATCAATTTTCAGACACACTGTATCAGTCAACGTCTCCAGCGGTAACAACAATGCTCATCACTACATGGAGTTACTATACGCCCTTTAGAAACTTATCGATTAACACTATTATTATTTATGTTATTATTATTATTATTATTATTATTATTATTATTATTATTATTATTATTAAGAAAAGTCTAGGAAGTGGGTCGCGATGTCGTTGGCGTTCATTAAGGTGTGTAATCAGTCAAAAAAGATTGGAAATCACTGAACTAGTGCATAGAATAAGTTTCTTTTTTCATTTCAAGATGAAGAAAGCAAAATAATATGCTAGTATGATTCCTATTGTAGCCTACTGGTTGTGGCCGCTACAGTTGAACGGAGTCAGTGGGACTAGATCAAACATGGGAATGACACACAGCGGAAATGTATGAATTTTGAATGTAACGGTGACGAAATGGAAAGAACAATATACAATACATTTAGTATGGATCTGGTTTCACAAAATTAAGATCAGTGATAAATCCTTTCAGATCACATACAAACTGGACATCCACAAGACCATAAGCGAGCCGCTCAAGAGGTAGAATATGAGACCAATAACGGCTGAACATGTGAGACATTCAGTTGTGGTGAAAAAGAACTTGTCAACACCTACACCAACTCGGTTTGGGTACAAAACCTCGCGGCGACAACCTCGCGGACCAAAACCTCGCCTGGCCAAAACCTCGCCTCCCAAAACCTCGCGGCCCAAAATCTCGCCGGGCCAAAACCTCGCCGCCCAAAACCTCGCGGGACAAAATCTCGCCTGGCCAAAACCCCGCCTGGCCAAAACGTCGCGTGCCAAAATCTCGTGGGGTCGAAACCTCGCCTGGCCAAAACCTCGCGGACCAAAATCTCGCCGGGCCAAAACCTCGCGCCCCAAAATATCGCCATACCCAAAATCTCGCCTGACCAAAATGTAAATGTTCCAACAGATGATAAGGATGACGGTATAAAAGACGCTGTTTCAGAAGAAGTATCACGGGTATTTGACCAAGTCTCGCGATACCATATGAAAATTCTATTTCTGTATTAGAGGATTTCAATGTGGAGGTAGGGCGACAGGATGTTTTTAAACTGGTTATAGGGAAAGAAAGTCTGCATAAGGAAAGTAATGACAACTAACGGGGTTAGTTTCGTGAACTTTGGAACATCCAAAAACTTAAAATTTAAACAAAAACATAATAATATTTATGAAAGTATGAAATAATATATGAGTTTTTACGACGTCCCTTGATTATGTCCTGTAGGTTAAAGGAGACGTAGATGACCAGGATGAAGGAAATGATGGAATAAAGAAAGTGGGAGGAAACGGGAATAACCCGAGAAAGCCCACGCACACTGTTTTGTATCATATTATTATTATTATTTGTAATGTGGAATTGCATATTAAGAAATTCATTGGCTAAATTTTAAAGAAAAGTTTCATTCGCGGCGAGGTTTTGGCCCGGCGAGATTTTGGCAACGCGGGGTTTTGGCCACGCGAGGTTTTGGGCGGCGAGGTTTTGGCCACGCGAGGTTTTGGCCCGGCGAGGTTTTGGGCGGCAAGGTTTTGGCCACGCGAGGTTTTGGCCTGGCGAGATTTTGTCCCGCGAGGTTCTGGCCGGCGAGATTTTGGGCGGCGAGGTTTCGGCCGCGAGATTTAGTCCGTATACCCACCAACTCCCATATGAGTTGACTGCCCCTCAGAAAATGATATAAGCAAATTGTTATGTTTCTTTGATGCCCTTCAGGAATAGGACCATTTCTGGACGCAATGCTGAAGTGCTGTTATTTATGATACTCCACGACACCGCCATAGTCATTGGCTAACACTATATGAGCCCATTCGCAAAGAACCAAAACACTCCTTGACCAACGTAACACTATGCTCTGCGTTCGGTGGATTACTTGGGTCATCGTGTACTGTAAATTGTTGCCACCTGACCAGAGAATCAATGAAAATGTGTGTGCTCGCATCCAGTGTGTTTGAAGTGAAAAAAAAAGCAAAAGCGGTATGTTTTATCACGAATTTGACTCGACATATCAACTATCTAATATTGAAATACAGTGAGGGTATGTTGCCTAAAAGATTGCGTTTCTATTTACATAATGACTGAAAATCATTGGAGAGCTCTGTAGTTACAGGGGTGGACATGGAGAGAACTTTACTCCCCTGTCAACAACTTTCTGAGAAAAAAATATGTTCTTATGTTGTACTATTGAGAATTATATACGAAAACCCTCAAAACAAGGATGTTATATTAACAATTTATCCTGCAGAAAAACTACTGGATCTCCACTTGACTGAAGGGTAGTCTAAATCCCCAAATGATCTGCCGTCACAGCAAACAATCCCTAAATACGTCCATGCTCAAAACAACACATACATAAGAAAGAAACAATTCAATATGACACATCAAAATATAATCTAGATGAACTTCTTTGAAGACACCTCATTTTTTAAAGAAGGGAAAGAAAAAGGTAACAAAAATGTCGCTGTTGTCAACTTATTTCTACATAAGAAATCAAATCTTTTTATGTGGAAAGTTATTCGTCAATTACTGTGTATAAAAATGGATTTATTAAAGGTATTTATCATCTTCTCTCCAGTGACCGTATGTCTTGATCATTGAAAAACCAGAAGTGGTATGCTTTCATCGCTGAAAAACTAGAGGCGGTATGGCCATTGCATACCGTGTCACTTCGACCACTGCTTGCAGCAATTGAAACGTGTACATGAAAAATTGGAAACTGTAGAACTAGTTCCAATGAATCGCAGATGTATCATGGTTCAGGGCAACGTGAATTCGCATGTTGCTAAGGTCGTCCCTGGTGCTATTATCCAAGTTAGATTTGAAACCATAATATATCCCCATATTCCTCGGGTATTACTGTTAGCTTGTCATTTGTTCGACGACTATCAGCTGCCGTGGTTGTTCCGAATCCACGACTAGGGTTGCCAGATGTCGTTTGCTCAAGGGTTGGACACTATATTGCTTAAAATGGTATCTGATTTTCTATGTACGTTCTACTTCACGTTATCGCTATTTTCCTTGCATGGCTAGAACCCTACTTACATTTGATACTTTTTGAGAACCTTATATTCGATAATATTATGATAGTATCTCGATAATATCAACATTTCTAAAGGTATTGGAACTTCTTGCAATTTGCCATATGATGTTAGCAGGTAGCATACTTCACTATCATGAACAGCAGAATAGCTTCTTTTATTTTAATTCTTCTAAAGAAAAATTCGGAGTGTCTAAAATGTATGTTTACTGATTCGATATCGAAAAAACTTCGATACTGTTAGACACTAGAGAAAGTTTTCCGAAAGTCAAAACCTAACTAAATCTTTTTTGTTTGTTTGTTTGTTTTTTGCATGTAAAACGGACACATTGCAACAGTCTCATAAAAATCGCTTGATTTCCCGATGTAAATATTCCCAAAGTTGCCCTACTTTAAACTTTCAATGACATAAGCATCACATTTTCAGTACTGGTGATCAGTGTGCAAAACTTCGGTGAAGATTGGTTTAGCTGTTTTCATTGTCAATAGATATATATATATATATATATATATATATATATACACAAAAAGTTAAGTGACAACATAAAAGCTTCGTTTATGCTTAACTAAATTGTTCTTCGTGCAACTCTGTATATATCAATGGCTTCGTTTTAACGCTCTATACTTCAAAATATCTCTTATTTAAGCTCATCTGAAAATTAATCGACCCATGTCAAAGCCTGAAACATTGGGTTTGAGCTGATCTTAGATTGTAAATTTTAATTACGATAGAACTTTGAAAATCCGTCCCACATAGATAGATAGATCTTTTTATCGTGCGGTCAACTGAAATAACATGAAAGAATTTACATCAGAATCTTTACGAAGATGTAAATGGAATACGAAATAAATGTATTCTGATACTTACTTATATTCTCAGGCACCTCATTAAATCCACAAGTGCGTGAAATTGTTAAATGAAACTCACGTAGATACAAAAACGTAGCTATAAGATTACAGCATTATATTATAAATGGATGTATAAAATAAGTTAGTATAAGTCATGTTCATTAATGTGTATATTTTTTAAAACAGGTAATAATTGATATCGAATGGGGAGCTTTTGGAGACAATGGTGTATTGGACTTCTTGAAAACAGACTTCGATAGAGAAGTGGACAATAAATCACTTTTAGTTAATTCTTTCACGTAAGTACTAAATTATTTAATATACGTATTTATAGGTTAACCTAAAGACAATCAGTTCTTAATACGTATTGGTATTGGAAGCCTTTTCTAAGTTCAAACATCTAATTGGCACTTCAAAACTTTTAAAGATTAAATATTTGTATGTGCTTCTGCTTAATTTTCATTGGAAGATATATGCAAAGCAAGTGCATTTTGATTTATTCTTACTCAGTTAAATTATTCGTATTCAGTTTAAAGAAATTTGATTTCTAAGAGTTTTACTTATATTAGAATTTAGAATTGTAAAGAAGACAAGTGACACTTCTTTCAATGCATTTATATAGAGAAAAAAAAACATACATTGTTTATTAACAAGTACTACGTGCGTCACTGTTAACAGAAATCAAATAACAGTAGATAAAATCTGCTACTTATTGGTCCATTATTTTCTTATACAGTTTATAAATAATAATAAAATCTAGCAGGATAAGAACTATCAACTGCATTAGGTTGGTAACGAACGATATGCATTTCAACGCCATAAAAAATCATCTCTCATGATTTTTCGAAATCTACGCATTCTCAAGACAATTTTGTTTCGTCGTAATTGTGTCGATATCGAATCATTCATTCCAGGTGATTGACTTTTGTTAGTCAGTATATATATATATATATATATATATATATAAAGTACGTTCTAGAGCTGTTATTCCCTGTAAAAAGGATGGCGGTCGGTCAGTAAGCCATTGTTATACATCATGTGAACAGTTGCATTTTACATGACTAGCTATTTTATCACTTGGTAGTAGGAATTAGGGACCACTATCACACAACACACTATATCAGCGTGCATCTCCATCAACATTGGGCCTTTCATTTGGAAGTATTTGATGGCGGAAAACATTTCAGTTTTCTTCATTTTCACAATCCGGACGCACTTGATACCTACAAAACACAGAGAACACAATCTGTATCAATGACATTACCCTGTACTTTGGCACACATTCTTCTAAAGTTTTAGAATATGACATTACAAGCACAATATTTTTGTTCAATTTCTTGTATATCAAGTATAATAATCGTTTAATACTTCTCGTTCATATATAATCATTGTTGCATAGTAAAATTATAGTTATTATGTAATAAAATATCATATATTTATTATTCATAATAAGAAAGAAGTTTTATGTACGTATAATACAACAAGAAATGCATTATACGCGTAGATCTTCAGTTTTCGTGAATCATTAACATTATAAGACAATGCTACATAATTTACCGAACATTAAAGAATTTGGAAGATTTTCTTAAATTAAACTAGAAATAAAATGTTAAATAAAAATTTTATAGTTTCGGCCATATATTATTGCCTTCATCAGACACATTATCTGATAAAGTCGATAATGTATTGCTCAAATGGACACAAAGTAGTAATAAGAAGTGTTTAGTTTGATCAAATTGTACTTTTATTTAAATTATATGTGGTTTTAAAGTTGAAATGAAAAACATTCAGAGATAAAATATATAATGCATACAGTTATTGTATTAAAATATGAAAGAAAAATACATCACAAGATAGTGTTTTTCAAATGTAGATGAAAATAATTTTTACAGATGCTTTTAAACAACATTAATGGTTTGGAAGTGAGATATAAGTTACAGTTGAACTCGGTTGTAAAGTTAAAAAAAAAAAAAAAAAAAAAAGATCTAAAAGTAATGTTATAAACGAGTGTTATTGTAACTGAGATGTGTAACAGTATCAGACATCGAAGGTTGTGATTGATTAAATATTTAACCACGTGATCAAGTCTATATTACACATATTAGTTTTCATTTGTACTACATACGAGTTCGATGTATTTGTGAATCTATTAAGTATGGTATAAAATCATTTACCTTATAAGGAATGATAGATGAGGTATCGCAGAAACCAATGTTGCTATAACCAAGTTCAACTGTATTCAAATCTAATAAATTTAAATTAAAACTAAAACATGTAAAATAAACAAACAAACAATAATTCACTAATCTAATTTAGAGATAAGAGAGGAAAGTGCAAAGATCACATTGTGTAATCGAAAAGTGTACATTGGAGAAAATATAATGTTTAAGATTTTATTGTTAGGGTTTGGGTTTGTTTCCTAAATCAGAATTTTGATGGGAATTTTGAAGTAACATAATTTGCACGAATAAACACAGCAAAAACATCTTTTATTGGCGAAAGTACATGTATACAGTATGCCATTTATATTTTCATTACAAGATGTCACAAACTGTCTCTTTACTTCTTAAAAATGACATCGGAAAGATGTACTCCCTTTCGGCGTTCACATTCTAATAGCTTGTAGACAGTGTTCGAAGTGGAAAAAAGGCAGAGGCGGTATGTTTATTTCGATTTTGACTCAACATACCGTCTATCTAAATGTTGAAATACAATGAGGTATGTTGCCTAAAAGATTGCATTTCTATTTACATAATGACTCAAAACCATGGGAAAGCTTCTTACTATAGTTACGGGAGGGAGGAATATAAAGAAACTTTGATCGCCGCCAACAACTCTCTGGGGAAAAAAAATAAATATTCCCTTATGTTGCATTATAGAGAATTATTCACGAAAATGACCAAAAACCGAGTTTTTATATTAACAATTTCCTGCGGGAAAACTGCCGTCCCCCCACTAGACTGAGGGGTATTCTAAACTCTCGGAAGACCCGCCCATGCTCAAAACACGACTTTTATATGCATTAAGACAAGAAAACACACACATACATAAGAAAACAAAGAATCAATATGGCACATCAAGCTATAAAATAGATTAACTTCTTTGTGGCTAAACTGTTAGCATACGCACCTTTGGCATGGGAGACCAGGTTCGATTCTCGGCGGGAGCTCATGTGGTTCGGATTCCACGTTAATCAGTAGGTTCCGCCTCATATAGCCTCGCTGCTGAAAGGGACATTAAATTCAAAATCAACTCAACTAGATGAACTTCTTTGAAGACTTTATTTTTAAAACGAAAGGTAATGAAAAGATAACAAAAATGTCGATATTGTCAACTTAGTAATTATTGCTACGTAAGAAATAAGATCTTTTTAAGTGCAAAGCTATTCGTCAATTACTGTGTATAAGAATGGATTTATTAAAAGTATTTAGTATCTACTCTCCAGTGACGGTATGTATTGATCATTGAAAAACCAGAGACGGTATGCCTTCATTACGGAAAAACTAGAGACGGTATGGCATACCACCGCATACCGTCTCACTTCGACCACTGCTTGTGGAGACTCCGGAATGCTAGGTATAGCATATCTCGAGGAAGGAATGGAAGTGATTTCGTAAATCTATCTTTTGTTTCAGTTCATGGATAGTTGCAGGACGTGTGCGGTACACCTTGCCTTTAAGATCTCCTCATAGGAAGAAATCGCATAATCAAAGATCAGAGGATCTCGCAAATCATGGAATATTACCGTTACGTGAAATGATGCGCCTTCCAAACAATTGAAGAACGGCTTTCATCGATTGTCGAGCAGTATGTGACGTGGCTCTGTTCTGCTGGAACCATACGTTACGATTAAAGGAGCAGTTCGAGTTAAAAATAAGTTTGGTGCAATAGAAAGAGTAACAAAAAATAAGAGACCCGTATTTTTTAAAATCTTGATAGGCCGTCTCGTTCAACTTCTATAGGCTTTTGTTTTTGATGAATCGCAAATGCTGACGTCACTCGTGTGCTAAGCGAGGTACTCAATGTGAGTTAGCAACTACTTCCTTGTACGCAGCTGATAAACCTTTAATAGTACAATGTATTTAATAGATTGTGTTTTGGGTTCGTTAGTAGTCTTGCTTTGTGTTGAACTCTTGAGGGGCGTTTTTGTTAGTTGTTTTTTCCTACAGCATTAGTATAAAAGAGTAGAGAGAGAACAGTAATTACGTAGTGTTTTGCGAAGCAGTGTTTCTTCCAGACATGTTTTTGGTGGTGACAGTGTCTCCCGGAGGTCTGAGAGTTCTCCCCGGAAGATATCAAAATAATACGTCTATAACATAATAAATATAATAGTACTGTGTGAAAATAATGTGCCCCTCCGAATACTGTGCGCTCCCGTGGAATATTTTTTTCTGAAAGAAACCTGGTGCGAAGTAGAAAACACATGTTAGAACAGCTCGTGCTATGTCTGTGAATTGTGGTAGAAATGTCTAACACGTGCTATTTTCAGTTGTAATTCTTGTGCGATTAAAGCTGAGAACATTTTTTTGATACGTTTTCAAGTGGTGAGAAATCAGCAGATCGGTATAAATTATGGCTCAAGAAAATCGATAGGAAAAAGTTTGTGCCAAATGAAAACACTCGTGTTTGTTCCAAAAATCTTGAAGAGTCCGACTTCGAGCAGTCGTGTTTACTGAAAGAAAAGGTAATGCCAGGAGAATTATTTACACGCAAACTGAGAAAGAATGCTGTTCCAGGTATATTATTGAAAGGTTTAGAATTCGAGCCATTAAATAAACGCCGATCTATGTCCAGTTACCAACGTAAAAATATCGTATAACATGCAATTGACGGTTGTAGTCGAGACGAGGCATTAGAGGGTAATAGTAACGGTGTCACGCATGATTGTGACGGTACTGCTTTAGAAATAAATGTAAGTACAACTACTATACAATGTGAATTGAAAAGTGAAATATACCGGCTCGTAAAAGGAATCAGTGACGATGACAGTGTTCCTCAGGACATTTAATTCGTTTAATTTTTCTGTATCAAGTGACGATGATGAAACGGGTGACGAGAGTTGTTCCGCGGAGAGCGATGCGAATGAAACAAATTTAACCGGTAAAGTACTTTTCACATTCTGACAAACTTTACAGATCTTATTTCACTTTTGCCACATATATTGCGCTCCTGTACATACTTTGAAGCACAAAATTATAGTGTCAGAGTTTAAAAATTGCAACAAAACGTGAAAATGAATATACTTATGTTTGGGAATCAGAAGCATGATTAAAGAAAAGGTACTCAGGTGTTGTAACAATCTCGTCCGCCATCTGTTTACATGGTATTGTTTCGAAATTTTAGTTTCTTTTGTGAAACGCTGAACTTATGCTTTGTAGGAAAAACTAAGTTTTATAATATTATAAAAACTTTTTTTGCAGCCCACCATCACATATTATCATTTTCTACATGCATATGACAATTCTAAGTCTTTGCAGTTAGTTCTGGGAAAGGAAATCGCATTTTAGAACGTGCCACCGCACCTTTCACAAAGAAATGTTTGGCACTGTGTATGGAAGTCTGCTCTTGCTGCTTGACCACGTATGACGTCATCACAAAATCTTTTTTCCTCTGTTACTCGCTAACGACTGAACGTGCCGCGATAAAAAAAAAAACACAATTTCTTTTATAATTTCCAACTCTACAAATGGAAATAATTTGTAAAAAATGCAATTCTAAGTCGAACTGCTCCTTTAAGATCATATAGTTTCGGTGTAAAGAATGTTTCAAGCTTATCAACATACTAAGCAGCTGTTACTGTTGTTTCAATTCTATCCTCACATTCAGAAAAGTAAGGGCCAATAGCACCATGACATGATATAGCACACCATACTGTAACCTTGGTGCTATGTAATGGACGCTCGTAAAGCTGGCAAGGATGTTCCTGTGCCCAGTAACAGAAATTCTGTTTGTTAACGTATCCGCTAAGACGGGAGTGGACTTTGTCTGACATCCATACGTTGTTATGGAAATTGGTGTCCTTATTGATTTTAGCCAACACTTGCTCACTAAACTCTGTACGCGACACAGGGTCTCATGGATGTAATTTCTGCACAATTTGTAACTTATAAGGTTTGAAACTTTAAATCGTGTGATATTCTTTGTGCGCTTCGTCGCCTAATCTCTTGCGCAGATGCATATTGTCGAACGGAGCGGGGAGGCTCTTCTCGATGGAAACTCGAACAACTGCAATGTTCTCTGAGGCACGTCCCGTTCGAATGCTACCTGGAGGCTTCTTGCTCAAAGCTGGACCAGTTTCTTCGAAATTATGGACCCACGTTGTAATCGCATGAGCAGATGGCACACGTCCATGACGTCCTAGCTGGTAATGTCAAAATATCCTTTGCGCAGTAGTCACCTATCACCCTGTTTGTGAAACGCTCTCACAGCGATAGAACTTTCCACACCACTTCAATACTGCATAATTACTAAATGGCAACGCATCACGCTTCCACAACAACCACGCATCGGTTCAGAATAACTGCCGGTATTACAATGTTGCGAATTCTAACGTTCAAAATTTCCCGTTTCCCTGCGCACAACCTGTATGTTCTTCGATAGATAGATAACTTGTAGTTCAAGTACTTTCTTACATTTACTTTACTTGAGAATAAATAAATAAATAAATAAATTAATTAATTAATTAATTTAAATAAATAAATAAATAATTTTATTTAGAAGGAATTAAACTTAGGATAGTTTCTGTATATATTAAAATCCATATAGTATAGAATTTATAAGGTTTTTGCGAATTATGTAACGTTGCTATATTAATGTAAATAAATTTGTTGTTTCAGTTTTGAAAAGTACATAAGTGGCAAATACATGGGAGAGATAGTTCGTGTGATCCTGGTGAAACTGGTCCGAGCTGGACTTCTGTTCGATGGGGAAGTTTCTGAAGCTCTCCTTACGCATGGTTCCTTTTCGACGAAGAATGTCTCTATCATCGAGCAGTGAGTAAGCTCTTCTACATATATGGTTCGTGCATGCTCTATGTACCACAGCAAATAACATATGCATACTCAGTACTGAAGATGGATTAAAAAAAACTCTAACTAACTAAACAATTTAACATCTGCGTATCGTGTTCATTAGCGTTCCTAGTCATAAAATCTTTTCAAGAAATGTCATAATTATTACATTTGGTAAGTGTACGGAATTTCACCATGTTGGCAATTTCCCCACCCACCACTATTGCGAAAGTATGATAAATTAACAATCAGATTGCGTTAGTCAACTAGTGCTGATATCTACATGGAAATACTTGACCAGAAGAAAACACTAAACATAGTTGAAGAGTAGTCAATATCTTTTTGTTGTGACGCTGATCTAATATTGTATGTCGGAAATTCTTTCAATTGTGGCATATGTTGTAAGATAAGTTAAATATTCAGTATACAACACTGTTTACAATTAGATTCGTATTAGATTATGGTGTTTTCACCTGATGGTAGCGGCATTATCAAATGTATGCAACTTCACAGTAGCGGAAACAAAATGGCTGCTATGTTCTTTCTATCACTTTTATTTTCTGGAGGCGATATATCTACAATTAAAGAATCCAAAGGGAATTATATGAAATTATTTTCAATCGAAACTAAGATAAGGGTTTCTGAACAACTTTAACTAGTATCTAAACCAGTATTATATAATAACCAGAACTTGCCAAAACGTTGACGGCTAGCAGATATTTACATAATAAATGTTCGAATAGTACGGTACGAATCTTGGCAGGCTTTTTAAAACTTTAAAGTGAGGTCTTTTAAAATTTTAAAACTTTTACCCACTTGAGCAATATTATACGTTCTTTTCTCTTGAACTCGAGCAATTTGATGCTTACGTTTACTTTGTTAATACTTATGTTTATTTTCAGCGTTAATCATATTTTCATTGCGAAGAGTTAAGAATAACAAAAAATACATATTTACTGTTCTAATATTTAATACATTCTTTATTGAATAAAAATAAGTGGAAATAATTATTTTTTTCACACTTGAACGAAAATGATTAAGTTTCTATGTAGATATTGTGTGACCTATAAAATAATTTTGCATTACGTTTCATTAATTAATCCTTTCGGAGATAATAATATAGTAAATAAGCAATTGTGCTACCTCCATTGATTTCCCTTTCCTTGTTTCAAAGACATTAGTTGTTGGTGTAAGGAGTAAAATTTTTGATCATAGATACTAGAGATATCAAGCTACTTAATGGAATCATTGAATTTACCATACAATCTTCAGAATTTTATAGTGATCGTTCGAAGCTTAGAGTAACGAAGTTGCGATTTAATGTTCCTATTCCTCCCTATCATTATTATCATCGGTCTTAAATTTAAAAATGGATTTAATTTATTTTAATATAATGTAGAATGAACAATTACTTTCCTCGCAGAAATATGAAGAGATAATAACAACGTTACTGGTAATTAAATTAAGACATAAAAAAGGCAAGCAGATCACTCGATTGGGTGTATAGAATTTTAATTCGGGTAAATCTGGGGGTAAATTTCTTGAATAACTCAAGAATAAGATAGTCGAATAATATTAAGATAGGAAGATTGTAGTTACATACAAGTCTGAGTAGATCGATTTCGAAAGAAGCCCATATTCTTTAACGGTATTTTAAGGTCAAAGTATGTAAAGAGATCAAAAGTTCTTTTTTTTCCCTAACTATGATTCGAATGTGCTAGAAATCTGAAATTTCATCCACTTACTCTTCTTTCAACACATATCCAGCTCTTATGGCCAAACATTTTTCATATCTATGGATGAACCATATGGTGCTATCTTCATAAGAGTCTGCAGATTTGATGCAAACCAGTTCTGTACTTCTGTTATGACTTCACTATCATCGCACAAACGTCTTCTTTGGAAATGGTTCTTTAAGTTTGAAAAGAGGCAGATGTTGCAAAGTGCCAGGTAGGATGAATGACTGGATGAGGCAAAGTCTTAAACTTCAACAGCAAACAAACAAACAAACAAACAAAAAAAATCTACCATCACAGTGTGTAGGTGTATTGTTACTTTCCTATAACAAACTGTTATTTTGCTTTTGCAGCAAATATTTGTACTATGCTTCTGTAAGCAAATAGTAAACATCACACTTTTAGGATCCCAAAACTTAGATACCATTGCTGCATGCTTCTTGCGCCTTACAAGTTGCATTCACGAGTGAAGAATGAAATGGGATAATTTTTTTATACTAATGTACGGCTTAGTTCACAACGGACTTCGAAACTGTTTCAGGAAAGTTCGAATAACTCACGTTTAATGGGCAAACCGTAATGTAGAATCACTAACGGCAGAAGAAAAACAAACAAAAGAAACTAATATTTATCCTTTAATGAGACATATTCGAAATCAAGTCAAGTATTGAATATACCCAAAATAGAGGACCTTGCTAAACTATTACTTGAGTCGGTACTGCCTGACAAGCTATCTTTTCTTTTACGAACGTTTATCGACAATGCCAGAGTTCTCGAGTGGTTTGAAGAAGACAAGCAGCTCACAATAAAAATATTCCCGCCCCTAATTATCATCCGGTGGAATGTATTCGGAGTCCATCTATTGAAGACACACGTGAGGTGGTTAATATACTACGTTCTGTTCTTTCTAATGAAGTAACAGGATGCTTGTGTCAATGGAAGAGATACCCAAAATGAACTGTTTATAATTCTGTTGAACCGAAACACTTCGCCTCGGTTCCATGGGTATTTTCAATATATAATTACCAAACAAATAGTACGAAAATGCATGTTGTTTCGACCATTTCTTTATAACTAATTCAAATTTTGAGTACAAGTATCTTTATTGCATTTCCTATGATAATAAATACTTTCTGGATTCATTTCTGGATTCTGGATTTAAAGTTCGAGATGCAAGTCATACCGTTTTGTGTCAAGTAATATGTATTCAAAATATTTGAATACATTTCTAGAAGGAATTGAAGCGAGACACATTTTTGAAATATGTATTTGAAATTATTTTTTAATGTAAATTGATAGCACAACTAGTAAAATAGATTAACTTTTTAAGGACGGCTGTTTTAAATCCGTCTTTCTTCACAGACTAAATGAATTCAAACTGAAATGTACTATATTGCAATACATAATATATTTTACTATATTTGACATTCACGCAAATGAAGCTTACAAACCACACATGCCATCTCCGTCCAAATGTGTGTCTATATACCACACCCGTCCTCAATGGAACGGTCTGCTAGTGTTTATATGTTACACCGCTTTCTGAATGATTTAATGGCAGCTATCAATCTTTCCTTGAAAGACAAAAAGAGACCTAAAAGTTGTCTAGGTCTACGATTGGGTACTAAATAACTTTCACAAATTATACGCGAATGGTGCTTATAAACCACACCAGTCTTCTCCATCCAATGTTATATTTGTATACCATACCCACTCTCAACGGAACGGTCAGTTGTGTGTTTATATGCCACGCCTGTCTCCAAAGGTTTAACGTCAAAATCACTGTTTCGAACTCATGAACGTATCTTCGTCTTTATCATGGTGAGGGTAAGAAATTTCTGGCTTTCCCTCGTATTATTATTATAAACTTCACCAAAGTTGTAATAGTTATATATCTGCCAGTTTTCCTCTATTATTTAACTTTATGGGCTAATGCTCATTATTAAATATACATCGCTGTTTCTGCAAAATGCCTGAATGTTTCTTCAGATATACTATACCATAAAACAAGATTAGTTTCAGCCAGCTTAAAAGGATTTTCTGTGACCATAATTCAATATCTCGTAAAATTTATCAAATGCACACTATAAATAATGAGAGAAAATACAGATACGTGTCAATTTAGTGGAAACACTTGAGCTAGAAACACACGTTAGATGTGTAGGTTGACAAGGATCAAGGGGCGACCGTGAAGAAAGGTATTAGGTGGGGTGTTAGGGTGAATTCCTACTACGTGAGGAGCCGTAGAATGGTAGGTAGAGTGAACTGGATGGATGGCGATAGCGTAAAATGCGTGGCCTGTGCTTTATTTAGAAAATTGTTGGCGCTCAGTTATGTGGTGCGAGCGTGACGAAAGTGGCAAGTGTGTTGGATGTGTTGCGAGGAACAGTGTCCAAGGTGATAATGGCCTACAAATCTCACGGCTAAACCACATCGATGGAGAGGAACAGCGGCCGGAGGAAAACCCTCAGTGACAGGTCCAGTCGAACATTATAGCGAACTGTCACTCAGAATAGTCCTGGAATTGCGCTGCAAGTGACAAAGGAACTCAAGCAGCATCTCCCACAATCACAGTCCACCGCAAGTTACATGACATGGACATACGGGGTTGGGTTGCATGGACGAAACCGCTGGTAAGGGACCATAATGCTTTAACACGACTCCAATGGTAGCAAGAATATGAAACTTTCTTAGCATGAATATGAAACTTTCTTTTATTTCAAACCATAGTCATGTTTTTGTGATAAACGCTGAAAGAAAGGTATGATCTACAGTGTCTACGCCCCATCGTGAAACAGTGGCAGCTTTATGACGCTATGGACTGCAATAGCCTGGTTTGAGTTTGTCATCACGTCAGTGCCCGTAGTTATGTGGCCATTTTAGGGGATTATGTGCATTCTATGATCCAGATGTTTCCACAGAATGACGCCATGTTCCAGGATGATAATGTACCCATTCACAAAGCTGGAGCTGTTGCAACATGGTTTAAAGAACATCGAAATGAAGAACTAAACACCTCTCTTCGTCCACCTAATCCGCGAACCTCAATATAATTGAACATTGGTTCATTTTGAAGACACGAATAAATCACAGATTTTTGTCTTTGTCCTATCTCACAGAATTGAGTACTGCACTGTGCGTGGAATGATGTAATATTCCACTTGATACCATTTACGAGTTCTGTGACTCCATTCTCAATGTCGGGGAGCATAGTGGCATAGTGGTAGAGAGCTTATCTCCGGTGAATCGGATCAATGGTTCGATTCCCGGCCAAGTAAGTTTGTGGTGGACAATATCGTGTCCGTGAGTTTTCCCGGGGTACTCCTGTTTCCTCCCATTTTGTGATTCTACCAATTCTTCCACTATCATTCACTTGCTTTAATCATCGTCTCTCTTAGCCTAAAGGAAATAAACGTGAGACGTTATACTGAAATACTTTACATTTTTCCATTCCACGTCGCAAGAGAGCTGTTCTAAGGACGAAAAGTGGTCAACCACACATTAATATGGTAATTGCACTTTTTTAAAAGTTTTTTATTCATTAAACTGATAAGTATCTGTAGATTAATTTTGCATACAAATTTCACTAAAAGATTTATTCACACCATTCCTAATAGTTCGTAAGCCATTTTAAGATAGTAGTTTTTTGCACCTTCATGTATGTGACCAGTAGTGATGATTTCCAAAGATTTACCGCGGGAAGGACTTTCCACACACGAAAGATGAAAATAGTACTGCAAAAATACGTAATCTACGCTGGGTACGATCGCAGATGCATCCGGAAGTGGAATTTTCCTCCGGGCTACCCCCTGAAATCACCACTATTTCACCACGGCTTAAGACTTAAGTACGTAGTTCCTCAAGGCAGGCACGTAGCCAAGGGGGGGTCCGGGGGTTCGGACCCTTCCCCCCTTCGAGACCAGAAATGAAAAAAATTAAGGAAGGATAAAACGAAATGAAATGAGAAAAAGGAGATTCGGCGTTAAAAATTAAAAAAAATAAACTACAGAAAGCTTTTGGTTACTCTTTCTTATGAGGAGATTTGTATTACTTGCAATAGGTACATAGTGGCGAGGTGAGTGGAATATCCTGGAAGAGTCAGGCAATTTGAAATTTCCGGAAGTTACGCAATTCTTAGAATTTCTGTCACTAGTCAGGGAGATTTCAAGTTTCTGAAAGCATAATGCCGGTTGTGTAACAGCGTAGACACTTTTGATAATGATTTTTCGTCATCGCATCCTTGTAGTTTCTACATGTTATTTCAAAAACAATTTTCTACTACTCCTTTAAGCTGCCATTCCGAACAGACAGTAGTTGAAGGAATAATAAAAACAAAAATTTATGTGAAAAGAAAGTTCTGTTAACATTTGATTCAACAGAGAAAGGAACGCAGATATTGTAAAATATTTTAAAAGACATTATTGAGTTTGTACACTCATGTCAAAAATTATTGTCGCATGTCTATGAATATGTTGTTGTAGAAGTATAATTTGATAACGAATTTGCCCGGTATTTCTTACAATGTTAGTGTGTGTATAATCGGCAAAGACATGTAAGTGGCCAATTTTGTCAAAAGAGCAGTAAATAAGAACAATAAAACAACAACAAAAAAAAAAAAACTTCCTTGTCCATTTAGCAACATTTCGTTTTACTCACTCTAATTTTCGTATTTATAATTCTTTTCCTATGAAATTTACCACAAATAGGGTCTATACATTTCCCGATTATACACATGGTATCAGTATTAAAAGTACTCTGCAAAATCATTATCAAATTATATTCTGACAAGAAGATAGTCATAAACATGCGACAATCATTTTGGACATGAGTGTACTTTTTATAATAGTGAATATGTACTTTTTATAATAGTTGAGGTCGTAACGAAAGGAAAATTGTTATATTTGAATGATCAGAGGACGAACGTAAATATTGTAAAATCAATTTCAATACTTTTTTTAGTATTATTTTGCTCGAGATTTCTTCGTAGTTTGTTATTAAAATACTTACCAACATATCATTTTATTGTCCTAACAAACCAATATATGTTGATAGTAAAGTAGTTTAGATTGATTGGGGCTTCAGTGTTTCATATCACGCCCCTCCCCCTCGTTACGAAATCCTGGCTAAACGAACCAGCATATGTTCCAGTAAAATAGTTTAGAATTATCGAGCACCTGGTGTGATGACCACAGTATTTCATGTCACGGACCCACCCACCCCCTTCACGAAATCCTGGCTACATGCCTGCCTCAAGGCAAATTTGCATGAAATAGTTAATGTCATTCAGCAAAATCCCTATATTTATTTTGTCTCATTCTGCATATTTTATATTTACCGAATACATAGTTAATACATATAAGAAAATTACTATGTATATTTCTGATTTTTTTCAGAGATACTATAGACTACAAACGGGACAATACTGCTATTGTTTTGGACGAGTTAGGCTTATCGTTTGACGCAGAGGACATCGACATAGTTCAATATGTTTGCTCAATTGTGTCAAATAGAGCAGCTCTCCTAGTATCCATATGTAAGTTAATAAGTTTGCATGATTAAGTTAAAACTTATTTTTTTCTTTGATCACTTAAATAATAATGAAATAGATTAGATAGATAATATTCAGAATATACATTGAATTGCATTTCTCGATCTTTAGTAATTGTAGTTTGTAATGGTAAAATAAATGTAACCATCTTCACTAAAGAATATTTATTTAACTACACTGTAATTGCGAAGTTGACGCTCACATTGTGCCCCACGCTTTATTTCAGCTCACATGTGACTTATATACTATGCAACACGAATATGAGATTTAATTTTTAGAGCATTTTTAATTATAATCGTACCACTTTATTTTTTTATATGCTAGTATACAATCTATAAAAACCTGGGGAAACAAAATTTTATAACTTGAACTATTAGGTTTATTGTCACAAAATTCTATGTATATTTACAAAAAAGTTACCAAGTTAAGCTTCATCGCCAAACCTCAAATTGTGCATAATACACGTCTAAACATTGTTGCCGTCTTTATCTGAAACTAAGAATTTCGTGGTGACATTGCTCGCTCGGGATATTTATTCAGTCAAAACACCTTGCTCTTCAGGTCGTCCAAGTTAGCCCATGCACATACACGTTTGTCTTTACATGTACCAATAACCAGTAATCTTAAAGTACCAAGTTGGCTGATTTTGCTAAGGTGTGGGCTCTCTTCTGCGAATACATATTTCCCGAAATTGTTAGTTAAAAAACTGCCCAACCTTAGGGACAGTGTGGTGGTGCCGCATCTTGTTGCACGTGGATCTCATTGATGATGCAAAATCTCTAAAGTTCTGCGACAAAGAATGTCTGTAGGATAATCAAATAATTATTATCATTTATAGTGTCTTTTTTTCTATGGGAAATATACCAGTGATGTAGTCTATTGAAACTATATACTTTGAATTTGATACTAACCTGCGTAAGAATCTCGAACTCATGTGGATTTTCAACTTACCAAATTCGGCAGTTGTACTGCTCTTCTGACAACAGAATCCGATACAGAAGTCACCTTTACTTTGTAAACGGATGAGCATTGATTCACAACATTTCACTCTTCTATCACAGTCTTTGTGTTTCAGATCGTGCATAAATTTTAACTTGCATGGGCAAGCCTTCACATTCTTCCGTACGATATTATGTAACGCTAACCTTGGCATTTTCAGTTCCAAAGATATTCTTTCAGAGATTTAATTGAACCTGCAGTGTCTGAATTACATCGTCACTCATTCGTGGCCTTCCTCTTCGTGACAAATCTAACATACTTCCCGTAGCCGTGAACTTTTCATTTATAATCTCTTGATACTTGTACCTGCTGAAACTGGCTTTCCATGTGTTCCTTGGAACTTTCACTGAAACACTCTGCAAATCAGAGCATACACCATGTCTTTTCTTGTATGGACACCATTTTGTGTCATGTGATCACCGCTCCAAGGATCATTGAGTAAGTGCCCTAAAAAGCTTTAAACTTTCCTCCTTATCACAAAAAAAGTGCTTACAACATAACAGTTACAACGTTATTGAGTTTTAGTTACCTGTACGAATTTATGTACTCCATGTGTATGTAGTATACCATGTTTTATACTTCGTACTTGGAACAGAACTTACGCTCACATAAATATTATTGACTCAAAATCGGTCGTAACATCTTACGCCAATGGTATGGATTGTCTGCACAAAAAACATTCTTTTCCGAAATCTAATTTCGATAACATTAACGGGTACAGTTTGAGTACTAAAGAATGCCATTAGTGAGAAGGACGTATGAAAAATATGAACATAGTGTTGGTAGGAGTTTAGGAAATAATAATGTAAAAGTGTCTCAAATTAATGTATTCACAGTTTTCCTTGAATTGTAAACTTTAAGCTTATAAATGTTTGAAATTATGATCATCAGCATCAAGGAATCGTTGACAATGCTATGCAACAGAGTGGCATGTATACGTGAATTTTGGGATACCAGCATATTTACATTCAATTCAATTTTCTCCCTCATATCAATCAAGTTTCATTGTTGTTTGAATATATACCGTGTTAGAAAGTGTATTAATTCCATGGGATAGATGTTAAATTCGGAGATGGAGGACGATATTCCACAAATCATTTTTGTTTTGTCCACATCTGTAGGAACGTTGGATCGACAAATTCCACACGCCCATCTGGATCATCCTTACTCAAAACTTGAGCAATCTTGCAATGTACGGCTCTATTTACTACCACTTTGCAAAATGCAATATAACTTGGTTCTACTAGTTTCGCGAATACAGTATCGCAGGCGTTTTAAGGAATTGTGTGAATGACTCCATCACCACCTAACTCATTCTGTTGTCCATCGATGCACTTTTTGTTCTATATTGGAGCTTTCTTACATCTTGCACTATTCCGTCTACTCAAATTTGCCACCAGTTTTTCTAATTTATAATTATGTTGGTGGAGGTGAGTCAAATTTGAGTCTCCAATATTGTTGTACCTCACTCACATTCTTCACTTGTCAATAAAACTTCAGTATCGATTTCCGTTACTCAAATGATAAGATTTTGGTTACCCTATTTGCTTACATCATTGGGCCTGAAACGAAATGAAACGAAGAACTTCTGAATCGTGTAACTTTATCATTTTATTTATGATCTATCTATCTGACTTTCTTGTATCTAGTCAAGTTTTTTATTTGTAATATTAATATTGAAACTGTGAATACAATAAATTTGAGATACTCTCTATAAATAAATAAAGAAATACAAAAAAGTTTGTGATAGTTACCTGACAGACTCTGAGTCAAATATGGTGACATCTTGTATAGTTAATATGCCATGGTTTGAGAAATCTCAGAATAAACTTTAACATTTCCTGTCTCGCACAATCATCTAACTTGAATATTATCGTAATGTATGGTCAATTTAAGAGCAAAGAGTCCAGCTCTTCCTGTAAAGAGTCTTCCTGCTTATCTCTGACGTGCCTGAGTGCTGTGCTGCATGAAGAATGACTTCTATTTCTCTGGAAACTACTCAAGAGTTATATTCCTTAATTCCGCAACGAATTCAAGCTGTTGCGTAGGTTAAATGAGGTCCAACGCGGTAGTAATAAAATAAGTTGCATTTTGAAAGTGTTTCCACTATTTTGAAAGGATGTGTCTGTCTGTGAGAAAAATAAATATTTTGACTTTTAAAACATGTTGTTAAGCAGTCTTTGTATGATACTGATTGATATTGGTCTCATTGAGATACATCTTAAGCATCACAGAAGCCACGAACCACTTCCGCAAAAGAACTAAAACAATGAAATTGCTAACACTACATTACATATTAAAATTTTATTTTATTTTTTAAATTTTTAAATTTTTTTCAGGTACAGCATGTTTGCTCAACAGAATGAATAGGCCCAGCACGACGATTGCAGTGGATGGCTCTCTCTATAAATTTCATCCTAGGCTCAAACTATGGATGGAGAAGTACATAAGCCTCTTAGCTCCAGGGAAAAAGGTTCTCTTTTACAGTTTTCCATAGAACAGTTGAGAATTAGAAATGACAATTAATACAGGGTGGCCTAAAAGTAGGTATACAGTACCATACCGATCAGCTCATTGCATTTTATATATTTTCTTATTGTTGTCCATCAGGTAGACTTAGTTTATTATTTGTTCTTAATGTGTTTTTACTTATATCTTAAGCTTGGAAGAGCCGAAGCAAATAAACCTACAAATTAGAATGTTATATTTGATCAATGCAGGGGTGTATACCTACTTTTGGGCCACCTTGTATATTTATGTATTATGCTGTTTTTACGTTTATGTTTAAAGTTCATCAACGAAAGTGGATTCTTTTTTAACTTACTTAATGCAATTCTTTGTTCCATTATGTTTCTTAGTTGTTCTTGTTTCTAATATTCTTTTATTTCGCATAGTCCAGATAAATCCGAAACAAATTCCTTATTGTTTCCAAATATACGTGGAAATTATATAAAATAATTTATAGAGAACATCATAAAAAAAATCGGTATCTATTTATTTGTTCGTACTTCTTTCGTACGAGAAAGCGTCATCATAGCTTAAATGTACAGTATCTCCCATGAAAAACTTTTTTCACTTTTACTTGGTGCTCACCTAACGTAGTTGACGTTTCTATTCAGGACTCGAACAACATTTTCCTTACTGTTATATAGCTATCTTCCTACATTTCTTATCACTACTTGTTAGAGATGCAAAGACTGGAAAAATTCATCTCAAAACATTTTCTTAATAGTACGTTCCTCTTCACGAGAAAACACTTGGTTACTGTATTTTGAAGGAAAACATGCATACACACAAATCATGGATCAAATGCAATCGGTCATTCGATAGGAAAGAGAAAAGGCATTTCAGTGTACTCAATGAATTTACTGATCCAACGAATTGTTTGTAGAGGATTAGAGTGATGCTGAATGACATAAATGTTTTATTGCGACGTTCAATAGTGTTAGAAATAATTGCTGTGAAAAGTTATTTTATTTATTTAACTTGACCTTGGACAGAGAAAAATCACCCCATTTAAAGAGGGTTTACATTAATTTCCACATCACCAAGATACATACAGTAATACAATTGGAGATTAAAAAAACTTCAAAAGTACATAAGAATCGAAAGTAAAGCTCCATTTGAGTTCTTTATATCGTTCACAGACTGCAAGTTTTAGATATTCATAAAATCAAATAATTTCCTATAACAAAGATTATATAAATCAACTTAACATTGGAAACTGTAATTAACGATAAATTAAAATATACTAAAATTATTAACTTACTGCTTAATACATTCATTTCTATTTCAAATAATGGTGGTTATCTAATTTTGCCAAAGGAGTAAAATAAACTAAATAAATAATACATTGTATGTTACATTTCGAATAGCAAATCGAATATACACAATTTCGTCATCGCTTGATAAATTTACTCTGTCGGGCTTCATAACGTTTTTATAGAAACCAGAACACCGCCTCCTTTCTGACCATATCGATCCTATATGTTCATAATCTTATACACCATCATGTAGCTGCCTTTCAGTAAGAACTATAATATTATAGTCACGGTTAGTGTCATTCAGATACATCTCGTTAGCTTTTGTGTGCAATCCACTTATATTCTGATAATATATTGAAATTAAAATATCATCAATATGCATAATCTACTTCAATTTCGTAGTAACATCAGTTGACCTTAATACAGTAACAAAACTATCGCCATCTCTCCTGTTTAGTTTTATAGTACCTGCATTTTATATTCATAGATATGCAAAACGTGTTTCTTTCTTGACTCTTCGTGCCTCATAAATATTCTTTTTCTAAAAGATGAAAGACTGATTTTTATATATATTGAGAGATGATAGTCAAACCTATGTCAATGATTTATGTTTCTCTTGACTTTATGTTTCAGAAGTATTTCGTTTTTATTTACCTTTCTTACAAACTTTGAAATGATTCCCTTTTCAGATTGACGTGGTTATTTTTTAAGCCTGTGACATGCATCTATTTGCTTGAAATTTTTACGTTTAATCACGACCTTTACAATATTATAAAAAGTTCATTGGTTTGTTCGGGAATCCCAGTAGTATTATGACTCCCGTATTGTTCAAGCTCACCCAGTACGAATACTAGTTTCATTCAGTTTCTTTCTTAATTGCTGCTTTTCTCCCTTCAGCTCTTCTATTTGAACGAATATTCACTTGGCTTCACTAACCGATTTTTAATTCAGTATTTTCGTCAATTTTTTATGTGCGATATTTAATGAGTTACCCAAGTCTTGTTCAGTCTCTTTGATTTATGCAGTTTTTCTCCTGCGTCATTGTAAATTTAAGAACAAAAATTGAGAGACTTAAACTAGAAGTGGCTTTTTTTTTTTCACAAGTAATGTGATTTATACAAGAACACACGTTACAATCAAGAACATATTCTAATGAAAGGTTATTGAAAGTCATAACAATTGGGGAAGTTGAGCAGTTGATAATTTGAAACACGAAAAATAGCTTATACTCCTTTCGATAACCTTTGCCCAATGTAGTGATTTAGTTTCCTGTGTCAAAAAGCAATAACATTTTAAATAAAACAGTCAAACTGCACTTAATGGACCACGTAATCTTACTTTCTGTTTGTTTTCGGAAAAAAAGTTATATATGGTTGTTCTATATAAAAAAAATATTAAGAGAATTAAAGATCTATGTATTGAGAATATTTCATAATAAGAGAATATTTTTATCTACAACTGCTTTTTTAGGAGATTAACAAATAAAAATACTTCTGGTCTATAAATAAGAGGACAAATTTAATGTATTTTTAAAACCTTTTTTTGGAGGTTCAATGGTAAAGAGGTCACCGCCTCTGGTTCAATTTCCGGCCACTCGACCTTGTGGTGGATAACATCGTTTCCTTGGGTTTTCTCGAGATTCTCCCGTTTCCTCCCATATTCTCAATCCACCGATTTTTCTTTAAGCATTCACTTTAATTAATCATCCGTCTCCTCTAATGTAAAGGGAATAAGCATGGGACATAGAGTGAAACTAGATATTTCATATTTTCGCCTTTTACTTTAGTACATTAATTATATTACCATACTTCTTGATTTTAAACCCCTCTACTCAACTCTGTCACCATTTGCTTAACAACTTATGGCAGTTGCTTCTGCACCACACAATATCAATGTAATTTCTTCTTTTTTTTTTAGAAAAAAAATCTGTCTCTCTCTCTCTCTCTCTCTCTCTCTCTCTCTCCCCATTTTCTGTCTTTATTGATTCTCAATAGATTGAGGTGGGGGCTTTGTTTACATTTTTGTCAACCTGGCACCTAAACTTTAATCCAGGTTATGATTTAAAATTTTTTACTTTTACTTTTATTTTCTAGCATATTATATTTTCTTTTAATTTAAAAGACACACAATACACACAACATGACACGTAGAATGCATAACAGACAACAACGATAATTATGTGGTAAATATTTCTTTTTCACTTGTTACCTTGCTTCAATTTGATCTGTATCTCCCTGTATAGTTTTGCTCTAATTTTATTGCTTTTACACCTTTTTCACACCTTTTATATTTTGTTTCTCTCCTGTACATTTTGCTTTAATTCATTTGATTTTGTTCCTATTGTTTTTCACCTGTATATTTAGTTTCTATCTTGTACATTAAATTAAGACTTTTACACGCGCAAACATAGAAAAGAAAATAATAATAATAAAACCACACAAACGCAAACCCATCACCAATACATACATGGCAGTATACTATATTGTGTCCGTAAAGTTGCGCAACCCAAAGTTTGGTTGCGTATATCTTCTAAACCAAGAACGATAAAGACCTTAGACTTAAAACAAATGTAAGTGTGTTCTATGTAGATAGTTTCGAGATCATGACCAATGTTGGAATTTGTAATATGTTTATGTAGTGACGAAAGAAAGTACCGAAAGTGTAAAATAAAAAATGTACAAAATGAAGAAAATCAATATTCAGTTGCAGAAAACTGATTTCCTGCGGGTGAATCCCTGTGTATATGTGCAGTATGCATCAACATTTATCCATTGGTGTGAAAATGTGACCAAGTTGATGCAGTGTTGCCACGTAAAAAACTAATCCAATACTGTAAAATGTTGTGGTTTTTTTGACAGAAACGCGGCCCGTGCCAACAGTTTTGTTCTAAAATTATTGCAATAGGTGTGTTTTAGGTTAACTAATGATAAGCAATAAGAATTTGAACATAATTGATAATCTGAGTTTTTATTCAGCAATTTGCGATAAAGAAAATACCCACCTGACAGCTGGCATAAAAACTCCGATTATAATTATCAATTATGTGCAAATTCTTATTGCTTATCATTAGTTAATCTAAAACACATCTATTGCAGTAATATTACAACAAAAGTGTTGGCAGGGACAGCGTTTCTGTCAAGAAAAACACCGATTTTACAGACTTGCATTAAATAGTCTTTTGCACGGCAACACTGCATCAACCTGGTCACATTTTCGCACCAATGGATAAATGTTGATGCATACTGCTAAAACCTTAAAAATAGGTTTGCAATCTACCTCAAACGTGACCGGTTTTGTGACGTAAAAGGCAGTTAGAAACTTCTGGAGGCATGTCGAACGGAGACCTCTTGTCTGGGTCGCAAACCCCAAACAATTCTCATACATGAAAACTACTGAATGGCCTTAACATCCACCCAGTTCCTCCAAGAAGTAATTTAAACTAATGCAAGTCTTGGGGGCGTAGATAGCGTAGCTCAGAATTAGAAACATGGGAGTAGAATTTCAAAGATAAAATTCGATAACACAGAAATAATTTAGAACAAGAATTTAATGAACTGATCTTGAATGACTGAAAAACTACAGAGCATGATGTGGACTGGTATGACTTAAAGACTAGAGAAGACAATGCATAATCACTTACTTTTGATAACGATGACGAGCAGAACCTCTGATGGACAAAATGACGGAGTGACAGAAACTATTTATGAATAATTTGACTCGCAGAGTTTCGACGTCAAAATAGAACTTCTCCTACCCGGAAGAGAATCCGGTCATTTGCATTGTAGAAGTCAAGGCACTCTAAATTTTCCATTGGATTATGAATCCTAAAGAATATTCAAACTGCCTTCACTTCATACATTGCCTGTTTTATACAAATTTTAAAATCCAATTAAATATTATGTTTCTTTACATTGTGGTACACAATAATACTGACAGGAATTCACTCACAGGAAATCAATTTTCTGCAACTGAATGTTGATTTTCTTCATTTTGTACATTCTTTATTTTACACTTTCGGTACTTTCTTTTGTCACTACACAAAAACATTACAAATTCCAAGATTGGTCATTATCTCGAAAATATCTACATAGAACGCGCTTACATTTACTTCAAGTCTCATTCTTTATTGTTCTTGGTTTAAAAGATATATGCAATCAAACTTTGGGTTGTGAAACTTTACGGACACACTGCATATTAAATCCAAGCTTCTTATTATCTTTGTCATACTCTTTCCATTTCTAAGAAACATAAGAACTTGCTTATTTTTAGTAGTTTTAGACACATTATATTTAAATCTTTTAGAAATTGTTAGTTTGTGATTTTTTTCCTTATGTTCTAACCATTCAAGTTTCTTCTCCTTACTTTATTTTCCTTTGTGATGATTTCTCCGTACTCAAATATTAGGTGATTAGGGGACTGTTGTTGCCTGCCACAGAAACACATTTCATTATTTAAAAATCTTAGTTCACAAAGTGTGGATTTCAAGGAACTATGTCCTGTTAGATATTGAACTAATCCTTTCCCAGTTAGATATTCATTAACGTCTAAGCTTTCTTTTATATTCGGAAACATTTCAAACACTCTCCTTGCATTATTTGATTTTTTCCCAATACTATTGCCACTTGAAGCCCTATCGCTTCTATCCATTTTAACCATTATTTTCCTGCTGTTCTTAGAATTGACAAATGCAGTAGTTCCATGGACAACACCTGAAGTGCTACCACAAGTGTTGTTGGTATGGCTCCTTTTATTCTAAACAAAACCACTCTTTGTAATCTATTTAACTTTTCCCGTATTGTAACGTTTCGTAGTATTCTGTGTCCCCAGACACTGAAGCAATAGCTTATCATTGCTACGACTATTACCTTATAATATAATAATAAAAAAAAAAATGCTTCATTGGCAGGTTCCAATCTTTAACCACTATATTTAATATTTTATGTTGATCATTAATTTATTACATGTCTTTTCAATGTGTCTATTACATGTCTTTTTACATTTAGGCAAAGACCTAAATATTTAAATTCTCACACACTTTGGATGTTTTTCCTATCTATTTTGATAAACGGATTTTTTGCACCTTCTCAATAGTGATAATAGAATTTGTTGATAATTTTAACTTATTCTCATCATACCAAATTTTAGTTTTTTTTTTTTTTTTTTTTTTTTTTTTTTTTTTTTTTTTTTTTGCGCAGTGTTATTTTTCCTTTCCAATTCCTGTCTTGAATTTCCTGTAATAATGACTGCTACATCATCAGCATATTCTACAATTCCAGCAACTTCTCTCATATCATTTAGAATCAGAAGGCATAGCTGTACACTTATATCCCATAAAAGAGGATCCAACATCGAGCTATTTCGACATTCTTTTGTGGTTTCTCAAGCGTTGTTTCTCGGCTTTGAAATTTCACTCTTGTGTCTCGACAGTAATCCGTAATTATTTGGAATAACTGACTGGTAGTTCCTAAATTTTCTAGACTTTTATACATAGCAAGCCACCACATGTTATCGAAGGCTCCCAAAATATCAAATAATAATAATAATAATAATAATAATAATAATAATAATAATAATAATAATAATAATTTCGTATTTGCTTCTTTCACTATCTTAATTTTCACTTATTTCAAGTAACCTACATCTTCTGTACTTTCCTTTTTCCGAAAACTATGATTAAGTTTACAATGTTGGATGTTGTTTCTTCTTTGGTTTATTCTTGCTATAATTATCTCATATATTTTACATTGTGTTAAGCAGACATATATGTCTATGTGACTTCAGATTCAGTTTATCCGTATCTTCACCCTTTAACAGTATTTGTCTCTTTCCTACTTTTTAGAACTCTGCTTTGCACTAGTACCGAACTTTTTATCATATTTATAAAAGACAAACATGTTAGTTCTTTACACTTATTCCTATTAGTAAACCACCACTCTAATAAGCGTCGTTAGCTGCGCTACCTGCCTGCCTGACGCCAATAGATCTCGCTATCGTGCAGGCAATTTGCAGATTTTAAACTATTTTGCAGACTTATTTGCAATTTAAACTGCTTTGTTTCAATTTAATTCTTTGAAAATGAATTGTGATGATACATGAACGTGCTCTGCTGTTTATCATTAGGACAAGTGCCATAACCATATTTAAATTTTACTTTAACATTTGTGTAACAGCAAGCTAGTGAGTGGGTGAAGTTAGAAACAAAACGAAAGATAAATATAAACACTTAGAGCTCTTACTTAAGCACAATTTTTGCCTGTAGTGAACAAGGGGCCGGAGGTTCGGACGCTACAAGTAGCATTTTTAATTTTTAAAATTGTTCTAAGATTGTTTTGGTAAATTTTGGATTTGTGCTGTACTAAATTAAAAAAAAAAAAGTAATTATTTCAGATTGTACTTGCAACATGGTTTAATCTTTTTATGAAATATTAAAAATGAAGAGACATTTCTGCTGGAAATTGATCTAAATAACTAGTGTGTAATGTTTATTTTCATATAGTGAATAGCTTGAATTGAAGGTTTAACAATCATTAACGCAAGACATGCTTGTTAATGTAAAATATTATTTTCTTATAACCGAACGTAAACAAATATTTATTCGATTTTTTTTTCAGTTCCAGCTGTTGCTAGCAGAAGATGGAAGTGGTAAAGGAGCCTGTCTTGTGTCAGCCATCGCTAAAAGATTGACAAAACGTCAAGCAGATACATGATAGTAGATACTTTCAATATTATTAACACAGAACTTTCACTGGAAAGCTAACATTGCCAGAGCATTACTTGGGATCAAATACGTAATACGTTAAGCTGTTTAATCAAGCAGAATGGCGCCTCCATTCTAGCAATTTCAATTTAGGAAAAAAGAAATGTTGCCAACTGTCAGAACATAAACAAAGATCATACTGATAATATAATTATTTGGTTCTTAAACTACAATATATATTTCTCATAAGACAGTTATACAACGCAAGAATTTGCGTATAACGATATATGAATTATGATAATGTGAAACCACAAAGAACAATCTCAAAAGAATTGAATATTCATTCTTAAAACTGAAATATTTGTGGAAAAGTCTAAGAAATTTATTGAGAAAATAATGAGATTGAGTTTTCATAATGAGATGTAAATAGTTTCACCCTGTCGATGTAATAACTCTGAAGCTGATAACAGAATCATCCAAGCAAAAATGGCAGCACGTTTTGGGGAATAATTAGTTGAAAGCATATTCTACCTTGTTCTGAATGTACTTTTCTGAGAGTCTACGAAATTTAGTAGCAATTCTTTTCATTTTTTTTGTTTTTGCTTCATAATACATAATAAATGAGCTGATCTCTTATATTCTCAAGTTCTGATTCAAAATTTTAACTTACCTTTCGAAAACAAACTACAACATTATTAAAATTAACATAACCCAAAGTGTGGATTATTATATTGAAATATGGTATACATCACCATAAATCTATACTAGGATGGCAAAGCATAATACAAGTGTATATCATTTTTAGAAGAAAACAAATTTCAACCTTTTGAATTAAATCTATACGAAAATAGCAAAACGTGATGTCACTTTTTGGGTCATTTTCTGATTTTTCACTGCGGTAATTGATCACACTGAAATCTATATGCTGGAACAAGTTGATAACGGTTTAATTAAATATTTTCTATTTAAGAGTACATATATTTTGTTTTCACTAGTGAAGTGAGATCTATATTAAATTTATTTCAGAAGATTGTATGTGCTCACCTGTAAAAATGTATATATCATATTTGGTCCTCCTTGTATATAAATATATTGAACCCTTCTGCCCTCTTAGAATACGCACTTTAATCAAAATGAGTTATAAAATCCCAGTTCAAGATAGCACAAACTAGGCTAAAAATTCATTTAGAACTATTCACCTGTTTCTCCGTTATAATGTAACAGACAAGATTTCATATTGATCCTTTATTTTTTCTGGAAAATCAAGGACACTATATTTACACAGGGACGGCAAGATATTTTTTAGAAGAGTAAGTTACAACTTTGAATTAAATTTAAAATACTTTCAGTTGACCGGTAAACACGATGTATATACATTGCTAAATAGGGTATCTTCAAGCTCTTACAATACAAAAGGTAAGATTATTATCTTTGTAGCAATGTTACAAAAGACAGTACAATTTTCACTTCAACCTTTTCCAGCATATATTCTTCTCAGAGTTACCAACTACCGAAGAAAATGGCTAGAAAATTACATTATGTTTTGCTATAACCTCGTATAGATTTGATTCATGAGCTTATAATTTGTTTTCCTGTAAAAATGACATGTCATGTTTGTCATTTTCGTCTAGAAATACAAAGCAGAATTATTTTTAAAGTCTATCAGTTGGGCATCATAAATATATTCAGCTTCTGAGAATAAAACATCACACTCAAGTCTATCTGTGTTTGTATTTTGATAGTTGGTAACTAAATACACAATCTTGTGATATATAATGATCTCTACATATCAATGTTCTTTTCTTTTTATTGGAAAATGACTAAATACACAGTTTAATTTCGCATACGAAATAAGTTTCAAATAAACAAAAATATTTTCATATGTATGAAGTTACAATATTTTTGCTACTTCAATATTGTTCCAGTATATTTAGAACTCGACATTATATTTTATTATGTAGATAATTTGTTTCTAAAAACATTCTTTTTGGATAACAATAGAAAGTATATTAATTATAAGTATGTAAGAGCCAAACGAAAATACAAGGCACATTCAGAATACACACACGAGTAATTTTGAAATTATAATATTAACTATAAAGCATACAATGATTTTTGCTACTTTTGAAGACATGTTTCTTCACTATCTAGATGAAATTCATTAGAAGAATTCTCTGTATAATATATTTATTTGGGGTTACACAGTTTGCTTCTAGATTACTATAATATGTCAATCAAGTCAAATCAAAGCATTGATCTTTATATTGAATATAAATTGAAAATGGTCTTGTTCAGAATTGGAAGTTTTTGATTTAATTAACATATTCTCAATTACTTAAAAGTTGTACAGTAAGGAATAATAAGAAATTTCTGAATGCTTTCTCTTAAAAATAAGCATTTTATTATCATAGAAATTAAAATTTTCATTAAAACGCTTTGTTATCCATATTTCCTTCACCAATCTTGTAATGTCAATAAATTGAGTTAATAAATTGTAATCTAATTGTCTGCGACTTGAAGAAAAAAATGTTGGTTACAAGTTAACGAAAATTTCCATTCCGAAGACATCGTGCCCATACATTGTGTCAGCAAAATACTGTAGTGCGAACACTCATAGCTCCAGAAATTTGACGTTAATTTACTCATTTGAACACTGTAGTTTCAGAAGATTAAACATGGTTTCTTTCATCAATGTTCAATATAAGCATCACATTCATTTTATGTTAACAGTTCGTGAGCAATGAGAAAAATGAATTTTCCTACATTGAGGATCATTATATTTTACAAGACGATCTGACATATATTAAAAGATTTAACTTGCAAATACATATTTGTTTTGTCAGCGATATGTATAAATGTATACTTGTATACGTACAAATTATTCTTCTTAAACTCATAAAATCTTTATATAGTTGTTGTTACCATTGTTATGTTTGTCAAAATATTGATATATTTTTCTGTAACATAAGAACGTTTCCATTATCTTGTAAGTACAAGGTGTGATTATATCTGGTTTTATTTTTACCTATTTGTACTTTAAAGGGAGAAGAGTTATTGTTTGTACATACATTGATAATAAATGAGAGACTATTTTAGGAATACATTCTTCTTCTTCTTCTTCTTCTTCTTGTTTTATTATTATTATTATTATTATTATTATTATTATTATTATTATTATTATTATTATTATTATTATTATTATTATTATTATTATTATTATTATTAGAATTTTAGACTCTTGTATTATATTTCCACTCTTGTATGCAGTAGTATCACTAGACTTTTATTTTCAAACTTTTCCAGACTTGAAGAATCATTAGCTAATAGCAAGGAAAGAAATATATGTATTTATTAAGCTAAACACTGTAAATAAAATTTATCCTCAAATAAGCATATTGTGACAGCGGTATTGTGACTTCTGTTACCTGTATAAGATAAGATAAGAGGACCAGAAGTGCTTATTTTTGAACTGATCAACAATAGCTATTAGACACAGACCTTTGTACTCGTTCTTTTCAACAAAATGGTGTTTGTTGCAGTGTTTTTGAATAATCCAATCCTAAGATATACAAGTTTATACTCACGTCTGTAAAGTCACTATGTGTTCATGTGGTTCGTTTCCCGTGTTAAGCTGTAGGTCTGCGTCTCATATAACCTTTGTGCTAGAGGGAACGCTAGATTCAAACCAATCTTCCCAATTATTAAAAAGGAAAAAAGAAACATCAAGAAGAATATTAAAATTATTCGATTAAATTATTTTGCAATTGCAAGATAATTATAGAGCCACTCATAAAATTTCTGTAAATACCTTGCTGTCATAGTAGTTCTTCTTGACTTGTTTTTATTCTCATTGAATTAACCGCTGTATACATTAGTCAAATTTCTTTATCCTTTTCAAAATTAATTATTCTTTGTCAACACTTTACTTGTACTGCATACTTCTCTGACTTAATCGGTTTCTATTCTTAAATCGATATTTAAGTATCCGTATATTCATTTCTCATGTTTAAAGTCCCTATATTTGTCTTTGCTTTATTGTCAAGATTCTCCTGTAATTCAGCTTTCTCAGCTTTGCTCCTTCTGATGTAACATTACATGACTGACGCCGGCAGAGTTTGAAATAATCCCAACATCTAATCTGTAGTCCCAGTGTCTATTTCTTTTCAAATATTTCTTCAAAATTTCCATCGAATACTATTTTATTTTCTTAGGTTAAATTTTACTGTGTCTAATATCTGTCTTCTATTTTTTTTGTCCTGGCTGTGATTTTTTTATTTGGGTTGCACTCTAATCAGTACATTATGACCAGAGAAATTATAGATTCCGTGAAGAACCTTTGCGTAAACAAATTCTGTATAATTATATAATTTATTTGGTATATCTGCTTAACGAATAGAGACATCCAAGTCTTACGTTATTCTCTTGCTTTGATTGAGCCACATTTTCTACAAACAGTAAGTTATTACAGGAAAAATTGATTAGTCCTCTTTTCCTCTCGTTTTTTTCACCCTAAACCATTTAGCTATTATACAAGCAAACGCTATACAATGTTATGTTGTCAATATTTTCTCCTCTTTATGCGTCTTTCACATAGAATTCCCCTGACAGCTCCTTCGTGACTAAGCGGTTAGCGTACACGTCTTTGGCGCGGGAGACCCGGGTTCGATTCCCTGCGGGAGCTCATGTGGTTCGGATACCACGTAAATCAGTAGGTTCACGTCTCATATAACCTTGCTGCTGAACGGGATGTTAAATTCATAATCAACTCAATTCCCATAAACTTGAAGTCTCGCACGAAATTCGAACATTTCGTATAGGCACTGAACCACCCACAGTACATTTTATTTGCCTTAAGGTCAAATATCAACAAAGGCAAAAACATTTATTTAATTATTTTAAAAGTCCAAATATATAATTTCATGTCTCAAACTAGAGATTCAGAGATATGGACGTCTTATTACAACGATTGCAGCACACACCTCTTTTCTACCTTCTAGGTTAAATATATATTTTTTAAATGCTGAAACGCGTGTTTAATTATTTTAAATAAACATTCTAAATATAAAATTTCACATTAAGAACCCTAAAAAAAGTTCGAGATATGCACACCTTATTATAATAATAATTGCTACCCCTGTACCCACTCCTTGTCGAATTTTCAAAAATCTATCCTTAATGATATCTTACGTCACAAACCCTATGCACTACCCAAATTTCAAGTTTCTACGTAAAGCAATTTAGCCTACGTTTATTAGTCAATCAGTCAGTCAAGATTCATTTTTTATATATTCTACATTATCTCTTTTCCAAAATAAGAATTCATATCACCGATTAAAGTTATCTACTTGCACAATACCTTTTCTACTTATATCACCTTTTATTTTCTTGTATTTTTATTCCTTATCGATTAGATTATTTGTAAGTTTCAAGTTGTTTGAAATTAAATAGATCAACTTTGAGTGTGCTTACGTAGATTAAGTGAGTATATAGATGAACACAAATATTAAGGAAGACCACAAATATCATCTCGTTAAGAAATAGTATATGTTGCATTGTCAGCCACATCGAAGTTGTGTATTTTGAAGGGGATAAAATAATAGTCTTTCTAAAGAAGAAAGAAATGCAATTTACATTTGAATTTATATAAAATATATAAACTTTCATGTAACTACATTATTGAGTTAACAATTGTTACTTACATTCATTTGTTCAATTCATTTGTACTTCTTCTATGTAAATACTATCTACTTGATCTGTTCCTCTCGTCAGAGACGCTCGTTCCTAAAGGTTTTGCATATAATCAAGTTTTCTATTAAATTAATATTACAATGAACTTGTAAAACATTTTACTTTCTTGTTTATTGTACTTTAATTTTACACTACACATAAAAATTCATTCCATTTCTTGTGTAATAGAAAATGGGGATAAATAAATACTCGTGCAACGCACAATAATCAGCTGGTACACGTACACAGACTTAACATCTCGCTTCTACAGAAGATGACCTTTCAATTTAAAATGGAATTATTCAAATCATTAAAGTTGTCTCGTTATAGTTCACAAAGTAATTTTTCTAGAGTTAGAACAGTGGTTTGTTGAATACTTGCAATCGGGATATTAGATACGTTAGTATTGTTTACACACACATGTTACATAGCGCACATTATTTACATTCTCTACACATTGTTTACGTGTAGATGCGTTTCACTGTTTTCTCGCAACTGTGAATGGAAATTCTCTAATGAATGGTTGAGTTCGATTAGTGTGGTCGGCTTTAAATTTTAATATTCTAAAGAAATCAAATTCCTAACAAATAAATCAGATTCACATAGAGATAGTTGCCGAAATAATAGTTATATATTTCGAGAAAAAGTAAAATTTGGATGACTAAAACTATTCGTGCGAAAAAGTCACGTAGTGAGTTGATTAATTGAACAGGTCAGTTACTGCCATATTTTGAGTGAGAGAAACGTGTGAAATTACGTTAAAAACTTAATTAAGCTCTCATTTATTGATTATACCTTGGAAGTAAAAGATAAGTTGGTTCAAATATTGCAATTGGTTTGTAGTGATTAGAAGCAGCAGTAGTGCTTTAAATATTGCATTCATTAGAAAGTTTAAATGGATAGATGAAAATTAAGATGGTATAAGTCATACTTTGTCTGACTAACGCAGCTTTTCCGATAAGCAAAACAGCTGTTTCCTTTATCACTAGAACTTTCACAGTCATCTTGTTACATTCTACCTAAGTATAATGTATCATGATTCGTGATTTTTTGAATTACCTGTATATTTATGTTCAAACTTAGTTTCAGAAAGACAATTGAAAATTATTTTAATTATTATGTTTTAGGGTTTAGTTTTAAAAGTGTAATATTTCGTGAAAAATAGTAATATAGGAAAGGTAGTTTCCATAAAGATTACATATAACATAACATTTTATTATTATTTTATATTTTGTTCTTATTATTAAGTTATGTGGGTTCAAGAGCGTATATTTTGTAGTTTCTTATAGGTTTTGTACTATTTTCAAGGGAATTTAGTCGTAGGGAATCTTCGGAAGGAAATTCTTAAAATTTAATTCTGCAATTTCTTCAAAATTTCATTCTGAAATTCGGCCATGATGACTTTTTGGCACATCCCTTTGTGTAGGTAGATATTATTTCTCATTGGAACAAAGAAATCTCAGTTTAGTTTGAGGCTCATTCCAGATTTTATCATTTGCTCGGCTTCTTTTGATGTGTCGAGATTTAGGTGCTATCCTTTTGTTGCGTCACCAAAGAACCAATTAGCTCTCTTCTCCTTGTTATTCATTGTCTTTTACCTAAAGCCGTGTTGGAGATTGGACATACAATTCAATTTATCGTTGAAATTGAGCAGAATGTGGAAAGTTTTGTGTCAAAGTCTACGAATATTATTGTGGCAGTAAAGGTAGTCATTGCATGGAATCTTTAGGCTGTTGTACTTATATCTCCACATGGAAACAAAGCTCTGTGGTTTAGTGTGCTTCTAACCTCAAAATTTTGTTTGGCGTAAAGTGATGGCTTATATGTGCATAGTGTTCGTGTATGATATTAACATGCAGTTCTAAAACGAAAATTCTGTTTCCCTAGAGACTGCGATCACATCCATCTATCATGTGAACATGGGTCCTATGCGAATGAGTCTGGGGAAGAGGTTTTAAACAGTTTGATTTGGTTGTCGTAATAGACAGGATTGCGCTCGTTGTGAGTGCAAGTCTCCTCCCAGTATTATTTAGTAACATTCCGATAATGTAAGTCAATAGGAAAAAAATATTTCACCAGAAACTACAGTTTATTCTGATGTAACAAAGATACTGCTCCTAACGTGCATAAAATATAAAAACCTATTTTGACTTGTTAGCAGTAAATCCGAATGGAAATATTTAAGATGCCCAAGTACGTATCATATTTACTTTGAAAACCTGGTGCAGGTATACTTTGTGGGTGCATCATGGTATCTTGTGGCAACAGAATTTCTTTTGGATAACTCGTGAACATTATCCAATCCTGTTTAAAGAGAATATAACAAAAATATTTAATACCGTATTTATTTAGGTTAGGTTAGGTGTAGGTTAGGTTTACTGTGTGTTTTTATATTACTTTTCCTGTGTCAAACTATGTCTGTGATGAAAATATAAAATAAAAGACATAGCAAAGTGAAGATGCTTCGTGCATAGAGTGCAGGTAGATAAAATGTGTGTAAATCCTGTTGCCGGAGTCGCTGTGTAGACACAAGGTAAAATAAAGTACAATAAGCTTGAAAAGTTCTAGCCCACTAATCACCTGCTAAGTAGTTGTAAAAAAATTGATTACGTATACTGATGTCGGTTTAATGTCAGTCTGTTATTAGTGATATTGATTCTCAGATGCCAACATTTTATTATTATTATTCCTCGAAAATGTCATGATTCAATTAAAGATTTTGGTTACATTAGCCTCCCCGATAAACACCATCTTTACGAAGACACTTATGTGTTGGGTGGGGAGGATTGCGTGCTACAGTGAAATTTAGAGCTGTGTCGGTGGTAGTTCACTACCAGAAGGGCCACCCCTACCGAATCGGTCTAAATGGAGTAGCCAGACGAAGAGTGTTCTGGGAGAAGGCAGCAGTTCTCCAGTAGCCAAGTTGGCGGAAATCATAGTGATTGGTACGGTAACTTGGACATTAGTCCCAGGGGTGGTCAGAGTGACTTTAACGGCTGGGATACTGCGGGGTGGAAGGTAACGGGAAACCACCACTCTATTTTCCCTAGTTTGCTGGTAGCAAAAATAGAACATATGAACAATGATCTTTCGCAGGTCAAAATGTGAATCCGGAGGTAAAATATCTCCCCATTCGCATCTCCGGGAGGGGGATGGCTTGGGAAGAACTATTGGACGAGAAAGTAATAATGGGGGAAGACAGACAAAGAAAGAAAGACAGGGAAGAGCAAAAGATTTAGGATAGGGACACGAAATGTACGTACTATGCTACAGGGAGGAAAATTAGAAAATCTTAAAGAAGAAAGAAACAAAATAATTTAGATTTGGTAGGCGTTTGTGAAGTTATGGGGCGTTTACACTTGGTCGATTTAGTCGCACGACTAAATCGACTCGCTGCATTTGCCACTAAATCGAAGCAACTAGGCCGAATTAGATCGATTGATGTGTTCAATTATTTCAACCACAGAAAATAGAACGTCTTTCAATTCAGTTGTCAGTCGATTAGTCTCCTTCGATCAACAAGCGATTAAGTTGAAGTCCCGTTTACACGGTCGATTAAGTTGAAAGTGACGTCAATTCAACTGAATCGAACTCAAATCGACTAAGTGTAAACTCCCCATTAGATGGAAAGATAATGGGGTATTGAACAGCGAAAGATATAGAATGTTTTACTCAGGTAATGAAAAGGGCGGTCATAATGGCGTAGTAATAATTCTTGGAAAGCGCTTAAAGGAGAAGGTAGTGAAAGTAGAATTTATTGATGATAGAGTTATGATGTTAAGACTTAAAGGGAAAACGAAGGATCTAGTGGTTATACAGACATATGCACCGACGACTTCGCATGCAACTGAAGAAGTAGAGGAAAATTATGAGAAAATAAAAGAAATTATAGATAGGGAGAAGAAGGGTGCATGCATAATTCTAATGGTAGATTTCAATGCAGTTGTGGGAGAAAAACAGGAAGGTAGTATCGTAGGCAAATATGGTTTAGGCGAGAGAAATGAAAGGGGAGAGGGACTGGTGAATTTCTGTAGACAGAATTCACTAGTAATTGGGAATACTTGGCTCAATCAACACAAGAGAAGAAGATATACATGAAGATCACGAATGGACGGCGGAAGATATCAGATAGACTATGTTATGATTCAGGACAGGTATCGGAATAGCTTATAGAACGCGAAGACTCTTCCTGGGGCTGATATTTTCTTTGATCATAATATTTGTGCTGGCCGAAGTAGATATTCAACTGAAAAATGTAGGCAGAAGAAAAGTAGGTAACAAAATGTTGAATACTGAAAAGTTGAAAAACGAGGAAATGAGAAATCTTTTCGTTGAAAAATTCGAAGAAAAATGTTCAAACGAGGAAAGGATAGGCGCAGGTAGTAACGCACGGTGGGAACATATTAAACGTTGCTTACAGCAGGCTACAGAAGAAGCAGTAGGTTACCGCGAACACAAAACTGCTAAGAAACCATGGGTTACAGAGCAGATGTTGCAGAAAATGAGGGGGAGGAAGATGTGGAAACAGGTTGATACAGAAGAGGGCAGAAAGATGTACAGAAAGTTAAATAATGAATTACGAAGAGAAACAGACAGAGCGAGGGAAGAGTTGGGAAATATGAGGAAATGTACAAGGAGGTGAAATCTATGAAATTTCGGAGGAAACAAGGGGGTATTGTGATGGCAGTAGAAAATAAGAATGGGAAGGTAGTCAGCGAGAGAAATGAGGTCATAGGAAGGTAGAAAGAATACGTTGAAGACTTATATGAGAGTAGGGATAGACCGTGTAGCCTAAATGTTGAAGTAGAAAATGAAGTAGGTGAGGATGATAAAGGATTTAGTATTCTTCGGGATGAGTTTGAAAAGGCTATATCCGAGATTAGGAATGGAAAGGCAATCGGAATAGATAACATACTAATCGAATTCATTAAAAATATAGGAGACAAAGGAAAGAAAGAATTGTTGCGACTATGCAATGAAATATATGAAACATGAGGATGGCCAAAAGACTTTCTGAAAACGACCATGATACCGATGGCTAAGAAATCGAACCCAAAGAGATGTGAGGATTATAGAACTATTAATCTCATATCTCATGCAGCTAAAATTCTGCTCCGAATACTGAACAAGAGGTTATATGAAAGAACAAATAAAGATGTTGAGGAGGAGCAGTTCGAGTTCAGAAGAGGGTACAAGAGATGCAATTGGATTATTAAGGGCGATCGGTGAAAGATTTATAGAAAAAGGGAAAGAGGTGTATGTTGTATTTATTGATCTAGAAAAGGCTTTTGAGCGCGTGAATTGGGAATTGTTGTTGGGAGTTCTAACGAAGTTAGGGCTGGAATGGAAAGATAGAAGACTTATAAGAAACTTATACATGAACCAACAAGTAAGTGTTAGGTTAGGGGAAGAACTGACGGAAGAGAGTGCAATTGGAAGGGGAGTTCCACAAGGATGCTGCCTTTCGCCAACACTATTTAATCTCTATCTAGAAGAGATAGTGAAAAAGAGCCTACATGATGATGATGGCATTTCGGTAGGAGGTAGAATGGTTAGATGCATAAGATTTGCAGACGATATGGCGCTTCTTGCAGAATCTGAAAAGAAAATCAATAAAATGTTAGGAAAAATGAGAAAGGGCTTTGAAGAATATGGGATGAAAATCAATGTTAGAAAGACAAAAGCTATGGTGATTGGAACAAAGGGGTCTGTGTCAAATATAAAAGTAGGAGGGGAGAAAATAGAAAAAGTGAATAGTTTTCGATATCTGGGTAGTATTCTTAGTAATAACATGAAATGCGAACGTGAAATAAAAGCAAGGATAGGAATGGCGAAAGAAGCCTTTTGGAGGAAGAAAAGTCTGTTTTGTGGGACCTTGAAGAAAGAGTTGAGAAAATGACTCATAAAATGCTTCGTGTGGAGTGTTGTATTGTATAGGGCGGAAACGTGGACATTACGTAAAGGTGACGAAACTCGACTGGAAGCCTTCGAAATGTGGCTGTGGAGAAGGATGGAAAGAATTAGTTGGGTCGAGCGGAAAACGAATGAGAGAGTGTTAGAAATGGTGGGTGAGAAAAGAACACTTTTAGATATTATTAGGAAGAGGAAGAGAAACTAATTGGGACATTACCTAAGAAGAGATCGTATCATGAGGGACGTCCTAGAGGGTATGGTGTCGGGAAAGAGAGGGAGGGGGCGAAGAGACTACAATTAATGGATGATATTAAAACAGAAAGAGCATACGCGAAGACGAAGAGGTTAGCGGAGGACCGTGGAGCATGGAAGCTTCTCAGCTGCGGCAAGTGACCTGCCAATAAAGGCAGAATACCTATGATGATGATGATGATGATTACATTAGAAAAATGAAGCAGTAAATACATGTTGCCATATTTCCTGTAAACAATGTAATCAAATATCAACCTGTAGAGCCGTCAATATGAATGATTTTTTTTTCCTTCAATACTGTTCAAGATGTAGCTGTAGCATTTGCATAAACTCATAAAATGCTTCTTCAATAAAATGTAGAAGTTGTAATCTGACAATTTTCCTTTCAAGTAGAGTTGGGAATTTAAAATGTGTATTAAGCTAGAAAATATATACAGTAAAACCTAGATATGTAATCAAGGTGCAAAAGATATTAGCAATATCAGAGGTATTTATAACTTTCAGTGGAAAGTAAGATTTCACAAGTTTCAAGTATAAAAGTTTTCTTGGTGCGACCGACATAAGAGACGACCGAATAATCTGAAATTTTTTTTTTCAGTTTGAGTTTTCGTTCCTTTTACTTTACTTTTTAATTTTTTTCTTTCCGTTGCGCTAAAATTTTAGTTAGAAGTTGTGGATTTTTTTTTCTGGTAGGGCCATTACACACACAAATTTCAGTTCAGTAGTCATCATTGCCAACTCAACTGGGAGGTTGACATCCTGTGTTGGTGGTTTGTGGTTCAACCTCTCTCACGACGGGTTGCGGATAACAGACTGCAGGCCTAGATGCCGAGCTTCGAGTTGTGATGAAAGATACTCTGGGACCATCTTCTTTGGGCTAAATTTGAATTCCATTTTCCGGGGGCAATTGTTCTGGTGAATGAATTAGTGTTTGTTGGTAGCATACCTGCACCGGTGCAGTAGGTGTCGCGGCTACCAGTCGGTAATAAATTTTCACAGTCCATAGTCCTAAGGAATGTGAACATCTTTCCACATTATTTTATTCCTGGGGCCGCGGTGGCTCAGTGGTAGAGCGTTCACCTCTGGTGTTTGGGGTTCCGGGTTCGATCGCAGCCCTCGCCAAGTGAACTTTGTGGTGGACAAACACCGTGTGAGTGGGTTTCCTCGGGTTTCTCCCGTTTCCCCCCATTTTCTTCATTCCACCATTTCACTCATTATTCATCATCAGTGTCTTTTTTATCCTAACTGACATAATCGTGGGACGTAAAACTCAAACACTTCATTTTCATTTTTGCACTCTTTATTTTATTTATTTAAAATTATTTTTTAATGTAAAAATCTGTTGAAATCAGTCATCTTTCAGAATAAAGCTCTGATTTATTTAACATTTTGTGATAACAAAATGACTTATATAGAGCAGGTTTTTGTGTCGCAGTCATTTTCTGGCAGTTGAAGCTAGTAGGTATGCAGTGTTGAAATTATTATAATCAGACGTAAAATATTGGGCCATGAAGATAAGTGAACTTCCCACAAAAGAACACCAGAAGGCGTAAATGCTGGGCAGACCCGTGAAGAAATTTGTGCTTTTTAAATGTAAGATACGTTATCATAAGCAACAATCGAGCAAACCATTACTCGATCGAATTTCCATTTGCTAATCACTAGTGATGAAAAGTGCGAAAAAGATCTTGGTCGAAATGGGAAGCTCCATAGTTTGATAAGCCCATACCGACGCCCAAGAAGGTTATGCTTTGCGTTTCGTAGGATTGGAAGGTATGGTGCATCTCAAATTGCTTCCGCGGGGCATGACGATAGAATCGGACCTGTACTGTCGACAATTTACACGAGTGGACCTAGCAGCTCAAAAGAAACAGCCAGAACTGAGCATCAGAAAAGATATCGCATATCACACTGACAAAGGGCTGACGTAGACATATTGAAAACTACGTGTCAATTTTTTGACCAGTAACTGCAGAAATTTTATAGCGACTTGATTATGGTGTTGCCGGAAAAAGAAACAGAAGGTCATCGAAGAAATGGGTATTTGTGTTAATTTGAAATCATAATAAATAACTTCTCTTTTATTACCTCCAAACGCTCAATACGTTTTAGACAATCTGATGCAAGTAAAGAAAATGTTAATATATACGTATATTCGTGATGTAGTATGTATGAATTCCATTTAATATTTCTTTTTATTATTTTGAGGAGGAGGAAGTGTTTATGTTCATTCAGAAGCAGACTGGCAAACTTTGGCTCACCTGACTTCACTATAGAGGTGATCCACCATAAAAAAAAAAAAAAAAAATTATATATATATATATATATATATATATATATATATATATATATATATATATATATAGTAGTAGTTAGTCCAGCAAGGAAATTCTTTTCGAAAGTCATTTAAGAACTACCTCTTCTCCCTGAATCTATGTTAGTAAACAGGTTCTGTATTAGCTTAAATCACTCCCTATTAAATTTAGTATTTGCTAAGGTTATCGATTATTTTCTAACGTTGGCTGATAGGTTACCTATTTTGGCTAACCTCTCATTTATTTCGGTTACTTGAACAAAACTAGAACTTTGCTTTCGATAGAACCACAGATTTATTTTTTCTGTGGCAGTATATATTTGTTGCAAATACAGAAATATATTTGCTGAATTTTGTATATAGGTAGGATTACTTTAGGATTCAAATGGTACTTTAAAAAAATTCAAAATAAAATCTGCAGGCCTATTGTGAAGACGAATGAATTAATATTTACATTTTATCAACATTCCTTTCATGCTTTTATTCATTTCTATAACCATGGGTGGTAGCAGCGAAAATAAGAGAGAAATCATCGTTGAATAAAGGAAATATTGAATGTCCGAAAACGGAGAGATTTAATTTAAATAAACTAGAAGAGAGCCAGGTAAGAAAGGAATACCAGATTGAAGTTTCGAATAGATTCTCGGTTTTAGTGCACTAGTGTTGAGGATACTTGGAATGAAATTAGAGATAGCATTAAAATTTGAGCAAAAGAGAAACTGGGACACGCAGAAATACGTAGGAACAAACCATGGTTCGGTCAGGAACGCATTAAACTAGCAGAGAAGGGAAAACAGACAAAACCACGGTGGCAACAAAATCCGAATGAAATAACTACACAAAATTTTGCAGACATTAGGCGAGAAACTTCCAAAACTTTTAGAACAAAGAAACGCGAAAGCTAAAATTAAGGAACTTGAAGATAATAGTAAAAATAAAAACATTCGGGACACGTATAAGGGGATCAACGAATTTAAGAAAGGCCATCAACCTCGTGCTTATATATTAAAGAAATCTGACGGTACAGTTCTCACTGACACGGATAGCATCTTAAATAGATGGAAAGATTTCTTTGACGATTTGCTTAACACGCAACCAAAAACTAATGTGCATGGAGAAAAGGAGATACACACCGCAGAACCGTATATTCCAGAACCCAACCGAATAGAAGTAGAAACCGCTGTAAAGAAATTAAAGAAACACAAATCTCCGGGTGTAGACGAAATTCCGGTGTCACAGGGATTTTTTACCCCTGGAAAGTTTTACCCCCTGGAAAATTTTACCCCCTGGAAATCTTTACCCCCTTGTCGGTTTCTCGTAACTTCAAAGGAAAAGTCAAAAGTCACATTAAAAATTCATATAATTAAATGTGATCTCTCAGTGTATGCACTCACTTTGGTCAAGATGGCTTCAAATCCGAAGATTTGGTAGGGGGGTAAAAATTTCCTAGGAAATTATTACCTCCCTGTCGGTTATTGGTTACTTCAAAGACAAACTCAAATGTCACATTATAAATTGATACCACTCTGTAGTATCTCTTAACAGACACAGTCACTTTGGCCAAGATGGCTTTAAATCCGAAGATTTGGTAGGGGGGTAAAATTTTCCTAGGAAATTATTACCTCCCTGTCGGCTATTGATTACTTCAAAGACAAACTCAAATAATATAATATAAATTGATACCACTCTGTAGTATATCTTAACAGACACAGTCACTTTGGCCAAGATGGCTTTAAATCCGAAGATTTCGTAGGGGGGTAAAAAATTCCTAGGAAATTATTACCTCCCTGTCGGTTATTGGTTACTTCAAAGACAAACTCAAATGTTACATTATAAATTGATACCACTCTGTGCTATCTCTTAACAGACACAATCACTTTAGCCAAGATGGCTTTAAATCCGAAGATTTGGTACGGGGGTAAAAATTTCCTAGGAAATTATTACCTCCCTGTCGGCTATTGGTTACTTCAAAGACAAACACAAATGTCATATTATAAATTGATACTGCGCTGTAGTATCTCTTAACAGACACAGTCACTTTAGCCAAGATGGCTTTAAAAGCGAAGATTTGGAAGGGGGGTAAAAATTTCCTAGGAAATTATTACCTCCCTGTCGGCTATTGATTCCTTCAAAGACAAACATAAATGTTATATTGTAAATTGATACAACTCCGTAGTATCTCTTAACAGACACAGTCGCTTTGGCCAAGATGGCTTTAAATCCGAAGATTTGGTAGGGGGGTAAAAATTTCCTAGGAAATTATTACCTCCCTGTCGGTTATTGGTTACTTCAAAGACAAACTCAAATGTTATATTATAAATTGATACCACTCTGTGGTATGTCTTAACAGACACAGTCACTTTAGCCAAGATGGCTTTAAATCCGAAGATTTGGTAGGGGGGTAAAAATTTCCTAGGAAATTATTACCTCCCTGTCGGCTATTGGTTACTTCAAAGACAAACACAAATGTCATATTATAAATTGATACTACGCTGTAGTATCTCTTAACAGACACAGTCACTTTAGCCAAGATGGCTTTAAAAGCGAAGATTTGGTAGGGGGGTAAAAATTTCCTAGGAAATTATTATCTCCCTGTCGGCTATTGATTACTTCAAAGACAAACATAAATGTTATATTATAAATTGATACCTCTCTGTAGTATCTCTTAACAGACACAGTCACTTTGGCCAAGATGGCTTTAAATTCGAAGATTTGGTAGGGGGGTAAAAATTTCCTAGGAAATTATTACCTCCCTGTCGGTTATTGGTTACTTCAAAGACAAACTCAAATGTTATATCATAAATTGATACCACTCTGTAGTATATCTTAACAGACACAGTCACTTTGGCCAAGATGGCTTTAAATTCGAAGATTTGGTAGGGGGGTAAAAATTTCCTAGGAAATTATTACCTCCCTGTCGGTTATTGGTTACTTCAAAGACAAACTCAAATGTTATATTATAAATTGATACCAATCTGTAGTATTTCTTAACAGACACAGTCACTTTAGCCAAGATGGCTTTAAATCCGAAGATTTGTAAGGGGGATAAAAATTTCCTAGGAAATTATTACCTCCCTGTCGGTTATTGGTTACTTCAAAGACAAACTCAAATGTTATATCATAAATTGATACCACTCTGTAGTATCTCTTAACAGACATAGTCACTTTGCCAAGATGGCTTTAAATCCGAAGATTTGGAAGGGGGGTAAAAATTTCCTAGGAAATTATTACCTCCCTGTCGGCTATTGGTTACTTCAAAGGCAAACTCAAATGCTATATTATAAATTGATACCACTCTGTAGTATCTCTTAACAGACACAGTAACTTTAGCCAAGATGGCTTTAAATCCGAAGATTCGGTAGGGGGTAAAAATTTTCTAGGAAATTATTACGTCCCTGTCGGCTATTGGTTACTTCAAATACAATCTCAAATGTTGCATTATAAATTGATACCACTCCGTAGAATCTATTAACAGACATACTCACTTTGGGTAAGATGACTTTAAATTCGAAGATTTGGTAGGGGGGGGGGTAAAAATATCCTAGGAAATTATACCGACATGTCGGTTTTTGATTACTCCAAAGTAGTGCTCTCAAACGCGTCTCGGGTCGGGTTACGGGTCTGGTCGGATCAGGTCAAATCAGGTCGGTTTGTGGGGTGGGGTCAGTCGGGTCAGCAAGGGTCGCATTGTTGGGTTAGTCTACTCGGGTCGAGTCAGTCGGGTCAGCTCGGTAGGGTCAATCTGGTCAAGTCGGATCGGGTTATCGGGTCGGGTCAGTCGGATCAGCTTGGGTCGGGTTGTCGGATCGGGTCAATCGGGTCAGTTCACTTTGGTCAACTTAGTTTAGGTTGAGCTTAAATTCGGCTGGAGTCGAAAACTGCTGTTTTTTACTAGCTGCCTAATTGAAAATAGCAATTTTCTATTGATTTTATAGAAACCATAAATCTATTTTGAACGCTTGAAGCTAGTACTTTTATGGTAAATGCTTATTTTTGTAATTGTGTGTACTTTAATTTTTAAATGTGGAAGATTGATTTTACCAATCGACTGTAACATTAATATCTACGCCAATATGGAGTCTGGATTTAGAACAAAACTAGAAGTTGTTTAAGTAAAGCCAAAAGAAAGATTGGATATGGACGACCAAGCCCAAGCAGGGCTGCGGTGACTCAGTGGTAGAGAATTCATCTCTGGTGCATAGTGTCCATGGTTCGATCCCAGCTTGTGCTAAGTAGGCTTTGTGGTGGAGAAACGTCGTGTAGTGGGTTTTCTCGGGGTTCTCCTGTTTCTTCCCACTTTCTTCATTCCACCGTTTCATTCATTTCTCATGGTCACCATATCCCTTAGCCTCGGTGCAGAATCGAGGGACCTTAAACTGAATATTTCATTTTATTTCACCAAGCCCAAGGACATCGATACAAGAACAAGATAAAGATTGAATATGCAAGACGAATTGCATAGTAATCTTGCTCTTGGCCTTCTTTTGGTGATCACCAAGTAGCGATGAGCGTATTTTCTTGGTTTCCGTATAGTATGAAAGACCATAATCAAAATCACACTTGGTCTTCATTTGTACCGATGAGGCGAGCATTCTTGGCTCTTGTATAGCATGAAAGACCACCAAGACTACGAAATGCAGGACCAATACTTGACTGCAAGACAAAGAATAAGACGCAGTATTGATGACCAAGACCCAGGGAGCGAATCGTTTGAATTTTATTTGTTGGGCTGAAAGTGATGAAATAAAATTAGTATTTTATAATTAAATATCATACTGTATTTTTAAATTTTAAATTACAAAATTCATTTTATGTATCTTCTTACGTGCAACTATATATACTGTAAAATACGTTTTAATTACCGAGAAAGAAAAATCAAAGTGGCACGGGTCCATGAATCATAAGAACCTATTTTGGAATGAAACTTGAAGGGTTGGAAAAAATCACAGGTGTTCTCCTGTTTCCTCAACCCTTATCATTGTAGTTAAACGATTTCCTTTTGTCTCCGCCAAGAGACTCTTGCTACTGCATTCCGAGAAGACCCCCTGCCGTCCGAGCAGGTGAGAACACTGACCTTGAAGAAGATTTTCGTCACATAGAACTAAAGCATGAAAAAATATAATTTTTTCCCACGTCGGACGTTGTTAATAGTTATAAAAAGAAATAACCAAACCTAAAAAGTGCCAAATATTCATTAAGATGCATATACAAATCCCCCGTTCGATCTAGCTAGTGGTTAACGTGTAAGACTTCGGTACACGTGGTCCGGGTTTAATTCCCAATGTGAGTGCATTTTGGCGTTCACCCAGTGTCGTGACCATAGTGCTCTCAAACGGATCGGGTTGACCCGACCCGACCCGACCCGACTCGGATCGGGTGAGCTCGGGTCGGGTTACGGGTCTGGTCGGGTCGGGTTGTCGGGTCGAATCAGCTCGGGTCGGGTTGTCGGGTCAGGTCAATCAGGTCGGATCACGGTTCGGGTCAGTCGGGTCTGGTCAGTCAATTCGGGTCACGGTTCGGGTCGGGTCGGTCTTCAACCCGACCCGACCCGTTGAGAGCACTACTCTAAAGACATCAAATGTTACATTATAAATTATTACCATTCTGTGTTGTTCGTTAACGGAGGTATTCACTATGGTCAATATAACTTTATGTCCGAAAATTTGATAGTGGGTAATATTTTCCTGAGATATTTATACCGCCTGTCGGTTATTTGTTTACTTCAAAGATAGTATCAAATGTTATATTATAAATTGATGCTACTGCGTGTTATTTCTTAACAGACGCAATCATTCTGGTCAAGATTGCTTTATGTCCGAAAATTTGGCTTCATGACCAAAAACTTGATAGTCGGTAATGTTTTCCTAGGAAATAATTGCTTTTCCAGTTTTGCACGTGATTTGTTCTCTGACGATGGTGTCTTAAGAAAAAAATGAAATGAAATCTATTAGTTTTACGTCCTACGTCTATGACGGTTAGGATAAAGGAGACAGTGATTATGAGAAATGAATGAAATGGTGGAACGAAGAAAGTGGGATTAAACGGTAGAACACCGAGAATGCCCACAAGTACGGTGTTTGTCCACCATAAACTCCACACGGCGCGAGCTGGGATCGAACCAGTGATCCCAAGCACCAGAGGTGAATACTCTACCACTGAGCCACCGCGCCCCCCACGTGTCTTAAGATGGTTGCAATGTCAAAGTGGTAATTTCTATTAATTGTTTTCTTATTATATCAATGAAATTTGTATAAGTTGCTCTTCAAGAAGAACAATTCAAATCTTACATATTAGCGGCCTAGTATAAAAGAAGGAAGAAACTTTCCTCCGAAACACTGCACTGTTAAAAAATATTTCATAGTTTCGTTCGTGAAAGCAGCTCTTGACTTGTTCTACTAGTAGTCGAGATTTAAGGATTTAGTAGCGTCGAAAGGAAAATATTGATTTTGAAACTCGATTTTACTCTTTTGACAGTGTGGAACACGTAGGAAGAAAAATATATAGAGAATAAACAATCTTTTGAAACAAAGGTAAGTAAATCTAACTTTAAATTTTGTTATAGAGAATAAACAATCTTTTGAAACAAAGGTAAGTAAATCTAACTTTACATTTTGTTATTTGCAACTGAGAAAGCAGACTTTGATTCCAAAATATTACCTAGTTTGCAGTGTAAAACATTAGATATTAGTTGCCTTATAATCTTGATAACTACTATTACACAGTTTATAACATAAATGATTGTAAACATAAAACACATCTTTCAATTAAAAACAACGTTGTTGCAATTTATTCCTCTCTCTGTCCCTATATACACATGGTAGACAATTTATCGTGATCATCCGCTATAACGGGTTTAGACAGAAATTCAAAAGTGTTGCCAACCAAATATAAGTTTATATTTTTTCAAATGGCACTACGTCAGTTTATTACACATTTCTAACCATGTTAAATGTAAACTTAAAATACTACTTTTATTAATCAGTGTTACAAGCTAAAGATATTATGGTATCACAAACATCCGAAGTTTGGAAGCCTCTAACGCAGACACAGCACAACAGAGATGCACAGGATAATATAGTTCGAAAGAACTTTAGCGCTGAATATCATGGTCATGGTATGACGTTTTTCGAATGAATAGAAACGAAGTTACAGGGTTGAAAATTTGATTTTTTGAAAGTCTTTATTTACAAAAATCTTAGGTAAATATTATATCTAGTTACATGTGTGGTTTGCAAGGAAGGTTCAAATTATTTTACCGTTTACAACACTTCGATTTCTCTAACCGTACTGGAGATATAATAAACATTGATAAAGTTGTCAACACTGTTGAAAATGGCGTAGCTAGCTAGTGCGAGCTAGCCACCAGAACAACGTACAAGGCTTGTAAAAAGAAGATTCTCAAGTCGTATGTACAACCGCTGAACTTAGAAACTTAAAGCTTGGTCAGTACATGGGATCTGAGACGTGATATATCACAGAGAATCGATTTTTGGAATTTCAAAGCGGAAGCGAAGAATACGTATGAAAATTATCTTATAAAAACGTGTACATTTTCGGGCTATATTAAACCCCAGTCATCAAATTTGGTATTTTAACATCTCCTTTAAAATAAAAATAAGTTTTAGCTTTCTTTATATATTACCTCCCTATGAACTTTCGAAAATAAAACCATCCTTCATGGTCCCCAAAGTGAGTGCGTCTGTTAAGACATAAATCGGTATAACATAAATTTATAATGTAAAAATTTGACCTTATCCTTGAAGTAGCACAGAACCAATACAAGAGTATAAGCACCCCTATAAAATTTCTGATATAAAGACATCTTACCGACAATCAGTACGTCTGTTAAGAGATAACAGGGTATAATACCAATTCATAAAATCATATCTTGGCTAAAGTGACTGTGTCTGTTAAGAGATACTACAGAGTGGTACCAATTTATAATATAACATTTGTGTTTGTCTTTGAAGTAATAAATAGCCGACAGGGAGGTAATAATTTCCTAGGAAATTTTTACCCCCCTACCAAATCTTCGGATTTAAAGCCATCTTGGCCAAAGTGACTGTGTCTGTTAAGAGATACTACAGAGTGGTATCAATTTATAATGTAACATTTGAGTTTGCCTTTGAAATAACCAATAAACGACAGAGAGGTAATAATTTCCTAGGAAATTTTTACCCCCCTATCAAATCTCCGGATTTAAAGCCATCTTGGCTAAAGTGACTGTGCCTGTTAAGAGATACTAGAGAGTGGTATCAATTTATAATATAACATTTGAGTTTGTCTTTGAAGTAACCAATAACCGACAGGGAGGTAATAATTTCCTAGGAAATTTTTACCCCCTACCAAATCTTCGGATTTAAAGCCATCTTGGCCAAAGTGACTGTATCTATTAAGAGATACTACAGAGTGGTATTAATTTATAATGTAAGATTTGAGTTTGTGTTTGAAGTAACCAATAGCCGACAGGGAGGTAATTTCCTAGGAAATTTTTACCCCCTACCAAATCTTCGGATTTAAAGCCATCTTGCTTAAAGTGAATGTGTCTTTTAAGAGATACTACAGAGTGGAATCAATTTATAATATAACATTTGTATTTGTCTTTGAAGTAATCAATAGCCGACAGGGAGGTAATAATTACCTAAGAAATTTTTACCCCCTACCAAATCTTCGGATATAAAGCCATCTTGGCTAAAGTGACTGTGTCTGTTAAGAGATACTACAGAGTGGTATAAATTTATAATGTAACATTTGAGTTTGCCTTTGAAGTAATCAATAGCCGACAGGGAGGTAATAATTTCCTAGGAAATTTTTACCCCCCTACCAAATCTTCGGATTTAAAGCCATCTTGGCCAAAGTGACTGTGTCTGTAAAGAGATACTACAGAGTGGTATCAATTTGTAATATAACATTTGAGTTTGTCTTTGAAGTAATCAATAGCCGACAGGGAGGTAATAATTTCCTTGGGAATTTTTAACCCCCTACCACATCTTCGGATATAAAGCCATCTTGGCTAAAGTGACTGTGTCTGTTAAGAGGTACTAGAGAGTGGTATCAATTTATAATATAACATTTGTATTTGTCTTTGAAGTAATCAATAGCCGACAGGGAGGTAATAATTTCCTAGGAAATTTTTACCCCCCTACCAAATCTTCGGATATAAAGCCATCTTGGCTAAAGTGACTGTGTCTGTTAGAGATATTACAGACTGGTATCAATTTATAATGTAACATTTGAGTTTGCCTTTGAAGTAATCAATAGCCGACAGGGAGGTAATAATTTCCTAGGAAATTTTTACTCCCCTACCAAATCTTCGGATTTAAAGCCATCTTGGCCAAAGTGAGTGTGTCTGTTAAGAGATACTACTTAGTGGTATCAATTTATAATATAACATTTGTATTTGTCTTTGAAGTAAACAATAGCCGAGAGGGAGGTAATAATTTCCTAGGAAATTTTTACCCCCCTATCAAATCTTCGGATTTAAAGCCATCTTGGCTAAAGTGACTGTGCCTGTTAAGAGATACTACAGAGTGGTATCAATTTATAATATAACATTTGTATTTCTCTTTTGAAGTAACCAATAGCCGACAGGGAGATAATAATTTCCTAGGAAATTTTTACCCCCTACCAAATCTTCAGATATAAAGCCACCTTGGCTAAAGTGACTGTGTTTGTTAAGAGGTACTAGAGAGTGGTATCAATTTATAATATAACATTTGTATTTGTCTTTGAAGTAATCAATAGCCGACAGGGAGGTAATAATTTCCTAGGAAATTTTTACCCCCCTACCAAATCTTCGGATATAAAGCCATCTTGGCTAAAGTGACTGTGTCTGTTAAGAGATACTACAGAGTGATATCAATTTATAATATAACATTTGAGTTTGTCTTTGAAGTAATCAATAACCGACAGGGAGGTAATAACTTCCTAGGAAATTTTTACCCTTCTACCAAATCTTCGGATTTAAAGCCATCTTGGCTAAAGTGACTGTGTCTGTTAAGAGATACTACAGAGTGGTATCAATTTGTAATATAACATTTGAGTTTGTCTTTGAAGTAATCAATAGCCGACAGGGAGGTAATAATTTCCTAGGAAATTTTTACCCCCCTATCAAATCTTCGGATATAAAGCCATCTTGGCTAAAGTGACTGTGTCTGTTAAGAGATACTACTTAGTGGTATCAATTTATAATATAACATTTTTGTATTTGTCTTTGAAGTAAACAGTAGCCGACAGGGAGGTAATAATTTCCTAGGAAATTTTTACCCCCCTACCAAATCTTCGGATATAAAGCCATCTTGGGTAAAATGACTGTGTCTGTTAAGAGATACTACAGAGTGGTAACAATTTATAATGTAACATTTGAGTTTGTCTTTGAAGTAATCAATAACCGACAGGGAGGTAATAATTTCCTAGGAAATTTTTACCCTTCTACCAAATCTTCGGATTTAAAGCCATCTTGGCTAAAGTGACTGTGTCTGTTAAGAGATACTACAGAGTGGTATCAATTTGTAATATAACATTTGAGTTTGTCTTTGAAGTAATCAATAGCCGACAGGGAGGTAATAATTTCCTAGGAATTTTTACCCCCTACCAAATCTTCGGATTTAAAGCCATCTTGGCCAAAGTGACTGTGTCTGTTAAGATATACTACAGAGTGGTATCAATTTATGATATAACATTTGAGTCTGTCTTTGAAGTAACCAATAGCCGACAGGGAGGTAATAATTTCCTAGGAATTTTTACCCCCCTACCAAATCTTCGGATTTAAAGCCATCTTGGCTAAAGTGACTGTGTTTGTTAAGGGATACTACAGAGTGGTATCAATTTATAATGTAGCATTTGAGTTTGTCTTTGAAGTAACCAATAACCGACAGGGAGGTAATAATTTCCTAGGAAATTTTTACCCTCCTACCAAATCTTCGGATTTAAAGTCATCTTGACCAAAGTGAGTGCATACACTGAGAGATCACATTCAATTATATGAATTTTTAATGTGACTTTTGACTTTTCCTTTGAAGTTACCAGAAACCGACAAGGGGGTAAAGATTTCCAGGGGGTAAAATTTTCCAGGGGGTAAAAGTTTCCAGGGGTAAAAAATCCCTGTGACACCGGCTGAGTTAATTTTAGCTGGAGGCGAAAAATTGTGGAACAAAATACACAAACTCATTCTCCTTATTTGGAACAAGGAAGAATTGCCACAAGAGTGGAAAGAATCAATCATTGTTGCAATTCACAAGAAAGGCGACAAAACTGACTGTAATAATTATCAAGGCATTTCTCTTCTGTCAACATCGTACAAAATTCTTTCAAATATTCTACTAACAAGATTGACCCCATACGCAGATGAAATTATTGGAGATTATCAGTGCGGATTTAGACGAAATCGATCAACTACCGACCAAATATTTACCATTCGACAAATACTCGAGAAGAGGCGGGAATACAATACCCCGGTACATCAACTATTTATTGATTTTATGAAGGCCTACGACTCGGTTAGGAGAAAACATTATACAACGTTCTTACAGAACTTGGATTACCGGGAAAGCTAATTATATTAATTAAGATATGTTTAAATGAATCCAAAAGAGTAGGGGTGGGGTGGGGATTCTGCGCCACTTCATCATTTCCAATAACAATCTAGCACACCATCAATAATAATAGCGCACTCCTAATAACAATAGCGCATCCCCCTACCTCCAAATAACTTCTAAACTACCCCTAATAATTTCTACCGCACTCCCTATTTCCCAAATAACTTCTATCACCATATCAAATAACTTCTATCTTACTCATAATAACTTCTAATGCATTCTATCACTAAATCTAGTTACAAAAAATCACTAAATCTGGTTACAAAAAAGTCACTAAATCTAGTTACAAAATCACTAAATCTAGTTACAAAATCACTAAATCTAGTTACAAAATCTAGTTATAACCGGTTTTGACTTCAAAAATCACTAAATATAGTTACAAAAAATCACTAAATCTGGTTACAAAAAAGTCACTAAATCTAGTTACAAAATCACTAAATCTAGTTACAAAATCACTAAATCTAGTTACAAAATCTAGTTATAACCGGTTTTGACTTCAAAAATCACTAAATCTAGTTACAAAATCTGGTTATAACCGGTTTTGACTTCAAAAAATCACTAAATTTGGTTACAAAAAATCATTAAATCTAGTTACAAAAACAAAAAATCACTAAATCTAACAACATTTAAGAAGAATGAACAATTGCGTTTTAAACTCTGATACATACTCTTTTAAATGCCGTTTGAATTATCAAAATCGGATAAAAAATAACGAATTTAGCATTTTGCCGCCTGTATTTATACAACCCAACACAGAAGGTTTGTGCACACACACATTTACAATTCAGTTTGCTTGAGAGAAGCATGATCATTTATGTACATGAGATTTATAGTCTCTTCCTTTTTCCTTCTTCCCACACCAACATACATATATATGCATTAGTCTCTTCCTTCAACAGAACTTTTTAGCTAGCACTCGTGAGAGATGGAGATGTATACCGATGACGTTGTATAATAGCTGTTAGATTACGTCATATAAGGGTTGTCAACTCAATATATTTTTTCGGAACGTTCCAGGATTTTAATTTTTCAAGATATCGCTTTAAAACATATCGGGATGAATTCACCCCACTACTAATAAATATGATAATTGTTAAAAGTGAGTTGGCAACACTGATAGTTTTACCCTCAAATAACGTTATTAATTAATTCCTCGGCTCCTAATTAACCGATTTCAAAAATTCAAACGGTAAATGAATACCAATAACATAACCAATTTTCAAAAATGCATAAATGGTTGCATAACCCAAAGGATACTTTTCCCTTTTTCAATATCTCCACAAAATTTCAACAAATCGAAAAAATAAAAATACTACCATAAGTAAAATAAAATTTTAACACTTTTTTAAAGAATAACATTTTCCCGAAAACTCAAAAATAAACCCGTAAAAAATTCCCGAAATTTTGAGTTTGCTGTAACCATCAAATATTAACCGATTTTCAAAATTCAAACGGTAAATGGTTTCTATTTTCTTATAATTTTTTTCTAACACGTTACTGGTTGCCTATGTCTAAGGATAAAATTACAAAAACAACTTTTATGACTTAAAAATATAAATTTTACCTAAAACTAAACTATACATAAAAGTTAATTAAATTTACCTAAAACTAAACTATACATAAAAGTTAATTAAATTTACCTAAAACTAAACTATACATAAAAGTTAATTAAATATGACCTAAAACTAAACTACACTACACATAAAAGTTAATTAAATTTTATCTAAAACTAAATTATACATAAAAGTTAATTAAATTTACCTAAAACTAAACTATACATAAAAGTTAATTAAATTTACCTAAAACTAAACTATACATAAAAGTTAATTAAATATGACCTAAAACTAAACTACACTACACATAAAAGTTAATTAAATTTTATCTAAAACTAAATTATACATAAAAGTTAATTAAATTTACCTAAAACTAAACTATACATAAAAGTTAATTAAATTTACCTAAAACTAAACTATACATAAAAGTTAATTAAATATGACCTAAAACTAAACTACACTAAACAAAATTTAATTAACTTTTATCTAAAACTAAATTATACATAAAAGTTAATTAAATTTACCTAAAACTAAACTATACATAAAAGTGAATTAAATATGACCTAAAACTAAACTAAACTATACATAAAAATTAATTAAATATGACCTAAAACTAAACTACACTACACATAAAAGTTAATTAAATTTTATCTAAAACTAAATTATACATAAAAGTTAATTAAATTTACCTAAAACTAAATTATACATAAAAGTTAATTAAATATGACCTAAAACTAAACTAAACTATACATAAAAGTTAATTAAATATGACCTAAAACTAAACTACACTACACATAAAAGTTAATTAAATTTTACCTAAAACTAAACTATACATAAAAGTTAATTAAATTTACCTAAAACTAAACTATACATAAAAGTTAATTAAATATGACCTAAAACTAAACTAAACTATACATAAAAGTTAATTAAATATGACCTAAAACTAAACTACACATAAATACATTTTAACTTATCTTATAATGCCCCCAAGCTAATGTACTTACACCACCCTCTAATATATATCTTTTATCATCATTCGAATCTAAAGCTAATTTATTTACAGCTATGGTATACACATCATGCTTACAACTTCGAATTAGATTTATATTTTTATATGTTTTCACATCATTGAATAGGGTTTGCTTATAATCATCAAATTGTAACTCTTTTGCTACTACACATTTTGTTATTCCTTTTGCTTTTTTCTCCTCTTTATTTTCAACTTTAAAGGCATACATTTTCGACCTTAACCCAATAAATTCTGTCATTATTTTACCATTGTTTTCATCCTTCATCTTTCCTAATACTTTTTTGTTTACTAATGGTATTCCATATTGATTATCCTTTCCATAATCACTTGTATCAAATAAATCAATCATTTCATTTAAGTCTTTGTAGAAGTCATCTGTCCCAATTTCATATATAAAACTATCAGTATCCGTATAACATAAGTTTATATCAATATCATATTTAGGTTTCATAATGTTGTAATGGAAGTCATACATTAATAGTTTTGATAAATCTAACACACTCATACCAACATATATATGTTTGTTGAAGGTCAATTTTTCTTTTTTCATATGTATCGCACACAAATCTTCAGTAAATATTGTTCTATAATCAAAGTTCGGTTTCGCTATTAACTTTTCCACCCTCATTGGATCACATTCTAAAGTAATTGATGGCCTCTTTCTAATGTTTTCCATTGTTTTACCAAATACACTATTATTCATTAACTTGTAAAAATCTTTCTCGAAATTATTCTTAGCTTGCGTTCTCATATTTGTATTTAGATCAATATATTCCTTTAACCAGTTTGATTGCTTGAACTCTAATACTCGGTGAATTTTCTTTAATATCATTCCAAGTGACATATATAATTTTAAATTTCTATAGTGAATAACATATCTTTCTTTATTGTAAAGCGTTGTTAATAATTTTGATTGTTTCGATCCTGGTGGGCATATATTTTCTGGAGCTAATGGTAGATCTGTATGTTTATCATGTAAGTATTCTGGATATTCTAAATCAACTTCTAATATGTAGCCAGTTTCTGAATCATCTGGAATATTCATTATGTTTATGTAAGGTTGAACCCATTTAAAGTCTTTGTAAGGCATGTATTGACTCATTGCCCATCCATATAAATTATTTGCATCTAGATAAGTTAAATACTTTGAAAGTTCATCTTTATTATAACTTTTCATATACTTATTATTTGCTTTTACATACCTCTTACTACATTGTGAAATTCCACCTCTTATACCTTTTTCAATCATTAATATTTTGTCATAGTCAGTTAACATTTCTAGTTCGATTTTAGTCACCTTTAACATTGAATCCCACGATAAACCAGGAGCAGTGAAATACCAAGCAGGATCTAAACCATATGCCTTTAAACACACATCTCTAAAATTTTCAAATACATCGGCTAATATTAATACATCTGTCCTGTTATAAAGTTCTGTATATTCACCTAGATTTTTAATATTGAATGACTTCCAAACATTTTTCGCATGCTCATAATCTTCATCACTGATGTGGGTGTTAGTAAGTTTATTAAAGAACATTTCTTTTGAAGGTAGTTTTGTTTCTTCTAATCTTTCAATTGAGTCAATATAATCATATGGGTACACACCTTTTTTAATTACTAAATCTAACAAATCATTAGGGAAGTACTTTGACGTTTCTCTATATTGTTCTTTTGTAAGGTTATTTGCTAGTTCTGCTAAACCCCTTCACATAAACCTAAATGAATCTAGAAATCGTAAATTAATTCCATTCTTTTTATCAACCTTCACATATTTTGAGTATGTTATATATTTTTCCTCATTATTTGCAATTAGTTTTATTTCATTCTTATCATAAGCAAGTTCTTTAACAAACAGGTGAGTATCATAACCACTTAAATTGTGAATAAATACTGGAATAAAATTAGGATTTCGATAGCTTAAGTTACAATAACTGTGAGCTGCACCTCTAAACTTTCCAGTTAAATGATCATGATCTCTTACTTTTGCTTTATTTATATTTATATTTTTCAAACATTTACCTAATTCATGTTTCCATTCTTCTAATTTTTCAACCATGCTATCATTATTTTTAGCGAATTTTATTTTCTTATTTAACATATTCATTTGTTTTTCAATTGCTGGTGGTAAATCATTCAAGTTTCTCTCACATATATGACAACTATTGGAATTATTATATCTATTTTCCTCATCTTTAGTTAGGTCAATCATTTCAACTGTTTTGTTATATATTTTCTTTATTTCTATTGCTTCTTGTTTTAAATTCTCCACAAACACCTTTGCAGCATCTAAACCAATATAACTAACAGGCCTTTTATACACGCCATTTGAGTATTTGATGTAATAACAGAAACTCATTGGTAAATGCTTTTGATACTTCACAGTTTTAGAACAATTATGGTCTACATCCATTTTACATAACAAGCATTCAAAATCGGCATATATCGCAAATGGTACCCTCAATGATCTATTATAATTTTGAAATTGTATTTGATTGTTATATGGTTTTGGAAGTTCTATTCTAACAGATTCATGCTCCTTACAATATAGTTCATGTTCTTGTAATTGTATCTCATTTCTAAAATGTCTTGTTAAACACCTATCACAAAAGTATAATTTTTCCTTATGCTTTGTTACTTGACTTCTTATTAATCTTGATAAATCCTTTATCCAACAAAAGTGATCATTATTTTCATCTTTTACATATAATAAATTGATGTGTTTATCCTGCTTATTTTTTGTTATTTGAAGTGGGTATATATTATATTCATCATCATAGGTATACACGTTAATGGATATGTTACTTCTTTTTTCAAACTTTACTATATCTTTTAATTGTACAGGAAATTCAATACCCTTACAATATTTCTCTTGTAATTCATCCACAATTTCTGTATAGTTTGAAGGCCGTTGAGGATGTGATTGGTGATCTATAGGTTTTAAATAACATGCAATAGAATATAAGAAACATTTATTATCTTTATTTTGAACATTAATCACTGCTTTTTTATCTTTAATTGGTTTAGGAAGGTCAATATAGGAAGAAGCTCGTAATGGTACATATTTATTTAGTCTGATTTCTAAATGTTTAATTTGATGTAATGTCCATCCTGATCCTCTACCTTGAAATTCCTCCATCTCTCTACATAGTTTTTGTTTAGCATAGGTTATATATTCATCTAAGTCAGTTGATTGAATATTCTTTCATTCATAGTTTTAAAATTGCGTTCTTGTACTTCTTTATCTTTAATATAATCACAAATGAATACAAGGTTGACTTTTAATGGATGGTGCTTTAATTCTTCCTTGATTTTGTTAATAACTACTTTCCCAGTTATATTTTAAAACTTCACTGGATCCTTATATCCTCCTATGTTTTCGATTGTGATAGTTTGTAATCGTTTCTGTATTGCTGTTTCCTTTGTTTCTACTTTAATTGGTATTCGTTGTGGTTTGGATTCTTCAAAAACATCTTGTTTAAATGGAAATATGTTTCTAATTTGTGATCTGTTTTGTTCATCTTCATATTTTATAATACGGTCAATAAGTTCAGCCTTTCTTAATTTAGAATAACCTTTTATCCCCTTCCTTTTACAATGGTTTTTTAGTTCATCAACTTTCATTGTGTATATAACTTTCAATTCATCTGGTTCATTTTGGTATTGTTCGATTTTTTTGATTAATTCACTCTTATTTAAATAACTATAGCCGCGGATTTTCTTGACTTTACATATTTGTTTTAGTTTTGTAATTGACATCTCCTTCATCTCCTCACCAGTAAAATTAACATTATTCATACTCATTTTATATGGAAAAACACTGTATCATAATTTTATATTCACTAAATGTTTTAATTCATTTTCATAATATTTTTATACCAACATTAGCATACTTATTTTTCTAATACAGCTGTTAATGTCGACATAAAAAAAATGATACAGTGTTTTTCCATATAATAACACACCTTATATGAAAAAACACTGTATCATTTTTTATATTCACCAGATTTTTTAATTCATTTTCATAATATTTTTCATGTTTACACAAATTAAATTACATTACAACATTTATAATATTATATTATTTTTATTTATTTAATTATTATGCAAATTATTAAACCCTAACCATCTAATAAACTCTAATTATTTAATTATGCAAATTATTTATTTAATCATTAATGCAAATTATTTATTTAATTATTATGCAAATTATTTATTTAATTATTATGCAAATTATTAAACCCTAACCATTTAATAAACAATTTATACCTTTTATGAAATAACATTTATAATATTATATTACTTTTATTTATTTAATTATTATGCAAATTATTAAACCCTAACCATTTAATAAACAATTTATACCTTTTATGAAATAATCATAAAATATAACATTTATAATATTATATTACTTTTATTTATTTAATTATTATGCAAATTATTAAACCCTAACCATTTAATAAACAATTTATACCTTTTATGAAATAATCATAAAATATAACATTTATAATATTACATTACTTTTATCTATCCAACTATTATGTGAATTATCAAACCCTAACCATTTAACAAACACTTTATTACCTTTCTTTCTCAATATTTTTTCAACCAAATACTCATCCTTATATTTAGTTTTCAATAATTCTGGTTCATAAAATCTTCCTTTAACTTCTTCATTGTTTAAATCTTTAATTTTATATGTTGGTGGATTAGATGGTATAACCTCATTAATAACAAACACTTCTGCTGACCAATTTGGTGTATAACCTTTTTCAAACAAACCTTTAGTTTTACTTATACGAACATAATCACCAATCTTATACTTTAACTTAACAGACTTATATTCTTTCTTATACACTTTTTTCAATATCGCATGCTCATTTTTCTTATTCACTTCAACAGGTTTCACACCAATTGTTCTATGTACTTTATTATTATATTCATCAACCAAACCTTGCAATATTTTTAACCACTTATAATTACCTTGAACAGTAATTTTTTTCCACATATTTTGTTTAAGTGTTTTGTTAAATCTTTCAACAACAGAAGCTTTTTTACCACTATATGTTGAGTAATGATTGATATTGTTTTTTTCCCATCAAATCTTCAAATTCTTTATTGTAAAACTCTTTACCTTGATCAGTTTGTAAATTATTAGGTTTTCTTACTTTTAACACTGATTCAAATGCTTCTGTAACATTCTTACCACTCTTATCTTTAACAGGGACAGCAAATGCATATTTTGAAAACACATCTATAATCGTTAGCAAATATTTATAACCTTTATTTAATTTTGAAACACCTTTTAACACACCACTATCCATTTCCACAAGATCTGCTTGCCATAAATCATCTATACCTTTAACAATAACACTTAACCTAGGATAATTTTTTCTAGATGGTTTATGAATTTCTTCTATAATATCTTCTCTAATACCTTCACCTTCATATAGTCAATCGGGGTTTTTAATGAATTGGGATTTATTAGTACCACATACAACACATATACCTTTCTTAACATATCTTCCATTCTTTGTTTGTTCTATTCTAATGTTATCTATTTTTGTATCTGTTGATTTCTTACACTTAACACAATACATCATCATTATTTATTATATGGAAAATTATTACCTCAATCTATAATTGAAACACTATATCAACTAACAACATCATTCTAAAGATCAACCTAATTCAAACTATAATTCAACTAACAATATAATTCTAAAGATTAGCCTAATTCAAACTATAATTTAAGCATATGTTTGTTTGATGCTGTTGTCGATATTTGATGATTAATACTATAATTAACAGGTGTCGGTATTTGATGATTAATACTATAATTAATGCTGTTGTTGATTAATACTATAAAGGATCATGAACTTCAATCTATAATTCAATCTATAATCAATCTATATAATAACTTCTACAATTCAAACACTGTTCATCTATATAATTTAATCAATATAACATTCTATAAATTAATCTATAATTCGAACAATAATTCAATCTATATAACAATTTATAATTCATCTGTATAATTCAATTTAGAATGTTGTTATATAGATTGAATTAGAATGTTATTATATAGATTGAATATAGCAAATGGTTTTATGAAAGCTCTCTTTCTATATACATAATAACTTGCAATGGTTGCCCTTCTTCCATAGCTGAATTCTTATTTGCTTGAAACGTAATTATATCACCCTTTTTAATGTTTACAGGTAAATTTTCAATCAAAGTATCACCTAAATATATCTCTAGAAAGTATTTATCCAAACTTAATTCCATGTGCATTATTTTCCCATTATATAGAAATTTGTAACCATTAGAGAGATTAAATATTCTAAAGATTGGTTCCTTAACATTTTTAACTCTCAATCGACATATTAGGGGTATAGTTTCTTTCTGCATAATCAATTTAGTAGTATCCATCCTAATCTTTTGAAAATCATCTTTCTTTATATATGTGTCTTGTAATGTTTTTAATACATCTTCAAATTTGTTTCTATCACCTTCCAATTGGCTATTAACATTAGTATTTATTAAATCTAGCTGTTGTAAAGTTACTACATCTTGTTGGTCAATTGCATCACTTACATTAACAAGTCTTTTGTTTTTAAAATCAACCCATGTTATATTTGATGTAAAAACTTCACTTACATGATTGAGGTTTGTAGTCCTCCTTTTAGTATTACCAAAAATATCCATATTTATTATATAATAATTTGAGTTATTTAACAGCAAGTAAAACAGTTATACGAGCTCCACCAAAATCAATCAAATCACCATTTTCATCTTTAATTGAAACTTTGAAATTATTAAATTTATTGTGATGTATTGGGAAAAATATCTTTTCATTAGGTTCATATATAATTGGTTCTCTAAACTCTGCATTTGTTCTAAATGTTGCAATTAAGTCTGTTTCGTTGTGTGTTGTATCATTGTGTTTTAAAATCATACCTTCTGCTAAATCACAATGAATATTTATAGTATCAAAAGGATGAAACCTTGGTGGTTTATCTCCAATATGTTCTATGTTATTAGCCATGTTTTCATAATTAAAATCTAATACAGTGTTAATGGTATCTAAGGTTATATCACAAACCTCACTAAATATTTTAACTCTATTTCTTTTCCTGTCTTCTGTAATTTCAAAAGTATCTTTGAATTCATCAGTGTAGAATGGAAGGTTTGATTTAATATATTCTTCTAATTCTTTTAAACTATATTGACCAGGTTGAACTATGGCTTGTCTTGTAACTTCAGGTTCTTCAGTGCAAAACGTTAATTTATTGTTCTTTTCTGTAATGTTTGGTGTTAAGTATGTTGTATAAAATCCTGCAACAGCTACTTCTAAATCGTTTTCAAATGGGTAGTGCAAAGACATGTTTAATACAGATGAATAACCATTTAAATTAAATACTTTCATTTATTATATAATAAATAATTAAAATGGATAATTGGGATATTAAAGTAAGGTTAACAGAAGAAACGGCGAAGAGTAAGAGGAATGGAGAGTTGTTACCTGATGATATAAGATGTTTAATAGTTGGGCCTAGTGGATGTGGTAAAACAACGTTAATGATTGATAATTTTTTGTTGGCACCTAAATGGTTAAAATATGCAAATGTTTATATATATTCTAAAAGTTTAAATCAACCTAAATACCAACACTTAATACAACTTTTTCGAGATATAGAACGTAATATTAAAGACACAATAGCAATAATAAAAGGAAACAATGAAGAGATTATTCCATTAGATGAATGTGAGGACTATTCTGTGGTAGTATTTGATGATTTCATATTAGAAGAACAAAATCACGTTAGAGAATATTTTACTCGAGGGCGTCATAAGGGTTTGAACTGTTTCTATCTTGGACAAACATATTCTAAAGTACCAAAACAATTAATTAGGGACAACTTAAACTTTCTTTGTATATTTAGACAGGACAATGTATATTTAAAACATATATATGATGAATTTGTTGCATCTGATATGTCGTTTGAAAAATTACAATCATTATGTAGCAAGTGTTGGAATGAAGAACATGGTTTCTTAACAATAGATATGACTAGGAAGGTGAATAATGGTAAATATAGAAATAAAATTAAAGAATTTCTAAAAGTGTAAACTAAACGTATATGAATGCAGATGAACGTATATATTATGTTATGTTATGTTATGTTATGTTATGTTATGTTATGTTATGTTTTTATTTTTTTTCTTTATATAATAAATGGATGTTAATAAAGCTAAGAAGTATATTAAGTTAAAAGAAGAACTTATTAAAAGATTTAAGGAAATTAAACAAAGTAATCGAAGTAAGTATGAAAAATTTAAAGAACAAGATCAGCCTGTTATTGATGCAATTAAAGATTTAGGGCAAGATATATCAAAAGTAGCAGAAGAAAATAAAAATCTAATTCAAGAGTTAGTTCCAGTTGTACATAAAAGTGCTAGAGTGGATTCAAGCTTATTAGAAACACCGCCTATGTATGATAGTTCTATAAATGAAAGTGATACGCCTATAACAGAAGAAATAAAACACATGAAAAAACAAATTAAATATAAAGTAGAAGGAATAGAATCTTTAGCAACAACTCATTTGGGTAAAATTGCCTCAAGATATTATGCAACTAGAGATGATAAAAGTTTTGGAATACAACCATATGATGAAGATGGGAAAATTATACATATGATAGGAAATGCAGAAGTTAAAATTCATGGTGACGATTTAGTTATTAATAATCGACATTATACAGGAACAGAAGGTTTATGGGAATTATTGACAAAACATAATCCAACAAATTATAATGATGATGATCTAGAAAAATATAAACAAATAGTAATTGATTCTAGTGTTGCATTTCATAATAATGATCCGAATACAAGAAAACAAAAATCTAGTAAAGGTAAAAAATATAAAGAAATTATCAAACCTATTTGGGATGAATATATAAAACCAACAACACCTTCAAAAAAGACACCAAAATCTGGAGAAGGAATAAAGGTATATAACGAATTATCAAAAGAATACATATGGATGGATGATGTGAGAAAACTGATTGATCGCTTGATTGTTATTGATGGGGAAGAAAAATCTGGAAATGATAACTTTTATAATGAAAAAGTAGGTATTATGGATATGATTAATTCTAAACTTGCACAATTTATACCCAATGATCCAAAAGGTATAGGTTATTTGATAAAGATATTGAATACGCTGCCACCAAAATTTTGGAATAGTGAAAAGTATGGAAAAGGATTAGTAAATGATTTGATTAATAAACTTCCATTTGAGTTGCATATTCCAGGATTTAGATTTTGCGGGCCTGGGACTAAGTTAGAAGAAAGATTAGAAAGAGGTGATGAAGGTATTAACAAATTAGATGAGGCTTGTAAAGAACATGATATATACTATAGGGATAATAAAGATACAGAATCAAGACATATTGCAGATAAGGAATTAGAAAATAAAGCTTGGGAAAGAGTTTTTGATAAAGATGCTAATTTAATAACTGAAAAACTACCTGCTCTTGGAACTGCTTTAATGATGAATACAAAAGTAAGATTTGGTTTAGGTTTATAAGTAATGAAAGTAAGATTAGGTTTATAAGTATTTTTTAGATTTAGGTTTATATATGTACTTTTTATGGAATTTTTTCATAAAAAGCTTTTAATTTATATAATAAATATGCAGTTAAAAGGTTTTACATTTACGATTCCTAATCAGGAACTTAAACAATTAAATATAGATCACATTTTAACTAACAAACAACTCAAACAAAAGGAGGCAAAACTAAGTAAAGGACAATGTATGTCTCTATCTCTTTCTATACCACAACTTAAGAAAATAAACAAAGAAATGAAGGCAAATGATAATAAAGTTCATTATGGTGGTTTTATATTTACTATTCCAACGATTTTACCTTTAATAGGTGCTCTAGGTTCTGTTGCTGGAGGTGCGGCTGCTATTGCTAAGACTGTAGATGATGCAAAAAAGAATAAAATGGAATTAGAAGAACAAAAGCGACATAACTTAGCAATGGAAGAAAAACAAGGTGGTAAGCTTTCAAAAAACGTAAACTCCAAAACAGTAAAGAAAAAGAAGAAATTAAACCTTTAAGTAATTTAGATCTAATACAACTTGTTAAAAAACTTAAGATAAGAAACTTTAGAGGTGTATTTATGAGTGATGAATTGCCTAAACAACCAAGGAAGAATGAGTGTGGTATTGTTAATTTTGATACGTCTAAAAATATAGGAACGCATTGGATTTGTTATTGGAAAAAAGGAAATAGAAAGTATGTGTTTGATTCATTTGGAGGTAATCCACCAAAAACACTCGTAAAATATCTTGGTCATAATATAAAGTACAATAGCAGCCGTATACAACATTTTAACGAGGTAATTTGTGGACATTTATGCATTACAGTGTTAAAAATGTTTACAGATGGGTATAGTTTTTCAGAAATTATTAGTCAGGTGAATAGGAATAAGGATATTTGGAGAAGTTATATTTAAGTTTTTATGTGTTTATTTTATGGGCTTAATTCATAAAACGATTATAAATATTTTTTATAATAAATATGGATAAGATAGAATCATATGAATTACAATCCTTTAAACCTAATCAAAAAACAATCGAGAATTTAAATAAGCCAAACAGGTCTATTGAATTTGAAAATGACGTGGGTGATGGCTTTATACATCCTTATTATGCTGATATTTATGTAACTTTTGAAATTAGAGGTAGAGATGGTGATGGAGAATATACTACTGGTCAAAATATTAGACTTATTAATAATTTCTTCCCACATTTGTTTTCTCAAATTCAAATTAGTAAGCATGGTCAGATATTGGATATTATAGATTATCCTGGTTTAACTTCAACAGCTGTAAACACATGTACGATTTCAAAACCAGAGGCAAATCACTATGATGAATGTGGATGGGAAGGAATTACGTGGGCAAGAACAGATGAAGAAATAGTGTTTTTGCTCAGACTTTTGCCAGGATTTTGTTCAGATTTTAAAGATATTATGTGGAAAGGAGGTTTGAAATATACATTTAAAAGAAGTGGTTCTGATGATAATGCATTTGCTATTTGGAAAACAAAAAAGCAGGATGGAACATATGAGAATGATCAACCGCATCCAGGTAAAATTAAGATTACAAATATGGAGTTAAGAATGCCTATTGTTAATTATGAACCTAACTATGCCACCTTGTTAAGATCAAATATGTTAAAAGAAGGTAAAATTCCTATTTCATTCAACACGTATCAATGTTTGCAGAAATCAGTTAGTGGAAAGTATTTAGAATTCGATTTAACCACACAATTTAAGTCAAGTGAATTTGATATGCCTAATTTTGTGATTGCCTTTTTCCAAACTGATAGAAATGATAATCAAGAAAGAGATTCAAGCTATTTTGATCATTGTAAAGTTCAGAATATCCATTTTCGTAATTCTAGAAATGAATCTTTCCCATTAGAATCTTTAAACTTAGATTTTGCAAAACATAAGTATTTGAAAGTTTATGAAATGTATACGGTATATAAGCGAGCTACAATTGGAAATACTGAGATGTTTTATTATCCTAAGGAATTTTTAGAAAATAGGCCGATGTTCGTAATTAACACAAGCAAGCATAAATCAGTAACTGTAAGTGATAGAACTAATTTGAAACTGACTGTTAATTTTGAAAGCGATGTATCAGATAAAACAATTTGCTATGTTGTTATGATTGGTAAGAAAAATTTAGAGTATGATGTTGAGAAAGAAAAAATAATTGAGAAGATATAAATCAATTATATGTTTATTAGATTTGTTTAGTTTGTAAGTGTTTTTATGATAATATCATAAAAACTTATTTAATAAAATGACTATTCCAGATAACATTCCACGTGAGAATTTAATTGTGTTAATTGAAGATACTATATTAAATCTTGAGAAGTTATTAATGAAAAACAAAAGGAAGTTTAAGAGAATAAAATGTGTTTATATTACTCTTATTACGTTATCAATTCTATTATCAGCTTCTACAGGGTTCATCAATGTGTTTATTCCTGTTACAGTGTATTCAATTATTACAACTGCATTTGCTTCGGCTTCTGCTGTTATCACTGGTCTATCAACACGGTTTAATATAGCTTCAAAGAAAGAATATTATAAAAATATGGTGAATCGAATTGGGATGTTTAAAGATGAGCTTAATGTAATTAAGCTCATGAATGGTGAATTAACAGATGAAAATGTAAGAGATATTGTTAACAGAATCAATGACATACTTAACGAAATTCGAGGCTATTAGAAACTGATTTTTAAAAAGTTTTAATATAACAAATACGATGGCGAGTCATATTGAACTTTTAAATAAACTTGGAAGTCTTGAACAAAAACAGGTTATTGGATTAAGAGAATTAGAATTAAATACAGAATATAAGATTGTGAAAATGGAAAAGATTAAAACTAAGTTTGGAAAGAGCATTTTAGTTGAATGTGAGGAGTTTAAGGTATTTCTTCCACCTAGATTTACAAAACACTTAACAGATAAAATGATTGATGAGATCGTTAAAGATGGAATAAAAATCAAATACACTGGTTTAAAAGATAATTATCCAACTGTTGAGTTCTGTATGTAAATCCAAAAAATAATAAAAATGATCAAAAATATGTTGTCAGAAGTAAAAAATGGAGTGAATAGAATGGATCCTCAAAAGAAATTTATACTTACTAATAACTTCAATGTAATTGTGAAAAATGTGCAAACCGAATCAAGTTGTTTTTGATATTAACGGCTGTCTATTCAGTTTGAATTATGATCAGTGGACAGAGTTTAAGAAGTCATTGTTTCCTATTGAGAACGAGGTTAGCAGAAGATTCCATTATCAATATCCGAACTTGTAACAATCAATATACTAATTTGTAAGTATTATGTAATTATGTAGAATTTAGTTAACTTTTATGGTAAAATCATAAAAGTGTTTTGTAATTTTATTTTACTAAATTTAGTGATTTTTATAACTAGATTTAGTGATTTTTTTTGAACTAGATTTAGTGACTTTTTGTAACCAGATTTAGTGATTTTTTGTAACTAGATTAGTGATAGAATGCATTAGAAGTTATTATGAGTAAGATAGAAGTTATTTGAGATGTGATAGAAGTTATTTGGGAAGTAGGGAGTGCGGTAGAAATTATTAGGGGCAGTTTAGAAGTTATTTGGAGGTAGGGGGATGCGCTATTGTTATTAGGGGTGCGCTATTATTATTGATGGTGTGCTAGATTGTTATTGGAAATGATGAAGTGGCGCAGAATCCCCACCCCACCCCTACTCAAAAGTAAAGTCCGGGTAGGAAAATTTTTGTCCACGAGCTTTCACGTCGAAAATGGCCTGAAACGAGATGCTTTGTCGCCATTGTTATTCAACTTTGTTCTGGAATACGCTATAAGGAAAATCAAAGATAGCAACCAGGGCCTACAGTTGAACGGAATTCACCAGGTTATGGCATATGTTCATTATGTAAATTTAATAGGGTGTGATAGGAAAACAGTAGAAAGAAATGCAGAGATCTTATTAAACGATTGCAGGGACATGGGTTTAGAAGTAAATGCAGAGAAAACAAATACATGGAAGTGCGTCGGGACCGTAATACAGCAAATTATGGATATGTTAAAATATTAAATAATACTTTTTATAAAGTGCATACTTTCAAATATCTAGGATCAGTATTAACAAACGAAAATCATATTCACGAAGAAATTAAATGTCGACTAAAAGCAGGGAATTCGTGTTACTCAGTGGCGTATTTAGGAGGGGACTTCCGAGCTTAAGCCCCCCGAAATCTTACTTACTATAGTAAAGTATATGAAATATCTTGCAGAATTTTCACATTTTCAGGCAAAGCCCCCCCTCGAAAGTTAGCAAAGTCCCTCCCGAAACAAAATCGTAAATACGCCACTGGTGTTACTATTCGGTTCAAAATCTCTTGTTGTCGCGAATTCTGTCGAGGAATTTGAAGCTTAAAATATATAAAACGATAATCATGCCTGTTGTTCTGTATGGTTGCGAAACCTGGTCGCTTACTCTCAGGGAATAACGTAGACTTGAGAACAAGATCCTGAGACGAATATTCAGACCCAAGAGGAACGGGAATGGGGAATGGCGGAAATTTCATAACGAGGAGCTACATAATTTATACACTTTACCAAACATTGTTAGGGTCATCAAGTCTAGGAGGCCTAGTCGGGCAGGTCATGTAGCTAGAATGGAAGAAAGGATAAACGCTTTCAAAATCTTCACTGGAAGACCAATCGGAAAACGACCATTAGGAAGACCTAGGCGCAGATGGGAGGACAATATTAAGATGTATTTCACAGAGATAGGAATACAAAGTAGAAACTGGATCCAATTGGAGATCAGTGGAGAGATTTTGTGTACGTGACATTCAACCTTCGGGTTCCATAGGCCATAGAGTTAGTTAGTTTAGTTATTACAATGGGTGCAACTTCAATTTGGTGAAAGAATTACCGCTAGAACCTATTTTCTATAAAATCATAACTGCTCAAACATAGATTGATTTAGTAATATTAGCTACTCAAGCTATATATCCAAGTTCGAAAGAAAATTATGATTGATTATATGTATGAATGATAGTATGTGTTACATCATATAGTATATTTCAACTATTTTCTTAACTGTATCACCTTTTTTATTATAACACCGTACGTTACATATAATACAATGTTAATAATATGTTTATCAATAAGTCTGACTAAAACTACACCAATTCCCAAAAAATTAGGAACATTAAGTACCTGTGGCTAAAATATTTCTAGACAGAAAAGGAAATAGAATTTTTAAATGCCATAACAACATAATTGCACTTTGTAGTTTACTTAAATCCTATATTTTTGAAATGTTTTCTTTGTTGGTAGTTGGTAATTTAAGTAACACGCTAATTACTTTGAAGTAAATTACATTTATTTAATAATTTCGTCATAATCATATGAAATTTCTTCAATATTCTTTTTTATAATCAAAAGTTAAAACGATCTTTCAACGTAAAAGAACGAAATCCTCTAACAGGTTTTGCCTAATGGAAAATCAGTCGATTCTTGATAATCATAATGGAGAAAATTCTTTCGCAAGATACTTGGGTGCATGAGAAAGAAAATATACTTGTACGCTACGTACAATGAATACAGTGGATTGTAGAGATTTATTAATAGTTCATATAGTAACTTAAACGCTCAGGGATATATCTTTTGCACTTTCTTTCAACTTTGCATAGTAGTTGTTCGTTGTCTACATCTTCCTTTCTTTCTTTTCCTTATCTTCACCCACTTCATCCGAGCCTTCATCTTCTATATCCTCTTCTCTAGCTTTACCATTCCTGATACCGACATCTTTAGACTTTAGTAATGACTTGTAGTTGCCACAATATAGGGAAAACTGAAGCATTTCTTTTTCAAATATTTTTTTTCAACTTGCAATAATAAACTAGAATATCCATAACATCTTCAAGCAACTATTGCAACGAACTGATTTCATACACTTATTTATTACAACTAAAAATAGCGTACCGGTTTCGGCAACTTAACGTTATCTTCATCAGACGTTAAGTTGTCGAAACCGCTACACTGTATTTTAGTTTTAATAACTAAGTGTATATACTTTGGCCAGAAGTCTTAATTATTCCTTTAGTGAGTTCCAGAGACGTGATAAATAGAGTTAAAACAGATTTCGTTGAAGTGGGATGGATGTAGTTAAGCAATGTCTTTCTACGAACTTCTTTACAAACAAAAACGATAATTCATTTGCTGAATTGCAGTAATCATATATAAAACATTTATTGCAAACCTTTTTGTTGACAAAGACAATATTTTATGCTTTATCGCTGGAAATTGCACAAAGCTATACAATTGATCAAGGTGTTCTCTTAGCTGAGAGAAAGCTTTTGATATTAATACTGTAATTTACTTTTGTGAGTTCTTTCTGCATGTGTTCTGCAAATTTAGTAGTTCTAAATCAATATCACACTAAACTCTTTTCTCTTACGATTCAGTACTAAGGTTTCAATTTTGAGTTACTGTAAAATAATCAAACCCTATCTTTTGCAAGTAGTCCGAAGTGGTTATTGACAATCTTAATAGCACGTTGAAAATTGATGCAAGAAATATTTTTGCATTAACTCTCAAGTGAACACTTGGTATTGAAAGTAACCTCTGCTTTAAAATATCTGATGTCATAATATCATTCAGGTATTGAAGAAGCGCTAACAACTTACTACAACCTTCCCAGGTGTGGGAAAGTAATCAAACATGCCATTGAGGGTTCGATTCTTACACCATCATTACTAGTGTTAATCTCTGGCAATAGCCGAAGGAGTTCTTTTTCAATTGTACAGTCCGCAGCCAAAAACCTGCAACATGAGCATCTAAGTTTATTGTGAAACTACGCCTAAGAGCGCAGGGAATCAACATAACGTCTAAGTGGCACAAATAACGCCAGAAGAAACCTCGGCGTCCTCCCCTGCACACTTATTTTTGGAGCAAAAGACTTCGTCGTTTCACAATAAACTTACATGCTCATGTTACAGGTTTTTTGCTGCGGACTGTACAACTTCTGTTCATTTTTGTCCAAACTTAAATTCTTTTATGTGAATCAGAAATACAATTGGCCATAATTTAAATGAATCCAAGGAAGTTTTCAGTAATTTCGAAACATTATGTTGAATAAGTCATGACTACGTTTAGAACAACTACCACGCTATGTATTAGATTGGTGCGAAAACAAAATGTCTACTTTGACAGTTAGTTGGTAAGTCATCTCAGTAACACAACAAAATCATGAGCTAAGGTCACGACTTAACGTCACAAACTCAGTGCATGTCAAGTGAACGCACCACTCGTTTGTCAAATTTAATTTGGGTGACACATCATTGCAAAATGAGTCCCGCGGGCACCGAAGATTACCGACTAGGGATGTACAGTTCTGTAAGTGTAAAAAATACCAAGGCATTTCCTGCATCGGATTGTCAATTTAAATTTAAAATGGCTCTGTTATGACAATCGTAATAGGCCAGGATTATGGTTGGATCGTTATCAACGTCCAGGACAATTTTCTAAATCACCTCTCCACTTAAAGATGATAATGTTGCTGGAATGATTATATATTGTGGGAGTGATTCATCATGGTTTTCTGAGGCAAAGTTAAAACTTCTATGCAGATCGTTACAATCCTGAACTCCATGAAATGCAGCTCACACACAAAAATTATTCAGGCGTGTAAATCCGTCAACATCTCCAATTCGATTTTTTAATGATCATTGTCATTTCTATTCTATTATCGTTCGAAAGTAAAGATAAATTGTGAAAATATTTTATGTTTTTTTCTAGATCTTTGAACAAATTTTGATGATTTTTAGCACAAGACTGGACCATGGCCTACATTGGAATTTTATTTACATTAGTGTTCCAGAAGAGTGTATCGTAAGAGGGGTAGAGTGACTTCAAAACTTTATGCCAGGAAGAGTTTTTCACGAGTCCATGTAATTGGAAGCATGAAATTTGTATATAAACTCGTTATTAAAAAGAAGAGAACACATGTACGAACGTTGCTAAAAATTTCCGTTTTAAGAGAGCAGGGGCATTTTCTTACAAACAGAAATGAATGTACGATGTTTGGTGGCCAAATCTTCCAAGATCGCTGTACCGAATTCGATATTTTTTCTGTGCATTACAGCAGCATAGCCTAACTTAAGTTTCTATCATATTATTGGAATGAGGTTGAGGTGCAAGAAGGTTATATAATAATATTCGAAGACGACTGAAATTAGTCTCTAATCCATAGTTTTCAAAACTGCTAAGTCGGGACGAATAATGAGATTCCCAATGACTCTTAACTTCAAATTCAGGACTCATCGGCATGAGGAGTGAGAAGCGGTGGTAAATAACATATCAAAAATCATCGTTATCTGTGGTTTCCCATAAGCCCGTGCGTAGAGCAGGCATTTCAGCTAGTCCAGTTTAAAAGGGTAAACTTATATGATTCTGCTCCATTTGTGAGTTTAACTGAGCATATATTTTAAGCATAAGTATAACTTGAACGATTGTTTCGGGGAAGAGGGGTGAGAATGTCACAATGAGACTTGTGGATTTCACATTCTTGAATTTTGCTCGAAGAAGACACTAAATGAACCGATTGGACTCATGAAAGGAAGTCTTTGCATAATTGGGTCTTGTATGTATTAACTCCCCCCAAATTCAACACCACTTTTCTCGGGCTTGAATTTCAAAGAAATTTTGTCTTGTATTTATCTCATCGAGCATTACGGAAACCAATCAGAATATCAGCGATCCCCAGTAGCGTACCCAGGAATTTATTTCGGGGGGGGGGGGTTCAAACTAAATATGAAGCTATTTTATATTGCTAAAATTGCTAAAATTGCCCCTAAAATTAGGCTAAATTTTTAAAAAGTCGAAATTTCGGGGGGGTCCGGACCCCCGTGTCCCCCCCTTCCGTACGTCCCTGGCAATCCCGTACCGATGTCCCCAACAATATCTTTTATAACCACTTAAAGTTCTTATTTTCTTCCTTCTAGGATGCACTGAAAAAAATACTTGAAATTTTAAGAGTTTGGACTAACAAATATCTCCGAATTTGCACTCTTACAATATACTTTTAAAATAAAAGGCTTGAGAGAAATCATTATACGAGTTCCTTTCCTAAACAAAAGATGGTAAATGATTTCCTCTAACACCGGAGTATGGATGTTAAATCTATATACTCTAACAGGAAGCGTACAAAGAACAAGGTGTGATTGAGAAGGCCAAACACATTTATTTAAAGCATTTACAAAACTGAACATATCAGGACCTTGGAAGAGAAAGGGCGAATCCGAGAAATCAATTTTTTGTTTGTTTCCTCGCATCGGACAGGTCTGGACAACACGTAGATACCTCATTTTCCCCTCGTTCTTTCTTAGTTTTCTGACAGTTTCAAGATAAACAAAGATTCGACCATGCTATCTTAATGTGCTTGCAAAACTAAATTTGATTTCCCAACACTCCAATTTCAGGATTAGCCCTTTCTCTTCCAAGGTTCTCATATATCAGCCTACATAAAGTACAGCCGATTGAAAGAGTTAATAGTGGAGAATGGCTTGGTTTGAGAAGTGATTTCAGTAATTTGTAGAACTACACTGTTTAGACTTTGTAGGCTTTATGCAGAGTCGTTTTGACGTATGCTTAGCGCCATACTAAAGGCCTGACTATTGCAGGAAATATATGTTAATCGAACTCTTTAGTATGGTACTAATCACGCGTCAGAACGACTCTGCATAAGGCCCTGTAAGACTAATGTGTGTTGGTCAGAACCAGAACCAAAGCTCTGTCCAACGCTTTCAACGATATTCGAGACTGAGCGGTGTGCATAGATATGTTATCAATTCATCTAAGATGAATGTGATAGGAATGACTAGTTTAAATGGAGAAAAGACATGGGGAGGGAAATGGCTGTACGTAATGGTTGGCCAACCCCTGAGTCACCGATTAGAAAATGTCAGTAATCATAAGAGAAGCATCGTTGGAAAGGCAGCTATCAACCCTGGTTGAATCGAGGAGGATAAAGGTGGTAAGACGCTGCGCAGTCATAATATTCTTGATCCGGACAATTTTTAACCAGTGGCCCAACTAGCAGTTGTTCATGGGGATTTATTTAATAGCATGTACTAGCATATGTCTGTTCAACGTACAGCTGTGTGTAAACTTCTTTCCACACACCTGGCATAAGTATGATTTCTCTCCAGTATGTGTTAAAATATAAAGACTTAACTGAATCTTTCAAGCAAAGTTTATAGAACACTGTGCACAAGAATATGGTCTCTCACCAGCATGTATTAATTGTTGCCTTTTTAACTTTCCCTTTTTCCTAAAAGCTCTTCCAAGTTCCTGGTAGGAGTATGATTTCTCACCTGTATGAATTAACTGATGTTGCGTTAAAGATCTTTTCGCGCTGAAGTACTTACAACAGTCACATCAATAATGAGGTTTGTTATTAACATGCATAGAAATGTGACTTTACAAGTTATAGTTTCGATTAAATACCTTTCCACATTCTCGGCAAATTAGAGGCTTTTCATCTGTGTGGGTTAACATAGATTTGTTTAATTTATATTTGGTGTTGAAAGTTTTTCACATTTGTCGCAAATGTGTGCTTCATTAACCGTATTGTAATATGACTGAAGTTAATTGGTAAAGGGTAAATAATATTTTATTAATCTTGATATTAATATTTTGTAAATTTTCATATTTTAAATGGAAATAAAAAAAACTCATTCCCAATCTGGTGCTATTAGGTCGTTTACATGTGTAGAGCAATTAAGGATGTCTCGTAACAACTCAAAACTATGTGTGGATAAAAACATTCTTTTACTAGGAAATATAACTTATGTTATGCAGCAATGTGTCAACTTAATAACAAACACTTCCTACTTCGAGTCATGAGGAAATTCTTGTAAAATGAAATAATAAGCGGAAAAAATGTTCTACCAAAAACTAGGAAGAAAAGATAGGTGGACAAAAAGAAAAATGAACTCGAGAGAGTTTTGAAGTGACCATCACAGAAGAAGGTTCATCGTCTTAATTCTTTTTCGATCAAAACGTGGTGAGTACATGCAGGTTACGAATTGATAATACATTTCTATTATTTGACTTCATTACCAATTTCAATCACATCAAAATCTAACTTCTAATTTAATATGACAGTTATTATTGATTTTGTCATAATGTCACGACACCAGTTTTAGGTAATTATCTAATATGATATCTCTAATTTTATTTATCCAATCAAAACTATCCATCTAAACAAATTATTGCTCTACCTAAAATAAAAATTGTTAGGTTTGTTATGAGATTGCAATCTAAATTATCCCCATGCTAACATGGTTATTACTACATGAACTATATGAGGATATAAATTGTGTATGTTGACGTCCGGATTTCGATCCAATAAATTGGCATATGTTAGTATGAAATAGTAGATGATTTGTTAGGTTTTATTTATAACTAAACATCTTATCACAATCGTGACGTAAGTATTGTTTCCCTGCAATGTGTTAAATAAAAATGTGAATTCAAACGGCTCTTTCGGAAAAAAATCTTGTCACACTCCTGGCAAATGTATTGTTCTTCTACTGCATGTGTTGTCATGTGTCTTCAAGCCAAATATTTTCGTGAAGCGTTTACCACATACAGCACACGGGTGTGGGTTTTCCGTTTAATGTACTGTCATGGTATTTCAAGCGACCCATTCCAGGGAATGATTTTCCAGACTCCTGGCATGAGTATAGTCTTTCACATGTATGCACTTGAGTATGATACTTCAAGCTACGTTTAGCAGCAAAGTTTCTTCCACATTCGTAACCCAGAAATTTGCTTTTATCCGTATGTGTTATCATATGGTATAACATTTGAGGCTTTCGAATAACGTTTGTGATCTGAATGAACTACACTATGACCTGCCAAGTAAGATTTCACAGGAAATGATTTATCACATTCGGTAAAAGAGTGAGGATTCTCAACTGTGTGTGTGAATTAGGGATGGACAAAACCGGTTTTTATAAAAAAAAACCGGAAACCGGTTTCTAGAAAACCGACATTTTGTTTTTCACCGAAACCGGTTTCGTTTTTCTTCAAAACCTGGTTCGGTTTTCTCCAAAATCGGTTCGGTTTTCACCGAAACTGGTTTCGGTGAAAATTTTTGGGAAACACATAAAACTATTTCTGTGGAAACAGATTCGGTTTCCGGAGAACAACAAAACACTATTCTGATCAGAAATAGAACAAATTAAAAAAAAAACGAAACCAGTTTTCAAGAAAACCGAAACTGGTTTTGGAGAAAACAGAAACCGTTTTTTTGAAAATTTTTAAAAATCGGTTTTTCTAAAAACCGAATAACGGGTTTTTGTGTCCACCACTAGTGTGAATACACGTGTTTTCAAGTAATATTTTTGAGAAAACATTTTTCTGCATTTTTGGCAAGAATATCGTTTATCTGTAACATCTGATTAACAATTCCTTGTAATCCTTCTCGCCAATTGGTTTTCATATTGCACCGAAGACTGATTTTTCAGCGGCATGCGCAAGTACAAAGCTGCTGAAAAGAAAATAATGAGTTAGCTCTCTGCTACACTTCGTAGGAGATTTTGGTTTTTGGGAGTACTGTCTGCGCTTTCAACTTCAAATTATAAGTAATAGTTTTAAGAGTTTTATGATAATTGGTGACAGGTATTGTGAAATATTACTAAATTAGTGTCACTATGAAGTAAAAAGAATATAAGGAAAAACCAAATTCACTTTCGTACTTTGATTGCTTTCTCAATTGACGAGGAATTGGGATTGTTTTTCCATGTTTCTAATAGACTAACTATTTTCTTCTTCTGTTCCAATGTGGTACAATGTAGTACTAGATCCCTCGAATAGTGTTCTATGACTAAAATTGGACCAAAAGTCGACTTTGATTTTCGCTGTACTTATAATATACATTTTCAGAACGAAAATTAACTTTTTATTTACTTAGTTACTTTTCAATATTACATTAAAATTAATTAAAAAATCAGGTATATATATATATATATAAAGAGAGAGAGAGGTGACCATAGTAGGAAGGGGGTCCCAACGTCGCCTTCCACGTATACTACCTGAATTAAGCAGGGGTTATCTTCTTTTACCTGGCCCACGTATGCTAAGGGATTACACTATGATTACAGTGTTTTATGTATTTATTACGTTAAGTAACCAAGAGATTAACGTGAAATTAAGCCGGAACTTTTGTTAAAAGGCGACATTTTATCATATAGTATGATGTATATAGGATAATTAGTTTTTCTAATTGAACTCATGAAGGGGTATGACGTGGGTAATTGAAATCATGAAGGGGTATGACGTATGTAATTAAACTCATGAAAGAGTATGACGTGTGTAATTGAAATTATGATTGCGTACGGTGTATGTAATTGAAGTAATTAGTTTTTGTAATTGAAGTTGTGAAAAGAGTATGACGTATGTAATTGAAGTGATAACGCGTGGCAGATGGTGCCGCTGGCGCCATTACTGTCTGACCGTAATGCGAGTTCCCTTTATACTTTTTCCGCCCGTCTACTTTGTATATTACCGACTGCCGCACTGTATTGAATGTTAGCTTTCCGCTGGCGCCATTACCGTCGCGAGTTTTTTGCCCGCCCGCTTTGTATATATGCTGCTCGGTAGCCACGTACGCTAATGGTATTTTTATTTATAGATACCGGCACAGTTTGTATATTTATTTATTATTGTGACTTAAGTAAGAAGAGAAAGTTTACGTACCTTTGATGACACGGCCGCTATTTTGTTGGCTATTTCCTGGTTGTTTGTTGTTGCAGTTGTATATAATTTATGTCCATATTGCAGTGTTGTCTGTAATGAGAATAATTACAGTGATTTTTTTTCCCCCTAAATAATTACATTTTCCTTTCTTTAGGGATTTCTTTTTGTAATGTTGCAGCGAAAAAAGGGTAACTAGATTTTCGATAATTTGTATGTAAGCTATTGAGTGTTTCCTTTTATGTACAGTGATTAGACTACGTATAGTTACCTATATTTTTTACGTAATGAGACCAAACCCTAATTATGAATTATACTTTTACTTTCTATTAGATTAATTATGAATTTACCTTGCACTTTTTTTATTTATATAATTGAAAATGATCAATATTAATTAACCTATAATACTTATTATATGTATATACTTACGTATGAAGAATTGAGCGTTGCCGATTGAGGTTTTGATGGACGGATTTGTTTTTCCAATATGGCGGCGTTGCGTGATCGTTGAATAGAGTTTCCACCATAGTAGGAGTGTGAAATGCGAATACGCGCGTTTTGCTTGCATTTCCGTATAGATTGATGCTAATTAAATTTGTGACGAATTTGGATGGGCGAAGTTGCATAGTTTATTACATTATTACAATATATGTTTAATTTATATTAAATTTTGTTTTATCGTGTGTTTAATTATTATAAAATTGAAATAATAATAATAGATAACGATACATTTTGATAAAGAAAGCGGAACCCCACAGTACTACGATATGTACAACTGTGCTGCCATCTATTGGCAATAATTACAACTTCATTTAACAGGCACGTTATATGGGAGACTGATACAGAATGAAGGGGGAGATTTAAGGTGAACTACATGAGATTTAGATGTACAAGGAAGAGAACAGAATAAAATAAATAGAGAAAATATTATTGTTTATTGAATTGAAGCAACATTTAAGCGTAATATAGTAGTTTGCAATGAGGTTATTAAATTAGGTTTAACTGGATACGTATGCACTTTGTAGGGTTGTTTATTATTTATTTAGGATTTTTTTTATTTAATAATATGGTTTGTAGAAGTATATTGAGTTACTATAAAATAGAACAAACTTATATTTTATTTGTATAGATGCACCTATGTTTATACAAGGGTGCAGTTTTAGTATTGGTTTGCGTTAGCGTATTTGAATGTGCGGAACGGCACATGATGGATTTGGAGCGGGCGGTGTATTACAACATTGTATCTGTTGGAGGATTTTGGTACTACGGTTTTGCATTGATGAATATATATATGTCGCATAGATTGACGAAATGCTGAAGATTGTTTTTTATGCTAATTGGCACTATGATTTCCATTTGAAAGAATTAGATAAATAATAGCTTGAAAATATTTAAAATGGATTACGGTATGAAGCATAATATTTAAGTATATTGTATTTGCTATGATTGAGAACCGGAAAATATATATGTAATTGCTACTATGGAATTAACAAGTATCAGAGATAAATACATTAGCTACCATTTATTGTGTGCTGGATTATAAGAATATACTACTTATAATGTTTGGTTTAAGTGCTGAGAAGTGTTATATGCTGATTGATTTTTTCGTGGGGAATTGATTTAATTTGAAGCAACAACAAATACATTTGACAAATATTTGATGTATTTGCAAGCATTGAAATGGGTATAAAATGTTTTATGTATGTAAAATATTTTTGTAAAATAGAATTGTTATACATGAATGTAGGCACCATAGCGTCTTATTACAGACCCTGCGATTTTTAGAAAAAATTAACGATAACACAAAGACGTTACGGAATACATGCTTTATGTTACATATGGAAACACGATAAGGACTATTTGATAAATTTTGCTATTTAGGAAATAATATTTTACAGAAGAAGGTGTTTTGGATATATTCTACAAGAGAAACAACCAATGTGCTGTAATTGTATGACAGAATAGGACAATATGAGTACCAGTTTGAATATTATGTGCATTTAATCGGTATGGAATTAGTTACAGTATTTTTTTATTGAACCTAGGGTGATAATATAGAGCTAAAATCTTAGAGGTATGGTTGCGTGTCTTATTAGGATATATTTTTATAACTGTGCGTGTACTATACTTGTTTATTACAAAATTTGATACATTTTACTGAATTAAAATCGTGCCGCATTTTTAGCAGGTATAAGGTTTTTCACCATGGTGTTGATTAAGATAATGGAAAGCTTGCATTTTTTCGTATTTTTGGAATAATATTGTATACAAGAAGATGCTATTGGATATATTGTACAAGGAAAACAAATATTGTGCTGTAATTGTATGACAAAATAGGACAATGTGCCTACCACTTTGAATATTATGCGCATTTAAATGGTATGGAATTAGTTGCAGTAATTTTTATTGAGCTTAGGGTAATAATATAATATAGAGCTAAAATTTTACAGGTAAGGTTTGTATGGGTTATTAGGATATATTTTTTATAACTGTGCATATACTATACTTGTTTATTACAAATCTTTGATACATTTTACTGAATTAAAATTGTGCCGCATTTTCAGCAGGTATAAGGTTTTTCACCACGGTGCTGATTAAGATATTGGAAAGCTTGCATTTTTTCGTATTTTTTGGAATAATATTGTATACAAGAAGATGCTATGGGATATATTCTACAAGGAAAACAAATAATGTGCTGTAATTGTATGACAGAATAGGACAATATGCGTACCAGTTTGAATATTATGTGCATTTAAGCGGTATGGAATTAGTTGCAGTATTTTTTATTGAACCTAGAGTGATAATATAGAGCTAAAATCTTACAGGTATGGCCGCGTGTCTTATTAGGATATATTTTTATAACTGTGCGTGTACTATACTTGTTTATTACAAAATTTGATACATTTTACTGAATTAAAATTGTGCCGCATTTTTAGCAGGTATAAGGTTTCTTACCATGGTGTTGATTAAGATAATGGAAAGATTGTATTTTTTCGTATTTTTTGGAATAATATTGTATACAAGAAGATGCTATTGGATATATCGTACAAGGAAAACAAATAATGTGGTATAATTGTATGACAGAATACGACAATGTGCGTACCACTTTGAATATTATGTGTATTTAAGCGGTATGGAATTAGTTGCAGTAATTTTTATTGAGCTTAGGGTAATAATATAATATAGAGCTAAAATTTTACAGGTAAGGTTTGTATGGGTTATTAGGATATATTTTTTTTATGGTTGTACATGTACTATACTTGATTATTACAAATCTTTGATACATTTTACTGAATTAAAAAATTGTTCCGCATTTTGGCAGATATAAGGTTTTTTTTTACCATTTGTACGGTTTAAACAAGAGAATACATAGAGACTTTAGTATTTATAATTTATGTAATACGTTACTATATATTAATTATAGATATTATGTATGAAGTGTAATGATGAAGAGGTCTACAACGAAATAATATTAGGATTAGAACTTGTTGAACTGGTGAATAGAAAATGGTCAGATATATCTATGTATATATTACATGTATTATACTTATTTGGAAACACATACCGAATTGATTTAAATAATGCTGGCGCGTGTATTACAACGTGAAAGTATATAAGATTTACATCCTTTTATTAGGATATATGTGTACATATTTTAGTTTAATAATAATAATACAAACTGAATTATTTTTAGTTTTTATATGGCAAAGAGAAGAACCTTACGCATGCTTTAGTTGTGGAAAAACAGAAATGCACGATCGTAGGAAAACTTGCATCAGTATTTTGAACGGATTTACACAATATAGATTTTAATGTTGGACATACTTGGAGATACTTAAAATATGAGATCTATGAGAACGTACCGCGAAAAAATATTGTAGACAGAACTATTTTTTACTTATTTAAAATTGCTGTATAGTTACAAGAGAGAATTTCTGATACTATTTTTTTATTTTGCTTATGAATTACTAGATATAATATTTTAATTATTTGTGGTGAAACGATAGTAATAACGATTTTTTTATGTAAATATATGGAGCTATTTATTGTACAATATGAAATACATGGTTTGCAATATAGATACAATGCTTATTTTACTTACTTACAGAGAATATACATATGTATTTGGTTATAGTATTATGTTTATATAGAAATACTTTACACTAGAAATAAGCATTTAATTGAACCACCACATTTTTTATTTGGATTTAAATGAACATCGAATGTCTATATAGGTGTACAGAATGTAAGAATTTCGCATTGATTTTTTTACAGACATTTGGTTTTAGCCATATTATTTTATATAAAAACTATGAGTTACTCATTATTTCTATTATATATTAAACTAAACTAAATTAACGGATATATATAATTACGGATCACAATTATGCTATAAGAATTTGCGAAATTTATAAGATTTCGATAATAGCTGAAAATATTACAACTACTGGTGACAGTATTTTGTTTAATACACAATTATATATAGTGTACATGTAGCTGGCACACAATAACCGTAATATCTATGGATAATGAACTCTGGATATTTACAATGATATGATTTAGGCGATATTTTTTATTAACAACTATAAAATAATTGTTTAGATTTCAAAGCATCACATATTTTAGGCACATATATTTATGAAACTATAATTATGCCTTTAATTTGACTAGTAATATAATGAAGAAACCTTGAAATTATTTGAAGATGTCTATTAAACTAATATAACTTATTATATATAGAAATTTTATTTACTCAAAGTTTTATTTGATTAGACATATTGAAGATTTAATACTGACGTGTTACTTGGGTAACATTGCTCATTATTTGAAACCACACTTAACATTAATAACTATGAACATGATGCAAACATTGATTTTACTGTGAAATTGTGTATATATATTATTTTCTGGGAGGCCTATTACAGTACAACAGGTGATTTTACAATAGTTATTATTTTATGAACAGACTAACCCCTATTTATACATTTTCTGTTTTGTTAATATTACCTAAGCACTTTGACTTGTAAATACTTTGAGTACTGCCATGGGTTGTTTTTAACACTTTTATACCTAGTTATGAGACATTGATAGCCAGTACCCACTACTGTTTGCATTATATTTTAGTTTACTAAGTAGGGTAAATTTTGGAATCACATTAATTTGATTATGGTAGGTAGTGGAGAGTTTTCCTGAATGATGTTATGAACCTTTGAGGATTTATACCACATAGAATTGACTAGTTAAACTTATTTTACCCACATTTTACATAAAAAAAATGTATTGAGATATATTTTACCAACATACAATAAACAGAACTAATGAAGGTTGATTATGACTACGAACAAATACCCTTTAGTAACATGACAGTGTATTTCAGTACTTTTTGGTAAGGGCATTAAGTAAGAAATTAGACACAATAGCTCCTAATTGAAGAATGGAACACATGTTTGAATAGCGTCTTGCAGCGCAAGACATACTTCGGATACACTGTTTCAACAGTATATATTGTGGTGGTATAGAACATATTATGGATACACTGTTTAAACAATTTATACCTTGGGTGGTACAGGACATATTATGGATATACTGTTTAAGCAAATTATAGCGTTTGCAGCACAGAGCGTATTATTGATTTGATGTTTTATTACATTGCATATACCTGTTGATACTTCTATTATATAGCCATGTTACAAACTAAAAACAACCAATTTTGTGCAACATGATATAGGGAAAGTATACTTAGTTAGACAAGAGATGCATTTAGACAGTACATGAATTTACTTTATATAGGAAATTGGGAACTGCCATGGTTGGTGGATATGGATATAGAGTTATGACTCATTTTAGTAATAAAGATTTGTTATATTTAATGTTGAATATAGTATTTGGTAGTACAGATGCATATATTGCTAAAGCACACAGAACTTTTTTATTGAATATATATATATATATACATACATAGTTTGATCATATTTTAATTATTAAACTTTATATTTACAACAGAGAATGCATTACAGAATGTGCGATAGATATATGAACACAACTTTAATTTATTATGATTAACAATAGTTTAAATTTATTTATTTTGGTTGCATGAAATTAACATTAACAAATTTTTTATCGACAAACGTATATAGATGCACCTTTGAAAAACTAATTTCGTTTATTTATTTATTTTGGTTGTATGAAATTAACATTAACAAATTTCTTATCGACAAACCTATATAGATGTACCTTTGAAAAACTAATTTCGTTTATTTATATAGGGAAATTTTATATATTTATGACTATTTGAAAACTTTGATACTATACAGAGCAGAATAATTGATTATTGTAGGACAGTTATTGTTTGATATCTGAATAGTATACCAGCACAGAAGGAATAAATCACTTTTACAAAAATATTTACTTGCAGATAGCTTCGTCAAGAATTAAAGATTGAATTTAATGTATCAGTACTAGAGTTGATCAATTAATAAAATTATTGAGTTCAGCGTTACAGGAACATGTTTAGGCGAAACGGAGGTGAATGATGATGGAATAAGTGTTGAAATGAAAAAAAAAAATAAATAATCATAATATTGTCAGCTTCAAATTAACTTCGGAACTAACATTGAATTAGGGACCACATATGCAGACGAATCGAGTGCTTACCAGCCAATTATAAGTAAGAATAGAGAGTTCCAACTGCTGAAAAGAATTCAGTGAGAAACTAGTGATAATAGTATTTATCATTTTTATTTGGATGGATATAAACTACATTGACGGTAATTTTAGATATTTCCCTCAAGATTTTGTTATTGTAATCAAAATGTTTTGACTATGGTGCATTTTTGACGATACAAATTGTTTAAATATTATGAAAATAAGAAACTTTATGAAATACTACTAAACACAAAATGCAGTAGTATTAGTACAACCAGTGTTACTATTTACGGAATGTCATATTGCGAATATGTATACATGGAACCAGACATTGGAGAGAACACAGTAAGCTTGTACCATAACATGTACTTTGAACATTTTTTTTGACAAACAAGCATTATTTTTTTTATACATTGTTTTTCCTAGAAAAATCCAAGAACATAGCTTCCTGGCAATGGTAAAGTTTTCATTTAGATACTGCTAAGTCATTTTATAAACTCTGTTGACGGCATAATTTCCTTGGTTACTACCCATTAACTCTAACTTGTGAAAGAACTAATTGAACTGTCATTGAATGAAGTATAATTTCAATAACATAGGACATTTTAATAACTCAGCGTTTTGTATTATGATATTTGAACACTTTGTAGTTACCAGCATGCCTGTTCCCTGAAAACCTTTATTATACGTTTGAAGATTAGGTATGTGACGCATACAGTCCGAACTACTTTTGCAGGAAACAAGATATTGCAAATTCCTTTAGAACGATGTTTTATGAAGTGTCATTCTTTAACAGGAACTTTTCATGGAAGATACACATGTCTATAAATATGAGATATTTATACTATTTTATGACATCACAATTGTTTTACAATTTATCATTTCATTGATACTGTATATGATGGAAACCTTATGTGTTTTCACTTATTAATGTGATATTGAACAGAATCAGTCATTTATAATTACTGTTACTAAATTTATTAGGCAGTGTAATTGTATAGCGGAAACTTATCCACTTTATATGATAGACTGAGCTGTGGAATTAATTATAATAATTGGACTTTAAACTTAGAATGATTACGGTAGTATGATTATTATTTTAGACATATATATTAGCCATTGAATTTATAGAAAGGTTTGTGGTTATAGCTTATTGAGGATGACAACATTGCCACAATTACGAATTAATATATCAAGGATATTTAAACATCTTCATAAGTATGACAAGATTTATTAGTTTTACGATTATTAGCTGTGCACATTACTTGAATATTTATTCTTATTATACTTACCAGTATTGTATTACATATGCTTGAGTACTTTTATAATCATTTAAAACGATTTACTAGAATAACAACAGGTAAAATTGTATTTTGTTTGAAACAGTTATGATATTTGCTGCGATTATTGGAAATGGTATGCCATATGTTTGCTTGCATTGACACAAATCATAAGGGTTAATACTAAAGAGATTATAATTATGTTAGATAACTCATGCGTTTAGTTGAAATGAAGACAAAGATTGACATAGTAGGAAACATTATATAGCAATTACCAGATTGAAGTAGTTTATTTATATATTTAAAGATTGGGTAATATAACATTTATAAACATATTATTTAGATTTGTGTGTGGGGGGGGGAGGCATTACACCTAATTATTGTTAGGTACTAAGTTTGCGATTGGTACTTTGATACATTTTGACAGTTAAACTTAGGACTTGACATCACGAAAGATATAGTAGAGAATTTTATTATTGATAGATGCAGCACATTATAATTAACAATAAACATTGATATTTTATGAAATATGGAAAGTTAATTGACATGCTAATGTGTTTGGGTTATAATAAGAATTATTTGATTTATAATACTACAGAACAATATATGATTGATATATTAGTGTTATTTATTTTGCAATAGATATAGCATATCATAGCTAGTATCAATAAATATATTATTTGAAATATGACAAGTACACATTATAATTACTAATTTAACTTCTATAATAAGATATGGTTTATGAATTCTTACAGATTAATATTTGATTACTACAGTACAATTATGTATTAACATTAATTATGAAGCATCACAACAAATGACAAATATTATCATATTCGAATTTTTAATTGTATGATTGGCAGATTGAAATATTTAGCTACATAAAAGTTATTTGTATTACATATTAAATAAGAAGTAAACAATATTATACAAACTTAACACAAAAAAATGTAAAAACTGAAAATGAAAAAGTGCAAACTAAAATTAAAACTGCAACTTGAAAACAAAAAAAAATGTAGAACTGAAATAAAAATGCAGAAACAAAATTTAAAGTACAAGTAAAAAAAAACAAAAAAAAGTGTAAAGTGAAAATGAAAAAGTGCAGAAGTAAAATTAAAAAAGTGCAACTTGAAACCAAAAAATGTAATACTGAAAATGAAAAGTGCAGAAGTAGAATTAAAAAAGTGCAACTTGAAACAAAGAAAAATGTAAAATTGAAAATGAAAAACACAAACTAAAATTTAAAGTGCAACTGGAAATACAAAAAATGTAAACTCAAAATGAGAAACGCAAACTAAAATTACAAGTGCAACTTGAAAAAACAAAAAATGTAGAATTGAAAATTAAAAAAATGAAGAAATAAATTAAAACTTTGAAAATCAAAAAATGTAAAATCGGAAATAAAAAACTGAAACAATATTCAAAATGCACGTCTTGCAATATTGAATAATGATTCAATTTTTATTTTCGATTTTACATTTTTTGATTTTCAAAGTTTTAATTTATTTCTTCATTTTTTTAATTTTCAATTCTACATTTTTTGTTTTTTCAAGTTGCACTTGTAATTTTAGTTTGCGTTTCTCATTTTGAGTTTACATTTTTTGTATTTCCAGTTGCACTTTAAATTTTAGTTTGTGTTTTTCATTTTCAATTTTACATTTTTCTTTGTTTCAAGTTGCACTTTTTTAATTCTACTTCTGCACTTTTCATTTTCAGTATTACATTTTTTGGTTTCAAGTTGCACTTTTTTAATTTTACTTCTGCACTTTTTCATTTTCACTTTACACTTTTTTTTGTTTTTTTTTTACTTGTACTTTAAATTTTGTTTCTGCATTTTTATTTCAGTTCTACATTTTTTTTTGTTTTCAAGTTGCAGTTTTAATTTTAGTTTGCACTTTTTCATTTTCAGTTTTTACATTTTTTTGTGTTAAGTTTGTATAATATTGTTTACTTCTTATTTAATATGTAATACAAATAACTTTTATGTAGCTAAATATTTCAATCTGCCAATCATACAATTAAAAATTCGAATATGATAATATTTGTCATTTGTTGTGATGCTTCATAATTAATGTTAATACATAATTGTACTGTAGTAATCAAATATTAATCTGTAAGAATTCATAAACCATATCTTATTATAGAAGTTAAATTAGTAATTATAATGTGTACTTGTCATATTTCAAATAATATATTTATTGATACTAGCTATGATATGCTATATCTATTGCAAAATAAATAACACTAATATATCAATCATATATTGTTCTGTAGTATTATAAATCAAATAATTCTTATTATAACCCAAACACATTAGCATGTCAATTAACTTTCCATATTTCATAAAATATCAATGTTTATTGTTAATTATAATGTGCTGCATCTATCAATAATAAAATTCTCTACTATATCTTTCGTGATGTCAAGTCCTAAGTTTAACTGTCAAAATGTATCAAAGTACCAATCGCAAACTTAGTACCTAACAATAATTAGGTGTAATGCCTCCCCCCCCACACAAATCTAAATAATATGTTTATAAATGTTATATTACCCAATCTTTAAATATATAAATAAACTACTTCAATCTGGTAATTGCTATATAATGTTTCCTACTATGTCAATCTTTGTCTTCATTTCAACTAAACGCATGAGTTATCTAACATAATTATAATCTCTTTAGTATTAACCCTTATGATTTGTGTCAATGCAAGCAAACATATGGCATACCATTTCCAATAATCGCAGCAAATATCATAACTGTTTCAAACAAAATACAATTTTACCTGTTGTTATTCTAGTAAATCGTTTTAAATGATTATAAAAGTACTCAAGCATATGTAATACAATACTGGTAAGTATAATAAGAATAAATATTCAAGTAATGTGCACAGCTAATAATCGTAAAACTAATAAATCTTGTCATACTTATGAAGATGTTTAAATATCCTTGATATATTAATTCGTAATTGTGGCAATGTTGTCATCCTCAATAAGCTATAACCACAAACCTTTCTATAAATTCAATGGCTAATATATATGTCTAAAATAATAATCATACTACCGTAATCATTCTAAGTTTAAAGTCCAATTATTATAATTAATTCCACAGCTCAGTCTATCATATAAAGTGGATAAGTTTCCGCTATACAATTACACTGCCTAATAAATTTAGTAACAGTAATTATAAATGACTGATTCTGTTCAATATCACATTAATAAGTGAAAACACATAAGGTTTCCATCATATACAGTATCAATGAAATGATAAATTGTAAAACAATTGTGATGTCATAAAATAGTATAAATATCTCATATTTATAGACATGTGTATCTTCCATGAAAAGTTCCTGTTAAAGAATGACACTTCATAAAACATCGTTCTAAAGGAATTTGCAATATCTTGTTTCCTGCAAAAGTAGTTCGGACTGTATGCGTCACATACCTAATCTTCAAACGTATAATAAAGGTTTTCAGGGAACAGGCATGCTGGTAACTACAAAGTGTTCAAATATCATAATACAAAACGCTGAGTTATTAAAATGTCCTATGTTATTGAAATTATACTTCATTCAATGACAGTTCAATTAGTTCTTTCACAAGTTAGAGTTAATGGGTAGTAACCAAGGAAATTATGCCGTCAACAGAGTTTATAAAATGACTTAGCAGTATCTAAATGAAAACTTTACCATTGCCAGGAAGCTATGTTCTTGGATTTTTCTAGGAAAAACAATGTATAAAAAAAATAATGCTTGTTTGTCAAAAAAAAATGTTCAAAGTACATGTTATGGTACAAGCTTACTGTGTTCTCTCCAATGTCTGGTTCCATGTATACATATTCGCAATATGACATTCCGTAAATAGTAACACTGGTTGTACTAATACTACTGCATTTTGTGTTTAGTAGTATTTCATAAAGTTTCTTATTTTCATAATATTTAAACAATTTGTATCGTCAAAAAATGCACCATAGTCAAAACATTTTGATTACAATAACAAAATCTTGAGGGAAATATCTAAAATTACCGTCAATGTAGTTTATATCCATCCAAATAAAAATGATAAATACTATTATCACTAGTTTCTCACTGAATTCTTTTCAGCAGTTGGAACTCTCTATTCTTACTTATAATTGGCTGGTAAGCACTCGATTCGTCTGCATATGTGGTCCCTAATTCAATGTTAGTTCCGAAGTTAATTTGAAGCTGACAATATTATGATTATTTATTTTTTTTTTCATTTCAACACTTATTCCATCATCATTCACCTCCGTTTCGCCTAAACATGTTCCTGTAACGCTGAACTCAATAATTTTATTAATTGATCAACTCTAGTACTGATACATTAAATTCAATCTTTAATTCTTGACGAAGCTATCTGCAAGTAAATATTTTTGTAAAAGTGATTTATTCCTTCTGTGCTGGTATACTATTCAGATATCAAACAATAACTGTCCTACAATAATCAATTATTCTGCTCTGTATAGTATCAAAGTTTTCAAATAGTCATAAATATATAAAATTTCCCTATATAAATAAACGAAATTAGTTTTTCAAAGGTACATCTATATAGGTTTGTCGATAAGAAATTTGTTAATGTTAATTTCATACAACCAAAATAAATAAATAAACGAAATTAGTTTTTCAAAGGTGCATCTATATACGTTTGTCGATAAAAAATTTGTTAATGTTAATTTCATGCAACCAAAATAAATAAATTTAAACTATTGTTAATCATAATAAATTAAAGTTGTGTTCATATATCTATCGCACATTCTGTAATGCATTCTCTGTTGTAAATATAAAGTTTAATAATTAAAATATGATCAAACTATGTATGTATATATATATATATATTCAATAAAAAAGTTCTGTGTGCTTTAGCAATATATGCATCTGTACTACCAAATACTATATTCAACATTAAATATAACAAATCTTTATTACTAAAATGAGTCATAACTCTATATCCATATCCACCAACCATGGCAGTTCCCAATTTCCTATATAAAGTAAATTCATGTACTGTCTAAATGCATCTCTTGTCTAACTAAGTATACTTTCCCTATATCATGTTGCACAAAATTGGTTGTTTTTAGTTTGTAACATGGCTATATAATAGAAGTATCAACAGGTATATGCAATGTAATAAAACATCAAATCAATAATACGCTCTGTGCTGCAAACGCTATAATTTGCTTAAACAGTATATCCATAATATGTCCTGTACCACCCAAGGTATAAATTGTTTAAACAGTGTATCCATAATATGTTCTATACCACCACAATATATACTGTTGAAACAGTGTATCCGAAGTATGTCTTGCGCTGCAAGACGCTATTCAAACATGTGTTCCATTCTTCAATTAGGAGCTATTGTGTCTAATTTCTTACTTAATGCCCTTACCAAAAAGTACTGAAATACACTGTCATGTTACTAAAGGGTATTTGTTCGTAGTCATAATCAACCTTCATTAGTTCTGTTTATTGTATGTTGGTAAAATATATCTCAATACATTTTTTTTATGTAAAATGTGGGTAAAATAAGTTTAACTAGTCAATTCTATGTGGTATAAATCCTCAAAGGTTCATAACATCATTCAGGAAAACTCTCCACTACCTACCATAATCAAATTAATGTGATTCCAAAATTTACCCTACTTAGTAAACTAAAATATAATGCAAACAGTAGTGGGTACTGGCTATCAATGTCTCATAACTAGGTATAAAAGTGTTAAAAACAACCCATGGCAGTACTCAAAGTATTTACAAGTCAAAGTGCTTAGGTAATATTAACAAAACAGAAAATGTATAAATAGGGGTTAGTCTGTTCATAAAATAATAACTATTGTAAAATCACCTG